>NC_135725.1:33108043-33448709 GCF_964656455.1 Halichoerus grypus | reverse complement strand
AGCTTAGCCAAATAGGGTAGAAGAGTACTGGCTATTAGTGGCCCAGAGAAACCTAGAGGATAAGACCTAAAAGACCTAAGGTCGAGTCTGATTTAGATTTTTCTCAACCTGACCTTAAGCAACTCTCCTTTGAGACCAGGCCAGAATTTCTAAGCAGAACTAGCTTTCAGCAATAGTCATTTATTTTAATAGGAAAGGCAGAGGATAACTATATGCACTTGGACTTCCAATCAGACAAGAATTAGAAAATAGCAATTGTGTTTCAAAAAGGGGGAAGGAGCTAATGTAAATTAAGCATTTTCCTCCTATAGCCTTAGAGCTGTGTTGTTCAGAGTGCAGCCTGCAATCCTACCCAATTTGGTGGAGTACATCAATATTTTTATAATATGTGATATGGAACAAAATAGAAAATAGCGGAGTACAGCACCATGTACAAAGGTGGCAAAGTATTGTTTTGTGGAAATTTTCAGTTTTGTGTATGTGTGTTGGGTCAGGTTGGGTAAAATTACTTCCCACTGTGTGCCCCAGCTTTAATTTCCTTAATTTTTTCATATATACAGAAGTCATTAATTTGTACAACAAATGTTTATTGAGTAACTATACTATAGTGTTGATGAGACAACAGTATCCTAGTATGACAGAAGTGAATAAAAATACTTGGGTCCCTGCCCTTGTAAAATTCTTACAGTTTAGAAACAATCAAATAATCACATAAATATAGAGCAACAGTGTAACTAAACATTCACGCTCAAAATAATCCTTTTTAATGAAATTTCGCTGATCTATTGTGTTCACTGCTCTATGCTTAAGTGTCATGGAAGGAAACAATTAGGGAATTAAGATAGATTATCACTAGGAAAGCTGATTTAGATTGGCGGAGAGGTGGGCGTGACAGGTCAGGATTCTCTGAGGAAGTACATTCAAGCAGAGACTGGAATGATGTACCAAAAAGAAAGTGGGAAGAAAGTCTGGCAGAAAACAGCACTTTCGGCAAGGGCCTGTACAGTTTGAAAAAAAGAAAAGCCAATGGGCAGATAGGAAAACTAAAACCATCTAGATAAGGTTTGGCGGTTGCTTCGGATAGGAAGAGATAATGCAGGAATTTTAAGTCTCCTAAGAGCAATGAGAATGATCCAATTTGCATTTTAAAAGATCGTGGTGGAGCAGAAATAGGAAGGAGGCTGGAGTGGCTAGTGAGATGATTGCCAAGTAGAGACTAGAGGACTGATCCAATACATATTTTGGAAGCAGAAATGATAGGGTTTGGCGATAGTTTGGGTGTGATGAGGGCTGAGAAACCATGAGATACCTGGGATAACTCACAGGTTTGCCCAAGTGAACACTGAAATGGGATGAGATGCATGAGAAACCTGGAGAAGCAGTGCTGAGAGGAAAGATCCCAGTTCACCTAGTTACAGTTAACAAGTAGAGATGTCAAATTAATAACTAGAATGGGATGGAGATATAAAAAAAGAAGTCAGCATCAAAAGGGTTTTGATGACACATGATTCTGCTCTGTAAGTATTTACCCTCAATAATAAATAACACAAACGCAAAAAAATCTAAAATAAATTTGAAAGATTCTGTGGAGCAACAGCTCATAAATACCATAGTAGCTGAAGCCACTGTGTATCTGAAAACGTAGAGCAACAGTGTAACTAAACATTCATACTCAAAATAATCCTCTTGCAGGAAATGATAGAGAATCACTTGTCTATTGTGTTCACTTGCTGTATGCTCCACATCTAACATAGCACATGACACATAGTGGGTGTTAAAATATCTACTGAAGATATATACCCACTACTAGGCAGAATAACCACCCAGCAAAAAAGGGACAAATAACAAGCAATTGTGCAAGGAAAAACTCTGTACTATGAAACACACAAATGTACTAGAGCAAGGACATTTCTCAGGGAAAAAGGAAAATGAGCTATTTACGCTATCATAACCTAATAGTATCAGAGCTAGATTCTGTTCCTAAGAATCAGCTTAATTTCAATACCAGAAATTCCATCCCTAGACAACCAATGCTCACCATTCCCTATTATCCCTAGATATGAGAAAGAATTAAAATGTAATAAAAGTTTGATATTTGAAGCTATAGTAAAATCTCATCTAGGTTATTAAAACAAACAAAAGAGATTAGAAGGAATTTTATTAAAATAAAAATGGCAATTACTGATGATTTTTCTTTATTCCCTTGTTCACAAAAGTCATACCAATACATAGGAGAAAATTCAGAAAATGTCCACAGACACAAACAAGAGTCCATCACCCAGAAGTAATTAACCACTTTCAACATTTTGCACATAACTTTTTCTGTGCATACATGGGGGTAGAGAGTAAACAGTGATCCACAACTAATTGTATAATTGTTTTAGACTATGAAGATTACAGAATGCTGCTATGGCCAGTGTACAGTATTGAGGGAAGACTAACTTGAAGTAATAACTGAGCTAAGTAAGCTATCTGAAGGATGAGATGGAATTAACCAAAGAAGTGCAGGTCAGGGTAGCAGTCAAGGCAGAAGGAACAAGAATGTGAGCAAGGCATCAGCCCCACCTAGCCAGGAAATCGGGGAGAAAGTTTTGGTGGAAGGAGGAGATTGGCTGGGCAAAGCCTTACTGAGAGAGCTGAGAGGACTTGATCCGCAGGGAAAGAAGGATGGGATTGTTCCAACTGCTTATGTGGGGAAAGGATTAGGCCCTGCAAGTGCAGACTTCTGTGATCAGCATCTTCTCCCAAAGGGCATGGAGGGTGGGGAAACAAGAATCTTTGGGGGTGTGCAATACAATATTTTAAAGACAATAATACAATATTTTAAATTTATATTTTAGGTTCCACAAAACCTTCTAGATTGGTAGCAAGTGAAGAAAAACAGTGACTTTAACTCTTGCACAACTCCCAAGAAATTCATATTAGAAATGGAGGTGGGGGGGTGCCTGAGTGGCTCAGTCATTAAGCATCTGCCTTTGGCTCAGGTCATGATCCCAGCATCCTGGGATCGAGCCCGGCATCGGGCTCCCTGCTCCGCGGGAGGCCTGCTTCTCCCTCTCCCACTCCCCCTGCTTGTGTTCCTTCTCTTGCTGTGTCTCTCTCTGTCAAATAAATAAATAAAATCTTTAAAAAAAGAAAAAGAAAGAAATGGAGGTAGGCAGAGGAGCACTGAATATTCATAATAACAAAAAATAATATAAATTTTAAAAGACTGAAAGACGTGCATTAGACACTGAGTTTAATGATAGTATGGAATATACCTGTTTTATCACCATATCTCCAATAAATATATAACAAATTAGTACCAAGGAAATAATCATTTGCTTTATGAAGAAAAACTGGGCTAATATAAAGGGATGATCTTAAAGACATCCAGACAAGAAAAACACATCACTATCCACAGGACAAAGCCCCACACAAAGACTTCTGGCCTCTAGAGAAATGGACTTGGTGGTGGAGCAGAATAGGTCCCTCAAAGGCCTAGAGAGAATAGGTCCCTCAACACTAACTATCCCTCCTTCACCCATCTATTCACTCAAGAAAAAAGGTTTAACCCAGCAATTCCACTACTAGGCATATATCCAAGAGTAAAGAAAACACACATACACACTAAAACTAATTCGTGAATGTTCCTAGCACATTATTCAAAATAGCCACAAAGTATAAACAACCCAAATGCCCATCAACTGATGACTAAACAAAAAGTGATATATCCATACAATGGAAGACAAGTCAGCCATAAAAAGGAATAAAGTACTGATAGATGCTACACGATGGATGAACCTGGGAAACATCATGCTAAGTGAAAGAATCCAGTCACAAAAACCCACAAATTATATGGTTATACTTATTTTTTAAAAAGATTTTATTTATTTATTCATGAGAGACAGAGAGAGAGGCAGAGGGAGAAGCAGGCTCCCCAGGGAGCAGGGAGCCCGATGCGGGATTCCATCCCAGGACCCTGGGACCATGACCCGAGCAGAAGGCAGACGCTTAACCATCTGAGCCACCCAGGCACCCTATATGGTTCTTCTTATATGAAATGTCTACAACAGGCAAATCTATTGAGACACAAAGCAGATTAGTCATTGCTTGGGGCTAAAGGGGGTGGGAGCGGGAGGGACAGTAACTGCTAATGGGAACAGGGTTTCTTTGGAGATGATTAAAATGTTCTAACATTGATTCTGATGATAGTTGCACAATTCTATGCACATACTAAAACCACTGGATTTTACACCTTAAATAGGCGGATTATATGGTATGTGAGTTATATCTTAATAAAGCTGTTATTTAAAAAGAGAGAGGATATTTTAGCACCCCCAGGCATTATGGTAAATTGCTAGAGATACAGCAAAGGAAAAAAAAAAAAAAAGAACCTGTTCTCAAAGCCCTAACATTCTAAGGGGGGGGGGGGGGGGAGAGCCAGTCAAGATACAATGACAAAACAATGAAAAAAAGAAAGAAAAGAAATCACAGACTACCCAAGGTTAGTTAGGCACCTAACTTAGTCCTGGGTGATTCAGAAGGTGTCAAGTAGAGAACTCAAAATACCAAATTTTCACCCTTTATTTGAAATTTAAATCTAAATAACTTTTTAAAAATTATGTACCTGTTCAGCTTCTTAAAATCTTCATTCTTATAGAAAGTTAATAATGGATTTTTTAAAAGCATTTGTGCACCTACAAGGTTTAAAACCTGTATTTTTAACTTTAGACAAGCAACCGATTTAAATGTTAATAAAACAAAACAAGTCTCCGATTTAAATTGTACTGTACTACCAAGTTCGTGGAGTGTTGTAAAGACTGTGTGCAAACTTTTCATAACGCCTTAAATTGGGAGAAAGAGGGCCTAAAAAACCGAACAGCCGTGTAATACATTCCAAAACAAAGCATGGGGGGTTTGGAAGAGACCAGCAAGGCGGAATTTGAGTAATGATCGCAAAGGAGAACCAAGTGTTTCAAAGCAAAAATGGACCTTTAAGAATTAAAGCCACTAATTTTCAACCACAACACTTCGAAATTATATTAGTAACTGTTACCATAGAAACGGTGAATCCGAATTTCCCAAGATTAAAAATAAAAATTACAGCAAATTCAAGTGGGTGAAATAGGTCAAAACTTGGTCCGAACCAAGGTGGAACTGAGTCTACCAGAAAGAAACCTTCACCGAGATAAGGGTGAACCAACGCCAACTTCTACATTTCCAAAGCAGGTTTGATAAACCGCCTTGAAGGGTAATTTACCAAGTGCTAAAAAAAAAAAAAAAAAAAGTTTGCCCTCTCTTTTCCTGGAGCAGAAACCTTACAACACCCCTCCTGGGCTTCGCCCACAACCAAAGCCAGCCCGTGCAGACCTGCACCGGGCAGTTTAGGGGAAGACTGGCTCAGAGTTCACCCGGAAAGCATCTGAATCCAGCCCTGCTGGTTTCATTGGCTAAGCCTGGAGGAAAAACCCAAGCTCGAACCCGGAGCCCCAGCCTGCCTGCCTCCCTCCTCCACATCCCCACCCTACGCCACGTCCTGTGCGTGCCTGGCATTCCACGCGAAGCGATCCAACTCATTTATTAAGCTCCCACTGTCTACACCGCATCGTGGCTTCAGGCACTGCAGGAAGAAATGGCCCCTTGCCGGAAAAACCAAAAGGACAGCACGGGGGCTGCGGACGAACCCGGGAGAGAGGCTGCCTGCCTGCGGCGAGGTGTGCTGGAGAGGAGTCCCCGCCTTCACTCCCCCGGGTCGTGACAGTTCCAGAGAAGAGATGGCACCGAGGGCGCAGCAGGCCGTGCCTCCCTGGAGTCCGCCACAGACCAGGCTGGAAGAGGAATGGAAAGGAGTCGGCATCCCTGGACCACCCGCGCGCTCCTCTGCCCCAAAGAGCGCGACCCAGACTTCGGCCCCCGGGAGAACGGCGAGCGCGGGGACCGAACCCCCGAGAGGGCCGGAGCGGACTGTCACTGGTTCCCTCTTCCCTCCGCTGCGACTATGGCCGGCCGCTCTCTCCCTAGCATGACAGCGGCGGCGGTCGGGCACCAAGCGTCTCCCGCCCCGCGTCTCCGCTGCCCCGGCCGCCGGCACCCCCAGCGGCTCGGAGCAGAGGGGGACAGTGCCGAGAAGACCGCCCGGGCCCCTCCCCCACCATCCCTATCGCCCGGACTCCGGAAAAGCGGTTACCTGGCGCGCGGGTGGGCACCGGGATACCACCCAGAGGAGAAAGATGAGGAGGAAGAGGGTGGCCTCCGGCCCACGGAGATTTGGGAAATTTGGAAGATTTGTTCCGCACTGGGTGACAGCTGTTCGCTGCGCACGCGCACCGGCCCCCAGACGCCTGATCACTCCGCCGCTCCTCACCCTCCCGTCGAGGGGATGGGAGGCAGCGGCGAAGGCGCGCGCACAGCGCCTGCCGGCTCTCCCTGCGCGGGGGCGCGCGCGTTGTCACGTGACCACTGGGGCCCGGCACTTAGTGGGTCACGTGAACTTCCAAACAGTTTAAAGATGCCCGGCACCTTCTTGCTCTGGGATTAGTTTTCCGTGCTGTTCTTAATCTAGGTTTGCTGTCGTGCATTTTGTTCTCTGGGTAGGGGCATGTCCACTCTTTCCCAGAGGGGAAGACACTTAAGGAGAAGGAAGGAACAGGTGCACAGAACCTTGCCCGGAAGTGCCTACCGGGTTCCCGCAGGGCTGGACCTGATAGAGTCCACGCGCCACACGTCGTCCTGGGCCCCGACGCGGGCCTATGGCGGCCTCCGGCGCGCGGACGTCAGAGTGGCGTTGCCATGGGTGGGGCTTCGGAATGCCCAGCGGAGCCTGGCTAGTATGTCCCGGCTCGCTGCTGGGCAGCAGGGTCAGCGTCTTACTGGCCGGGGCTCCTGCGCCTCCCAGCAACAATGGGAGATCCCGAGTGGGCCAAGGGGTCCACCTGCCAGCCTTTTACGAGTAACTCTCAAGCAAAAGACCGTGTTCTTTGACTAGAAGAGCGAAACTGTCCCATATTCCAAGCACCTAGGTGGAGCACGGCCCATCCAGGTGTGCGCTGGAGCTGAGGAGAACCGAGGGTGGCCCCAATAGGAATCGAGGCTCGGTAGCTCTCAAAAACTAGGGACTGACAGCAGTTTTGGCCGGAATTGTAGTAACAGGAAGTGCAAGTGTCTCCGGACCCCTGAGAACGTACTTAAATTAGCTTGCTACTACTTGTTACTTCTGTGCTGTAACTCCGCCTTCCAAGGTGTCAGAAGGAACCACAGAGACCTTAAACCTTTGTACTGCCAAAGACAGATGGCTAACACCAGATGTTTTGCAAAGCTCAACAATTTTTTTTAACTTCCTGCAGAGTACCCAGCTGGGTCCCTTGTAGCGTCTCCCCTAACGTCCTCTTAGCTAAGACTACTCAGATCATTACACTCCTGAGCACACTTGAACTGTCTAATATGCTGAGCTTCCTATTACAATCCACTGATTTCTGCTTTTTTAAAATATCTCAACAGGTCCACTTACCACACCCTTGAAGTCTTTTCTCTCTGGGAAGAGCATATCGAGGTCAGATGAAATGTGGTTAAGTAAGGCTAATGGGATTATTGGTCCACCACATTTCTTTAGTTATTAAATTAGAAACAAGGTTTATGCTCTATTACCCATATACACGTCTGAACTTGCCTAATATATATACTCAAATGAGAATTTTCCAAATGTGTATACTATTAGGATCCCAACCCTCCTTACAAGTCAGTTGGATATGCTAAAACAATAAATACATAACCCAACATTTATTTAGAGCTTACTGTGAGCTTGACACTGTTTTTAAGTGCCTCACAAATATTAGCTAAATTTATCCTTATAATAATTCAATGGCTAGGTATTATTATTATCTCCTTATTTTAGATATTAAAACTGAAGTATACAGGTTAAGAAATTTGTTAAACAGCTACTAAAATCCAGGGTACTTAGGAAGCCATATGCTGTATTAGACTGGCAACCTGGTACACCAGGATAAAAAGTCTGGAAATCTGAATTCCAGTCACTTTACAGTTACACAAATAATGTTTGTTAAGAGCAGTAAATCAAATTTCAGAGCTTTTTTAAACTGAAAAATTAGGGTAACATACCAGCCTTGCTGACTTCAAGCGTGTTGAACGTCAAAGAAGATAATGTAAAATGTCAAAACACTTAAAAAGCTGGAAAGCAACTGTGAATTTATTAGCGACTTTACAGTTTTGGAAATTGGAAATTGAACTGGAAATCAAATGTATTCATGGCAGTGTTGAGTCCCTAAAGTATCAAATACCTGTATATTGTGAATTACAATGATAATTAACAATTTAGCCATATAGTAGATTAATTTATTTAGGTCCGGTTAAAAACTCCAATTACAATAAGATGGAGTTGTATAGTGGATACAAAGATTTCCCTTGAAGCTTATATGTTATGTGAACTACTATTTAGATCACTTCAGAGACAAGAGTTGTAGATTTCTTTATGTATAATGCAGCAAATTGATACACTACTAAATAATATCTAATTTTGAATATACTGAAGTCCATTTCACTTTTGCAAATAGAAGGAATTAAATAATAGTAATGCTCATTAATATTTGTATTTATCCTATCATATATGTATGTTATTTATACAGGTATAATACAAACTGCAACCAATAATTAGATGTTTAGATGCTGTTTTAAAGAGTCATGGTGAACATGAAAGTAAGTAACTAATAAAATTAGAAATCTTGGTGCCTGTTCTTCTCTATGTCCTGTGCTGTGAGTTTAGGCCAATTTATCTCTTACCTGGATTATTATAGTATAATAAATGATTATAATATAATGGATTAATATTACATAATTCTCCTAATGATATCCCTACCCCCAGTGCTTCTTCACTCACCCCTTTCCCCTCCAACTCATCTTATGTAGTGCAAGCCAAAATTATCCTCCGGATGTAAAAACTGAATCATGATTCTATCCAATTGAAACACTTCATTAATTCCCCATTATTATCAAAGCTTTTCAGACTTGGCTGAGAAGAGTATGGTGGCCAAGGGTATACAAATAGACTTTGAGGTGACTCAAGCCTCTTATGTAAGCACAATATTCAATCAGTTTGGATACCATTATATTTGTGTTTTAATATCAGAAAAATAACTAAAATTACTTAGCAGTTAAATTATTTAATTTTCCTATCAAAATATTTGAATAAAATTAAAGAGGAGACATGTCTAGTTCTCCCTGGGCCATTGCCCTAAATTTGCATGTGTGTGTGTTTGGGAGGGTGGGTGTCAGGGGAACAGGTGAGGTACTTTATGGTTTTCACATCAAGGAAAACATTGGAAATGATTTATGATACCTGAATCGTAACACCATTTAAAAACTATTCATTTTAACAAATAAAAGTAAAACTATAAACATAAGCTTAAGTTGCAAACTCTGAGTGTAGTTGTTAGCTTCAATCAATCCTCATTATTATTATTATTATTTGTACTATGTTTTATGGATAGTGATACAGCTATGAACTGGACAGATGTGGCCTTGCCTTCACTGAGCACACAGTCAAGCCAAAATGAGAACCAACAATCCACAACCAAAACATGGCTAAAAATAAAAAGACAGAAACAAACATTTGGTGATGATGTGGAGAAACAGAAACACCAATGGAAATACAGAAATCATATGCATCCAAGACATGTAGAAGAAAATTCGTAGCAGCATTAATTGTGAAATCCCAAACTGAAAACCACCCAAATAGCCATCAACAGAATGAAGATATAAATGCTTGTATATTTATACAATGGAAACTAAACAACAATGAAAATAAATGAACTACTGCTATCTAAAATAGAATGGCTAGGGTACCTGGGTGGCTCAGTTGGTTAAGTAGCTGCCTTCAGCTCGGGTCATGATCCCAAGGTCCTGGGATCCTGGGATCGAGCCCCACATCAGGCTCCCTGCTCACTGGGGAGTCTGCTTTTCCCTCTACCCTCTACCCCCTGCTCATGTGCTCTCTCTCGCTCTCTCTCTCTGTGTCTCTCTCTCTCAGATAAATAAGTAAAATCTTTAAAAAAAATTAATAATGAAATAAAATGGCTAAGTCTCACAAACACAGTGTTAAGTGAAAGAAGCTAGACACAAAAGAATACATGATGTATGATTCATTTACATAACATTTAAAAATAGATAAAACTATTCTATGGTGTTAAAAGTCAAAGTAATGGCTATATTTGAGGAGGAGAAAGGGGGCAGAGCAACTGGGAAGGAAGAGGTGGGGAACCTCTGGGATGCTGGTTATGCTCTATCTTTTTACCTTGATGACAATAATTGTAATAATTCATCAAGCTGTATACTTAGGATGTATGCACTTTTGTATGTATGACATTTAAAAGACTTTTCAAACATTAGTATGTTAATTTTTGTATATTTTTTATATCAACTTTCTTACTCACCTTTTGACAAATGGACCACGCAGGTTGATTTAACTTGATAAACTAAAAGGTAAAACTTATGGACCTTCCCCTTCCTTTTCCATAACAATTTTTGTAGTATTGGAAGAGGAAAACTTGAAGACAAAAACAAATGGATGGGAAACTGAGCTCCTTTTTCCTTTTGGTCCTGTTGACCCTTAAGATTTTAAGTAACTGGAAAAAAAAAAGAATTTCAGTAACTGAAAGGGTTTTTTTCTCTTTTTAACTCTTTGTTTCTTTTAGGTGGATATTTTCCCTTTTTTATCAGGGTTGTCAATAACTCAGAAAGAAATGTAACACTCTATTACAATAATTTTGTTAGCATAAGTAATTTTTTTAGCTTTTCCAGCCATGTTACAAACATACTATTATTTCAAATCCTTTTCAGCTGCAGGCAAAGACTATATTAAAAATTTAAAAATATAAAGGGGATGATTTTGTAAATATTTTCTTCACCTTAGTTTGTTGAAATCATTTCAGATAGTAAAGAAGGCAGCAGGTCCATTTATGACAGCATATGGTAATGCCATCTGTGTGTTAACCAATTGTGTTAGTCTGTAGACCAGAGGGTTTACTGGGGAGATGTGTTGGCTTACATTGAAGCCCCAGGACAAAATTATCTGGAGTAATAAGTATCTTATCACACATTTAACCATTAAACACCATATAATTTCCAGTGTATTGAACCAATGGATTCCAGTGTATTAAACCAATCTATAGAGAAGATCTATTAATTACCTCATTCAACTTTTATTGAAATGTGCTAGGAAATAGTATTCTTTTATGAATTATAGAAAGGAAATGGTTTATTTGGTGGAGAAATTATTGTGACTTCATCCCAATCAGAATCAAAACAAATTCTAATGGTTTGTTAATGCATGCATATACTTCGTTTCATTTTTTCAAAGGTTAATTCTTATTTCTCATAAAAAATTGTTTTGGGGTCTTCAGCAAGTTAATCTTAAATGAAAGACAGGCTGCTTTTGTTTATATGCTTATATGTCTTTTAAGTACTTACTACCACTTTGGAAAACTGGCATTACCTGCTCAAATTGAACATATGCATACCCTGTGACCTAGTAATTTCTCTCCCAGGTATATACCTAAAAGAAATGCATGTATATATGCATCAAAACACATATTAAGAGCAGCATTATTTGTAATTACCAAAAACATATTACTAAAGATAAAAGGTGGAAGTCAATGTTTATAGCTGTAATAATCATAGAACAAGTCCATTATTTCAGGTAGAGGCCACATATGTTTATCTCAGGCCTGCAGTGGAGGCCTTCCATGAATAAGGATAGAAGTAAAGTTTTATGCTCATGAAGTGGAGGAAAGGTGGTTCAAACTGACCAGGAGGAGATAGAAGTCCTGCTGGTGGTAGTTTGTGATGGGCATACCTGAGAAGGGTTGGGATTTGTACCAGAGTCAACCAAGCTAACCATCGTGGTGGATGGGGAGGAGTTTTTTTGGATACTGATTAATACCACATCAGGGTTCCAGTCTAAGCACATCTCTTCCAATAACGGTCATAGAGTATCTGTACTTTCACAAGATATCCTCATCACCAAGGGGTACTCCACCCCTCTACTCTTAAGCAATGAGCTTAAAAGATCCCTTCACAGAGGGAGACATGAGCTATTGTATTGCTATTTTTTATAAAGTCTCTCATTACAATAGGAAACAAAGCACTTGACATCTTAGAAATGAAATTAATGGATTAGTTGGAAAGAGACCACAAAATGTCTTCTTGGAATTGCTTTGACAATCCTTGATTTTCAGAGTATTACCAATTTCTTTTTATTGTTCCTTTATTAATTTCTGTCTGGCTTGCTTCATCTCCAGCAATAGCTCTTCATATCACAAACAAGGATCCATTATCATGGATATTCTTGTGCAGAATAAAATGTTGCCGTATATTTTCATATTCTACAGTTCACCTCTATTTTATTGATTTTACTGATTTTAATATTTCCCTTTCTCTGTACCTGACTACTCCTAATCCTTCTTTTCTGCTTACATTCTTCCTGTAAGGTATTCTGTCTGATGAATGAGTTCATGTCTCAGCTTTGTGATACATTTTCTAAGGGTCTTGCACTGACCAACTAACAAGTATCCTGTTCCATCCTCCTTAAGTTCTCTTTCAATCATGCATAATTGACATCTATCACTCAGCTAAAGTTGTAAATAGTTTCTCTCCTTGAACTAATGTTAATGTAGCTTGGGCCTTTGTCATATCCATTCCCTGTTGTGATAAAATGCAAAATATGACCACAAATTCCTCCCATGATCCTATGCAATGTGACTTTACTCTTCCTCCCATCAAGAGGTTGTCTACTTCCCAGAATCTGGGCTGATCTTGTGACCTGCTTTGGTCAACAGATTGTGGCAGGAATGATGTTATGTGACTTCCAAAGCCAAGTCTTAAGAGACACTGCAGCTTCCGCTTTCATCTTATGATGCTGCCCTGACACTATCATATAAGGATGCCAGTTTAGCTTACTAGAGAATAGGGGGCCACATTAAAAGAACTGAGGCTCCCAATGGACAGCCAGCAGCAAATGCCAGACATGTAAGTGAGGCCACCTTGGCCTTCCAGCCCAGCCACCTTCCAGCTGAATGCAGGCAACATCAGCAGATAAACTGTCAGCCAACCCAGAGAATCATGAAAAAAGTAATAAATCACCGATGCTTTAAACCATTAAGTTTTGGGGTTATTATGCAGCAACAGATAACTGATAGAACTGTCTCCTCTTTCGCTTTCTCACTTTGGTGATTCCCCGGCTCTCCATCATCTAATTCAGAAAATACAATTTTGGGGCACCTGGGTGGCTCAGTTGGTTAGGCATCTGACTCTTGGTTTCAGCTCAGGTCATGATCTCAGGGTCATGAGATTGAGCCCCAAGTCGGGCTCCGAGCTCAGCTCACAGTCTGCTTGAGTTTCTCTCCCTCTTCTGCCCTTCCCCGTGTTCATGCCCTCATTCTCTCTCTAATAAATAAATAAATAACATTTTTAAAGAAAATACAATTTCATTCCTATTACTTTCTTCTCAGTTTCAGAATTGATCTGCACAAGACAATTATTCAAAACTTTAGCATTGTAACTTTTATAATCAAGAGATTATTTCCTCTGTTTTAGAGACTTCTGATATATTTTCAGGTTTTCCAGAGCTTGATGCTTTGCTCATTCCAACTTCCTCTTCCTGTAGCATTACAGGGCCCGCACTTTCTCTTCAGTAGTTAATAGCTTCATTAAGAGCTATCTTATTTCTAAGAGGTTTACTGAATTCTTTTTTCTTTAATATTTATGAACGTTTTATTTTAAAAGATTTTATTTATTTATTTGACAGAGAGAGAGCACAAGCAGGGGAAGTGGCAGGCAGAGGGAGAAGCAGGGTCCCGGCTGAGCAGGGAGCCCGATGTGGGGCTCGATCCCAGGACCCCGGGATCATGACCTGAGCTGAAGGCAGACGCTTAACCAACTGAGCCACCCAGGTGCCCCAGTTTACCTAATTCATACTCATTATTTTTCTATGAACTTAAAAAGCTTTTCTACAGATTCCTTTACATTTTCTTCTTGGTTTACACCATAACAAGCTTTTTTCTCCCACTGGCTTTATATTATTTTTTCAATGTTTCCTGATTTTAGCCAGCCCTTCATCAGAATGCATAGATGCATTCCTATTTTGTTGGCTGTTCTCTTCAAGTGAATTCTTGATTTATGATATTCTGACACCTTTTCAGGAATTTGGTTTTTTCCTTTCAATTGAGTTTATTCTTTTCAGCAACTGATGTTACTTGGTATGTTCTGCTCTTTTTTTTTTTTTTTTTTGAATGAACAGACCCAAGGGCAAATGTTATAGCGAGAAGTGATGAAGACAACATCCCAGAGCACTACTTGTAAATTCCACAGGTCACTGTCTAGATTGCTCCAGCAGTGCAGACCCTGCTCTGGGTTCCACAGGGCTCTTGACTAAATTGTTGAAGAAGCGAAGGCCCTGTTTCTAAACTATAATTTTTTGGAGCAGTGGTTCTTTTTTTTTTTTTTTAAAGGTTTTATTTATTTATTTGAGAGAGAGAGAATGAGAGAGAGCACATGAGAGGGGGGAGGGTCAGAGGGAGAAGCAGACTCCCTGCCGAGCAGGGAGCCCGATGCGGGACTTGATCCAGGGACTCCAGGATCATGACCTGAGCCGAAGGCAGTCGCTTAACCAACTGAGCCACCCAGGGGCCCTGGAGCAGTGGTTCTTAAAGTTGAGAGCAAAGGCTCTCAGGAGTCAGCAAGAACTTGGAGAGGATTTCATGTTAATGAATCTCTTAGCTACTAGGTCCACCCCCACAAGTCAAATGAACAAAGATTAGCCATAGATTATATATAGAATGCAGAAAATCTTGTATTTTCTCTTGGTCTAGGTTCCTGTTAGTAAAAAGAACAAACAAACAACAAAATAAAATAACCATAAGACTAAAGATGCAAACTCTAGGTAATCCTTTTCACCGATTCACTCAGTAAATGGATATACATTGAATAGTCAAGATGCCCATGATAACTGTATATGAGGTAGATATGGCTTTGCCTGCACAAAGTACTGCAGTGATGCCATTGAAAAGGCAGGAGCCCCCACCACTGACAAAACCATTTCTGTCGACCTAATTACATTAGCTATACTTTACATAAGAGGATTAATTATCTAGCAGCTGTATTGTTTAGTCCTCTTGATCCCTTGTTATTTTCATATTGGGTAATCCTTTATCAGAACCATTTTTTTTCTATAAGAATGTCTCTTGATGAAAGCTATATCCATGTTTGATGCTATTTCAGCTTCATTTGTTTTTTTTAGACCTGGATGTAGTATCCTATGGAAGGATATCACACAAGCTTAAAATGAGAGACATTCTGTAAGACTCCTAGGCTGTATGCTGCAAAAATGCTAACATCATAAAAGACTAAGAAAGACTGGAAAAGTGTTCCAAATCAGGGGCACCTGGGCGGCTCAGTGGGTTAAGCATCTGGGATCAAGCCCCAAGTCAGGCTCCCTGCTCAGGGGGGCAGGGAAGAGCCTGCTTCTCCCTCTCCCTCTGTCCCTCCCCCGCTTGTGCATTCTCTCTCTCTCTCTCTTTCTGTATCTCTTTCTCTATCTCTCTCTCTCGTGCTCTCTGTCAAATAAATAAAATTTAAAAAAAAAGAAGTGTTCCAAATCAAAGGAAGATTAAAAGATATGACAACTAAATGCATTATGTGGTCCTAGACTGATAGATAAATAAACAAATAAATGCTATAATGGACATTATTAGGACAATTCAAGAAACTGGAATATAGACTGTAGAGCAAATAAAACTCGAGTACTGATAAAATTAAAGAATTTTATCAATGTTACATTTCCTAAGTTTGATAACTATACTGTACTTATATAGGAGAATATTCTTTTTCTTAGAAATACATTAAAGTTTTCAGGGGAAAGGAAACATGACATACACAACCCAGCTTCAAATGGATGAAAATATGTAAACAAGTGTGTGTGTCTGTGTGTGTGTCTCTGTGTATGTGTGTGTGTAGAGAGAAATAAAGTGAGAGAGATAAGGCAAATATGGCAAAATGTCAAAAATGGTAAATCTAAGTAAAGGATACATGAGAGTTCTTTGTTCCAGTCTTGCAACTTTTCTGTAAGTTTAAAATTAATTTTTTTAAATTTTATTTTATTATGTTATGTTAGTCACCATACATCATTAGTTTTTGTTGTAGTGATCCACGATTCATTGTTTTCGTATAACACCCAGTGCTCCATGCAGTACGTGCCCTCCTTAATACCCATCGCTGGGCTAACCCATCCCCCCATCCCCCTCCCTTCTAAAACCCTCAGTTTGTTTCTCAGAGTCCATAGTCTCTCATGGTTCATCTCTCCCTCCAATCTCCTCCCCTTCATTTTTCCCTTCCTCCTCCTAATGTCCTCCATGCTATTCCTTATGTCCCACAAATAAGTGAAACCATATGATAATTGACTTTCTCTGCTTGACTTATTTCACTTAGCATAATATCCTCCAGTCCCAACCATGTTGATGTAAAAGTTGGGTATTCATCCTTTCTGATAGTTGAGTAATATTCCATTGTATATATGGACCACATCTTCTTTATCCATTCATCTGTTGAAGGGCATCTCAGCTCTTTCCACAGTTTGGCTATTGTGGACATTGCTGCTATGAACATTGGGGTGCATATGGCCCTTCTTTTCACTACATCTGTGTCGTTGGGATAAATACCCAGGAGTGCAATTGCTGGGTCATAGGGTAGCTCTATTTTTAATTTTTTGAGGCACCTCCACACTGTTTTCCAAAGTGGCTGTACCAACTTACATTCCCACCAGCAGTGTAAGAGGGTTCCCCTTTCTCCACAACCTCTCCAACATTTGTTGTTTCTTGCCTTGTCAATTTTTGCCATTCTAACTGGTGTAAGGTGGTATCTCAATGTGGTTTTGATTTGAATTTCCCTGATGGCTAATGATGATGAACATTTTTTCATGTGCCTCTTAGCCATTTGTATGTCTTCTTTGGAGAAGTGTCTGTTGATGTCTTCTGCCCATTTTTTGGCTTGATTATTTGTTTTTCAGGTGTTGAGTTTGAGAAGTTCTTTATAGATCTTGGATACCAGCCCTTTATCTGTAGTGTCATTTGCAAATATCTTCTCCCATTCTGTGGGTTGCCTCTTTGTTTTGTTGACTGTTTCCTTTGCTGTGCAGAAGCTTTTTATCTTGATGAAGTCAAACTCTCTCTTCTCAGATGACATGATACTTTATGTGGAAAATCCAAAAGACTTCACCCCCAAATTACTAGAACTCATACAGCAATTCAGTAATGTGGCAGGATACAAAATCAATGTACAGAAATTAGTTGCTTTCTTATACACTAACAATGTAGCTGTAGAAAGAGAAATTAGAGAAACGATTCCATTTACAATAGCACCAAAAACCGTAAGATACCTCGGAATAAACCTAACCAAAGAGGTAAAGGATTTATACTCTAGGAACTACAGAACACTCATGAAAGAAATTGAAGAAGACACAAAAAGATGGAAAAATATTCCATGCTCATGGATCAGAAGAATAAACATTGTTAAAATGTCTATGCTACCCACAGCAATCTATACCTTCAATGCCATCCCGATCAAAATTCCAATGACATTTTTCAAAGTGCTGGAACAAATAATCCTAAAATTTGTTTGGAATCAGAAAAGACCCCAAATCGCCAAGGAAATGTTGAAAAAGAAAAACAAAGCTGGGGGCATCATGTTGCCCAATTTCAAGCTGTATTACAAAGCAGTGATCACCAAGACAGCATGGTACTGGCAAAAAAACAGACATATAGACCAATGGAACAGAATAGAGAGCCCAGATATGGACCCTCAACTCTATGGTCAAATCATCTTCGACAAAGCGGAAAAAAAATATGCAATGAAAAAAGACAGTCTCTTCAATAAATGGTGCTGGGAAAATTGGACAGCTATATACAGAAGAATGAAACTTGACCATTCTCTAACACCATACACAAATATAAACTCAAAATGGATAAAAGACCCCAACGTGAGACAGGAATCCATCAAAAATCCTAGAGGAGAACATAGGCAGTAACCTCTTTGACATCGGCCACAGCAATGTCTTTCAAGATTCATCTCCAAAGGCTAGTGAAACAAAAGCAAAAATGAATTTTGGGACTTCATCAAGTTTAAAATTAATTTAAAAAAAAAAACTGGAGAGGGGTGCCTGGGTGGCTCAGTCGTTAAGCATCTGCCTTCGGCTCAGGTCATGATCCCAGGGTCCTGGGATTGAGCCCTGCATTGGGCTCCCTGCTCAGCGGATAGCCTGCTTCTCCCTTTCCCACTCTTCCAGCTTGTGTTCCCACTCTCACTGTCTCTGTCAAATAAATAAATAAAATCTTAAAAAAAAAAAACTGGAGAAATAAATAGTCTTTAAAAAGAGGGGGTGAGCACCTGGGTGGCTAGTCAGTTCAGCAGCTGCCTTCAGCCCAGGTAATGGTCCTGGGATCAAGCCCCATGTGGGACTCCCTACTCAGCTGGGAGCCTGCTCCTCCCTCTCCCTCTGCCCCTCCCTCCTGCTCATGCTCTCTCTCTCTCTCAAATAAATAAATAAAATCTTAAAAAAAAAAAAAAATGGAGGGGCAGCACCTGGGTGGCTCAGTGGGTTGAGCAGCTGACTGGTGATTTTGGCTCAGGTCATGATCTCATGGGTCCTGAGACTGAGCTCTGCATCAGGCTCCCAGCTCAGCCGGGAGTCTCCTTGAGATTCTCTCTCCCTCTACCTCTGCCCCTCCTCCTGCTCATGCACTCTCCCTCTCTAAAATAAATGAATAATAATCTTAAAAATAAATAAAAATTTAAAAAATAAAAAAACTGGAAAAAAATACCTAATAAGATATATATATCAATTTACATTCCAAATCTCTTTTCTAGAAAGCACTTTCATTATATGTATCAAAATCCTTAAAAATGTGCATTGCCTTTAAACCAGCAATTCTAGTTTAGGCATTCTTTGCAAGGGAATCAAGGTGAGAGTCAGTTACATGTATGAGACCTTATCCTCCCATTATTTTAATAGCTAAACATTTTTTTAAAGATTTATTTTAGAAAGAGAGTTTGCACGTGTGCGCACACACATTCACGCGCGCGCGTGCACACACACACGCAAGCAGCAGGGAGGGGCAGAGGGAAAAGGACGGGGAGAGAGAGAGAAAATCCTCAAGCAGACTCCCTGCTGATTGCGGAGCCCAACACGGGACTCAATCTCAGGACCCTGAGATCATGACCTAAGCCGAAATCAAGAGTTGGCCGCTTAACTGACTGAGCCATCCAGGCACCCCAATAGCTAAAATGTTTAAACATTTAATGTTCATAGTTTTTTTCTGACTAAATAAATTAAGTAAAAAACCCAGGCACCCCAATAAAATCTTTAAAAAAAGAAAAAAAGCTCGCTGTAGTGTATAATATTTAGTGTCACAGAAAACACTGGCTAATATATTATTATGTTAAAGAAAAAGTGGGGCGCCTGGGTGGCTCAGTTGTTAAGTGTCTGCCTTAGGCTCAGGTCATGATCCCAGGGTCCTGCGATCGAGCCCCGCATCGTGCTCCCTGCTCCGGGGGAAGCCTACTTCTCCCTCTCTCACTCCCCCCTGCTTGTATTCCCTCTCTCGCTGTCTCTCTCTCTGTCAAATAAATTTTTAAAAATCTTAAAAATAAATAAATAAATAAATAAATAAATAAATAAGTAAACAATATTTGTGTTTCTACCTTTATTTGAAATTTGTACATATTTACAAAGAACAAAATCTTAGAAACACATATGTCCAAATTTTAACAATGGTTCCTCTTATACATTGGGATTATAGAGATTTATGTTTCATTTTAAATTTGTGCTTTTCCGTCTGCCTTCAGCTCAGGTCATGATCCAGAGGTCCTGGGATTAAGCCCCACATCAGGCTCCCTGCTCAGCAAGGAGTCTACTTGTTCCTCTCCCTCTGCCACTCCTCCTACTTGTGCTTACTCTCCCTCTGCTCAAATAAATAAATAAAATCCTTACAAAATAAAAATTTAAAAATGTGCTTTTTTTATTTTTCAAAATCTCTGAATTCCAAACATATTACTTTGGCGATTAGAAAAAAATTATCCCCATAATACTCTATGATATGGGAGTTTCATGCTTCACACAGTTAATGACGTAGGGTTGGGTTTAGGAGAAAAAATATTAACATTATTGGTCATGTCATGTAGTAATAGATGTTCAACAAATATACATCAAGTTTATTTGTATAAAAAAGACACTGTGAGTTCAGGTTCAGGGTAAAAAGGAGTAAGCAGACTCTACTATGTCTCTTCCACTGATCCAACTAAAAAAACCTAGAGAGAATGTGTAGAATAGTCTGAGGACTATGAAAAGTAAATAATAGCAGGGATTGGGGAAGAACAGAAATCAGTACCAGAGAACTGAGTTGAGTTCACTATCACCTGCCCCTCCCAGCCCCCACTATTGTATCCCCTGCAGCCTAGTCTCAACACAGCCTAAAACCAGGAAGGACACATCTATGTGGACTGGGATAGCTCTAAAAGTCCTCTAGTTTCAGCTGGTGAAGAGGGAAAGGGCTCTCTTAGCAATGACAAGTTGCAACAGGCACCTAAAATCCTGAGAGAGATGAAACTTGCTCCCCAATTGGATGATATGTGGTCCTAATAGATTGGAACAAACCACTGTTGCTTTCTCTCTCTCTCTCTCTCTCTCTCTCTCTCTCCCCCCCAGCAATTGATTCTGGATAGCTCAGGGAAAGTGTGCAGCAAGAGTAAGGTAAAGAAAGGCCTTCTTTTCTGGTGAGAGGACCACAGTGGGAGCCCAGGCAACTGAAAACTAGTGAAGAGATCACAGAAGAGGAGGATTTTGGAAAAGTGACCCCCCAAAAGTGTTTCTGAACTCTTGAGCTCACCCCTGAGCTGCACATACATGGATCTGATCCTAAACAGCATGCCAAAATCTTTGACAACTAAAGCAAATAACAGTCTTCTGCCTGTGCTTCATACTGGTCACATGCAGGACAGATCCAAACTGCATTGCAAAGACTTTGAAAATGGAACTGACCTAGAAACTATAACCCACAGGGGCACCTGGCTGGCTCAGCTGGTAGAGCATGCAACTCTGGATCTTGGAGTTGTTGAGTTCAAACCCCACTTTGGGTATAGAGATTACTTAAATAAAATAAAATTTAAAACTAAATTAAATTAAATTAAACATTAAAAAAGAGAGAGAGAGAAACTACAACTCACAGAAGGCTAGATGGAACTTGTGGTCTGAATCAAACTGAATTAATCGCCCACTAAAACAAAAATATCAACATACTCTATAGAATTGAAATAAGACACAAAGTCTCAATGTTACATTCAAAATGTCTAGGATAGAAACTAAACTTACTTGACATATGAAGAACCATGAAAATCTCGGTTTCCATGGGAAATGACAATGAATATATGCCAGAACTGAGAGTATACAGATGTTGGAGTTAACTGACAAAGACTCTAAAGCAGCTATTGTTAAAAAGTTTGCCAACTTCATCAATTGCAACAAATGTACCATACTAATATAAGATCCTAGTAATAGGGGAATCTAATATAAAGGAAATCTTTGTAATTCTTCTGTAAATCCAAAACTTCTGAAATAAAAAGCTAAATAAAAAAGTAATGCATTCTTTACTTACTTTTATTTAAAAAAAAAAAGTTTGCCAACAAGTAAGGGCAAACACTCTTGAAATGAATTGAACGGTAGAAACTTAGCAAAGAAATAGAAGATATAAACAGACACAATAAATAAAATAAAATAAAATAAAATAAAATAAAATAAAATAAAATAAAAATTTGGGGGAGGAGGATTTGGGAAGAGGGTGAAGGAATTGGAGAGATTTTGGTCAAAGGGTACAAACTTGCAATTAGAAGCTGAGTAAATTCTGGGGATCTAATACACAGTATTGCAGTTGTAGTTAACAATAGTGTGCCATATACTTGAAAGTTGCTAAGAGACTAGATCTTAAAAATTCTCACCACAAAAAAAAGAAATGATAATTATGTTGCATAATGGATCTGTTAGCTAATACTACAGTGGTAATCATATTGCAATGTATATGCTATGAGAGCAACACATTATATGCCTTAAACTTACACAGTGTTATATGTCACTTACATCTCAAAAAAAAAAAAAAAAAAAAAGATGACGAGGATAACTCTTAGCAGGTTCTCTTGTGAAGCAGTCATTTCCCAGCCACCCACACATCCAGAGAGCAACAGCCCAAACATTCAAATATAAAAGAATTATAATTTATCAAAATGGTGAGAATTAAGGCTCCTGAAAATGTATAATGAAATTTGAAGTAAAACTAAAACATTTTCCCCCAAAGTTTAACCTGCCCTAACGAGATACCTATATTTAAACACCTTAGAAGAGAGATTTAAATGCAAGTTGGTATAGCCACTTTGGAAAACAGTGTGGAGGTTCTTCAAAAATTTAAAAATAGAGCTACCCTATGACCCAGCAATTGCACTGCTGGGTATTGACCCCAAAGACACAGACGTAGTGAAAAGAAGGGCCATATGCACCCCAATGTTCATAGCAGCAATGTCCGCAATAGCCAAACTGTGGAAAGAGCCGAGATGCCCTTCAACAGATGAATGGATAAAGAAGATGTGGTCCATATATACAATGGAATATTACTCAGCCATCAGAAAGGATGAATACCCAACTTTTGCATCAACATGGATGGGACTGGAGGAGATTATGCTAAGTGAAATAAGTCAAGCAGAGAAAGTCAATTATCATATGGTTTCACTTATTTGTGGAACATAAGGAATAACATGGAGGATATTAGGAGAAGGAAGGGAAAAAGGGGGGGGAATTGGAGGGAGAGATGAACCATGAGAGACGATGGACTCTGAAAAACAAACTGAAGGTTCTAGAGGGGAGGGGGGAGGGGGGATTGGTTAGCCCGGTGATGGGTATTAAGGAGGGTACTGCATGGAGCACTGGGTGTTATACGAAAACAATGGATCGTGGATCACCACATCAAAAACCAATGAATGTATTGTATGGTGACTAACATAACATAATAAAATTAAAAAAAAAAAAAGAAAAGAGATTTAAACTTTGAGAAGAAACATATTTGGATAGACATTTCAGAAGAGGTTAAAATTTACAGAAAGTAGAGGGAACTTGGGGTAAGTTCTTTACTGGATTTGATATTTCACTTTGGCATACATTTTGCCATAGCTAACGCCAGCTTTGGCTGGCAGACAACTGTGCATCTGCCCAGCTGGGGTAGTGGAAATGGGTCATGAGACATAGGGAAAAAGAGAAATTGGCATTTCAAACCTAGTTACTAATAGAAAAAAAAACAAATATACTAAAAGATATTACCATTCTTTAAACAAATTAGGTAAAATGTTAAAAAAAAAGAAATTTGAGAACTGAAAATACAATAAGTAAACAAACAAAAACACCTTACGAAAGAATGTAAATGACATGGGAAAGAGTCAATGAACTTGAGGATAGATCAAGAGAAATTATCTAAATTGAACAGCAGAGAAAAAAAGAGATCCCCTCTCAGCCAAAAATGAACAGAACCTCATGGGTCTAGGAACAGTACCCAAAGGACTAACAATTCATGTCATTGGAATTTTAGAAAAAGAGGAGAAAAACTGCATTACTATATTTAAATATGAAAAATTTACCAAATTCGGCAAAAGACAATAACCTACAGATTCAACACGGTCAGCAAACCATAAATAGAAAAACACAAATGAACATGAACTAAAATATATTACAATCAAATTGCTGAAAACTAAAGACAATCTTGAAAATAGTCAGAGACTAACAATGCATTGCTAACAGATAAAGATTCAAGTGACTGTGGAGGCAGAAAAAGTATAAGATTTTTAAGGTGGCAAAAAGAAAAAAAAAACAGATTTTTAAAGTGCCAAAAAGAAAAAAAAAAAAAGCAGAAAAGATGTCAACTCAGAATTCTATATCAAGTGAAAACATCCTTCAGGAATAGTGAGGAAATACAGACTTACTCAGATAAAAGGAAACTAAGATAATTTGTTGCACAAAAAAACTGCTCTAAAAAATTTCTTTTTTTTTTTTTTTTAAATAGACAGAGAGAGAGAGAGCTTGAATGAGAGAGGGGGCAATAGAGGGAGAGGGAGAGAGAGAATCTTAAGCAGGCTCCATGCCCCCTGCAGAACACAACAATGCGGGACTCAATCTCATGACCCTGAGATCATGACCTGAGCTGAAAGCAAGAGTCATTTGCTTAACGGACTGAGCCACCCAGTCGTCTCTGCTCTAAATAATTTTTTTTTTAAAGACTTATTTATTTATTTATCAGAGAGAGCGGACAAGCAGGGGGAGTGGCAGGCAGAGGAAGAAGCAGGCTCCCCGCTGAGCAGGACTCGATCCCAGGACCCTAGGACCATGACCTGAGGCAAAGGCAGACGCCCAACCAACAGAGCCACCCAGGTGTCCCTCTAAATAATTTCTAAAGGCAGGGCGCCTGGGTGGCTCAGTTGGTTAAGCGGCTGCCTTCGGCTCAGGTCATGGTCCTGGAGTCCCGGGATTGAGTCCCACATCAGGCTCCCTGCTCGGCGGGGAGTCTGCTTCTCCCTCTGACCCTCCTCCCTCTCATGCTCTCTGTCTCTCGTTCTCTCTCTCTCAAATAAATAAATAAAATATTTTTAAAAATAAATAAATAAATAAATAAATAAATAAATAAATAAATAATTTCTAAAGGCAGCTCAGACATAAGGAAAATAATATCAGATGGAAACTGGGAACATCAGAAAGGAAGGAGGAATAACATAAGTGTAAATAAAATAGATTATTATTTTCTTCTTGATTTCTTTAAAATATGTTTGATGGTTGAAAACAACAATTAAAACATTGTCCTAATGAGTTTTCAATGTAATAGATAAGATAACCATAACATAAAAGAGGAAAGGTAAAAGAACATAAGTGGTGGGTCCATTTGCAAAGATAAAATACTGATTCTAAGGAAACTGAAAAGTTAAGTATGTACATCATAAACTCTGAAGCAACCACTCCATAAAACTGTACAAAAAGATACAGCTGAAAATTCAATCAATAAATTAAAATGGAATGCCAAAAACTGTTCTCATTTTTTAAATGATAGTTGGAAAGGGATGAGAGAGGAATGAGAAACAGAGAAAATAAACAGAGAACAAATAATAAAACCATGATTAGGAACTGAAATTTAAATATCAACAATCATATGACTCTAGTGCTCCAGACACATCAATGAAAAGATACAGGCAGTCATAATGGGTTAAAAACATTACCCAACTATATGCTGGCTACTAGAAAGTCACTTCAAATATAATGATATAGGTATGTTAAAATTTAAAGGGTGCAAAAAAATGTAAACACTAATACAAAACAAAGCTAGAATAGCTATATTCATGTCAAAAGTAGACTTCAGAGCAAAGAAAATTACCAGGTGGGTATAGTAGTTACCTCTTGCTTTATAACAAATTACGTCCAAAATTAGTGGGTTCAACACATTTATTATCTCAGTTTCTGTTGGTCAGGAATCTCAGTATGTATTAGCTAAATTCTGTGTTTCAGGGTCTCTCACAAGGCTGCAATCAAAGGTCAGCTAGGGCTGTGGTCTCTCTTGAAGCCTTAACAAAAGAAGAATCTGCTTCCAAACTCACTCATGATGTTGTTGGCAGGATTCAGTTGTTCCCAGGCTGTTAGATTGAGGGCCTCAGTTCCTCACTGGCTCTTTGCCAGTGGCCAGCCACCCTCAATTCCTCGCCATATGGGCCTTTCCATAAGGTTGCTCATAATATGGCATCATCAGACTAAGTGCACAAAACAAAAACAAAAACAACAGAAAACCCAGAGAGAAAGTGCAAGCAAGAAAAAAGTCACAACATTTTATAAAACTAATCTTGGAAGTGATGGCCCATCATTTTTGCCATACTCTGTTCACTAGAGGTGAGTCACCAGGTCCAGCCTATAGTCAAGGGGAGGGGATTACATAAGGGTGCAAGTAACAGGAGGTAGGAATCATTAGGAGTCATTTTGGAAGCTGGGTACCACTGAAAAACATGACATAATGATAAAAGACTCAATTCATCAAGAAAACATAACAACCCTAAATATGGGTAGACCTAATAACAGAGCTTCAAAATATATGAAGAAAAAACTGACAAAACTGAAAGGAAAAGCAGAAAAATCCATAACTATAGGTGGAAATGTCAACATTCCTATCTTATTAATTGATAGAACCAGTAGACAAATATTCAGCAAGAATACTAAAGAACTGAACACTATTAACCTGGATTTAATTGACATTTATAAAATACTCTAGCCATCAACAGCAGAGTATACTTTCTTTTCAAGTGTAAGTGAAATGTCCATCAAGACAGACATAAGATTTGTGATAAAACAAATTTGTGTGCATGTGTGTGATAAAACAAATCTTAATAAATATCCCCCATACCTTCCCTGCCCCCAAATCTTAATAAATTTAAAGGAATTAGAATCATTCAAAGTATGTTCTCTGACCATAACAGAATTAAACTAGAAATTGGTAACAGAAAGAGAACAGAAAAATCTCTAAACACTGGGATATTAAACAACATACTTCTAAATAATTCATGTATCAAAGAAGAAATCTCAAATTTAAAAAGATTTTAATTTGAATGAAAATGAAATTTGAGTGAAATTGGAAAATATTTTAAACTAAATGAAAATACGTGATAAAATTTGTAGAATGCAGTTAAAGCAGTGTTTAGGGGAGTTTTATAGCATTAAATGCCTGTATTAGAAAAAAAAGAAAGCTTTAATATCAATATTTCAAGACTTAAGAAACTTTAGAAAAAAAAAAACAGAAAAAGAACAAAATAATCCCAAAGCAATCAGAAGAAAAGAAAGAATAAGAGCAGAAATAAAATTGAAAACAGAAAAACAATACAGAAAATCAATATAACCATAAGGTAGTTCTTTGAAAAGATAAAAAGAAAAACCCATTGATAAACCTATAGAAAGACTGAAAAAGAAAAAGAGAACACACAAATTACCAATATCAGAAATGAAAGGGGATTACCACTTCAAAATGGAGGTTTGTACACTATTTTCAGCATTTCAAAAAGTGTAACAGTATAGAGTAGATGAAAAAGGATGAGCTTTGAAGTTGACAGACATGGTTACAAATCCTAGTGCTTTTATTAACCAGCTGTGATATTAAAGAAGGTGAAGATTAATACTTCACCTTCTAGGTCTCAATTTTCTTATATGTAAAATGGGTATTGTAATATATTTTTTAAAGATTTATTTATTTATTTGAGAGAGAGAGAGAGTGCGTGAGCTGGGGTGGGGGCGGTGGGGCAGAGGGAGAGAGAATCTCAAGCGGACTTTGGGCAGAGCACGGAGCCTGACTCAGGGCTCAATCCCACCACCCTGAGATCAGGACCTGACCCAAAACCAAGAGTCAGACGTGTAACCGACTGAGCCACCCAAGTGCCTCAAGTATTGTAATATTTTAACTCAACAACCAAAAGATGAGGTTTAAATGAAATTAAAGTAGATAAAGAGTCTGGCACAATAGAATGTACTCAACAACTGATAGTTTTCTACTCACCTTCTCCTATCAGGAATGATGTTTACCAATAATAAGGAAACAAGGGGGATATGTCTCCTTGTTTTTATTACGAATTATAAAAATCTATTATTAGATAATTTTTATATTTAAAATTTTCCTGTACCACTTTACCATGCTGATCAAAAGCTCTACTTTGCATATCATATACTATCTAGCATCTCTGTCTCTCTCTATATAACTAAGATTAAAACCAAATGAGAAACCAAATTTAATGCTACTTTTGATCATTTTGTTTGATAATTTAAAATTTCAAATCCTGTGTCCATGAGGAAAGTGATAACCATAGGATTAATGTGTCCAATAATATGTAATTTTACAAAGTGCACACTAGATGGCAGATTTTAGACAGGATTTTCCTGGCTCACAAATTAACTAGGGTTTTTCTAAAATCCTGCAGCCTAGCGACTTGATACAGAATCCTGATTTCCTCCTTGTAAGTGATAGCTGAGATATTTTGGTAGTTGCAATATTTGGAAACCTCACTGCCAGGTAGCTAAATTAGAAGAGGCAAGTATCTGTGAAGATTTCGGTGGGGGAAGAAAAGGAACAAATACATACCAATCACTGAAACCCAAACAGCGAGATCCATTTCTGCAGTATTTCTTATTTTCTTAAAAAAAAAAAAAAAAAAAAGCTATATGCTATATTTCATCACTGCAATTTGGGAGAGAGGATATATTAATTAGGAATCTTTCTGAATCATTTTTATGACTTCAATCAATTTTTTAATTCAACTGTCTTGTATCTTTTCATTTTTTCTTCTTTTTTATTTTAACCATGTTTTCAATTAAGTCTTTAACAAGAACACACTGTGTACAAAGAACTTTGTGTAAATGCGGGGTGAGGGAGGTGGATGTAGGGGAGTAGCGAATAGGTCATGCATTCTAAACAACCCTCTCTCCTTAAGGATAAAACAGTCTTTAAAAATGTATATATTTTTTATTTCTTTATTTGAGAGAGAGCACGAGAGAGAGCATGTGGAGATAGGGACAAGTAGACTCCCCACTGAGCAGGGAGCCTGACACAGGGGCTCAATCCTAAGACACCAGGACTATGACCTGAGCAGAAGGCAGATGCTTAACCGACTGAGCCACTCAGGCACCCCAAAGACACTAGAGTGTTAAGGGGAAAATAAGACTACAGAAATACCACAGTGCAGGTAGAAAGTGAGACGTGAAGTTTTATCACATGCGAAAGAGAGGATTGTCTCATTCTGGGATAAGTAGTGAAAAGGGAAGGAAGTGACATATATTAAGGAATAACTATATGGCAGGTATTGAGCTAGGTGGTTTACATGCATGATTTAATTTCATATCACTTTTAAGTCAGGCCACACTGAAGTATACATCTTAATTTCAAATGGAAATTGTAACTCACAGTGTGCAGTCACCTGCCCCTCGTTCTTGGGTAAGAGTTTAACATCCATGGGGTTTAGGCAGAAGGAAAAGTCTACAGGGTGGGAGGACTTTGCAGTCTAAAGTTGGTGCTCCAAAGGAACCACTTCTACCCCCACAGGCCATAAGCAAGGGGCCACTCCTGATGCTGCCTCTCTGACCTTGTCACCTACCATTCTTCCCTCCCCTCACTCTGCCCTAGTCCTCATGATCAAGCTATTCTTAGGTCTGCAATTCAGGACGATGTATTTCTTTCCAAGTGTAATCTCTGAACCAAAGATCAATGTATTCAGTTAAGGCCCAAGTTCACATTACATTACTTGTATTTGTTATAAATTGGTCTGATGCCTTCTTAATTAACTAGAATGCTATCCTACAAACTTATTTAGATGAGCCATCATAAAGAAATCATTCTCAAAACTTTCCAAGGAAAGAGATACATTTATCAAATTATAAAAATAATATAATCTATTTTACTTTTAAATTAAGTATTCAACAGGTATCATGTTAAATACTAAAATTATTAAATGATATACATGGACAATGTCCAGTTTGGTTGTTCCCTCTATAGTCATGTTACATGTATCCAGTTCCCACTCTAACCTCACCTCAATTCCCTCACCTCTATTACTAGTTTCTTGTGTGTTCTCCCAGAATTTTAATTAATATATAAATACATACATACATACAAATATACACATACCAATAACATATGGGAAATAGAGAATGGTTGCTACATCTCCTTTTTTTTGACAAGTTTCCTTGTCAAAGGGACAATTTTTCTGACAAGTTTCCTTGTTCACGTGGGGCGCCTGGCTAAGTCAGAAGAGCATACGACTCTTAATCTCAGGGTCATGAGTTTGGGCCCCAAGTTGGGTACAGAGATTACTTAAATAAATAAAACTAAAAAAAAAAAAAAACCCTCAATTTTTTTTAAAGATTTTATTTATTTATTTGACAGAGAGAAACACAGCGAGAGAGGGAACACAAGCAGGGGTGGGAGAGGGAGAAGCAGGCTCCCTGTGGAGCGGGGAGCCCGGGCTCGATCCCAGGACCCTGAGATCATGACCTGAGCCCAAGCAGACGCTTAACGACTAAGCCACCCAGGCGCCCCAACCCTCAATTCATTTGGTATGTTTCAACAGGTTAATACTTTTCTTCATTATCAATTTAAAAAGTTAGAAATTAACTTCAAAGAAATAAGAAAACACAAACAAATTACCTTAAAAGTCACAATCACATATGCATTACATCCTAGAAAAGAGGGACAAGTCAGGTTCCACTCACTTTCATGAGTTTCATCAAATACTGGACCTATTCAAGGGTGGAGAGAAAAGGCAAATTTCAAAAAGTAGTGTATGTTATTATTATTTTTAAAGATTTATTTATTTATTTTAGAAAGAAAGAGCATGCGCTCAGGGAGGGGCAGAATAAGAGAGAGAGAAAACCCGCAGGCTCCTTACTGAGCTCAGAGCCTGATGAGGGACTCAGTATCAAGACCCTGAGCCGAAACCAAGAGTCTGATGCTTAACTGACTGAGTCACTCAGGGACCCCAACAGTGTATGTTATTAAATGAGGCATATGCAATACTCCTTCCTAAGAGCATCAAATGAGGCCTATGTTGTCTAAACTAAATCTAGGAAGTGGAATCAATCTGTCCTCTGACCAAAAGCTTCTCACTGGTTAATGAATGAAAAAACAAGACTTAAAAACGACAACAAAACCACACACACACTCACACACACACACACGGCCAAAAAAGAAAAATTAAACTCTAAGATGTCCCAGATTATTCTCCAGGCAGGAATCAGTGAGTAGCTTCAAAAATTGGAGACTAGAATTAGTCTGTTGAAAAGTCATCATGAGCAAGCCTTACTTTTTTTTTTTATTGTTATGTTAATCACCATACGTTACATCATTAGTTTTAGATATAGTGTTCCATGATTCATTGTTTGTGTATAACACCCAGTGCCCCATGCAGAACGTGCCCTCTTTAATACCCATCACCAGGCTAACCCATCCTCCCAACCCCCTCCCCTCTAGAACCCTCAGTTTGTTTTTCAGAGTCCATCGTCTCTCATGGTTCGTCTCCCCCTCCGATTTCCCCCCCTTCATTCTTCCCCTCCTGCTACATTCTTCTTCTTCTTTTTTTCTTTCTTAACATATATTGCATTATTTGTTTCAGAGGTACAGATCTGAGATTCAACAGTCTTGCACAATTCACAGCGCTTACCAGAGCACATACCCTCCCCAGTGTTTATCACCCAGTCACCCCATCCCTCCCACCCCACCCCCCACTCCAGCAACCCTCAGTTTGTTTCCTGAGATTAAGAATTCCTCATATCAGTGAGGTCATATGATACATGTCTTTCTCTGTTTGACTTATTTTGCTCAGCATAATACCCTCCAGTTCCATCCACATCGTTGCAAATGGCAAGATCTCATTCCTTTTGATGGAGCATGCCTTACTTTTAAACACAAAAATTTTTTGTAACAATAAAAACCAAAACTAATTCTGATCACTTTTCTGACATAATTGCTCAAACTTAACTAGTATTTAAACTGAGTTGGGAGGAGGAAGGAGGCCATACTTATGGGCCTTGGGCCTTTTCTCACTCAAGTGCGTATGGGTGGGTACAGAGCATTTGTCATAATTGCTGTCAAGCTAGGCAGAGAGATTCAGCTGGTAAAGAAACAATGAACCCTTTTTAGATGAGGTAGTTTATTTCTTACACAGACAGCAATACTAAGGTCAGCAAAGGCGCCAGCTCCCTATGTCCCTTGCTCCACCCCCTCAGCACCAAAACAGAAGAGGTCAGGTAACACTGCAACATGGGCAATGGGGAGCTCTGTTTCTGAGGAGCCAATTTCATACTCGGCATTTTGGAGTATGATAGCATACATCTGTGCCCTGAAGTAGGGGAAAGTGGGGGATTTTGAGGCAGAAACCCTTATATGTCACTAGAACCTGGAAGGCAATGAGAAATGTCTCATGATAGCCTCCAGGGAAGATAAAGAGGTAGGTAAGAAATGGCCATGTTCCTCACAAGCCTGCCATTCTCTCCTGTTCTGAGAGGATTATGGGGCACTTTACCAAAATTCAGATGAACTGAGCATAAGCCTTGTCTATGGCCTTGTGTATATAGATATATGGAAGGACACTTGCACAGAGCAGTTTCCATACAACTCTATCCCCTAACCTTTCACATCACCAACCAAGAACTCTTTTTACAACATAGGCCCACCCCATCAGATATCCTAATAGGCAATGTAGATTCAACAATGAGTTAAATTTAGAGCAGGTGCAATAGTATGTAAATAGGATGAGGCTAAAGGGAATCAGGTCAATGTCCAGAAAGTTGATCTTTTTCTGTTGTCTTGAGTGCAGGCTGTTAACTCCTGGGGTCAGCAGCTACTGGGAGGTTTCTGAAAGTTCTTAGATTAAGATTCCCCATTGGCCATCAGTCAAGTTGAGGATGGCAGTGACAGTCTGCATTAAATTGGCTAGATGCTCTGTAGACAAGAGCTGAGGGAGATTGATTGTCCCTTGCCAACCCCAACCCAACCCTCCCCAGCAGCCAGGATTGTCCCTGTGCTGCCATAGTCACATGGTCAGTATTAGTCCCCGCAGCAATAATGTCACCCTTTTACCAGTGCTCTCCACATCTTACCATGCTCATTTCTAGGTGGCTCAACTGTTTCTTTATTGTTTACCACTTAACACCCTAGACTATCTCCCATCTTCTGGGCCAAACTAGGAGCACTTTAGAGTTGTCATGTCATATCCATGATTGTTACCATCATCCAATAACAGCCCAAATCCAGCAAGCTTAGCTTGGCAGCAAAACAGAACAAAACACCAAGTTAGACTCTGGCTCTTCTTTGCTATTCATAAATCCCAGTAGCCCAGTGTCCCAGGAGGTAGACATGGAAGGGGGAAAAAAAGAGAGAGAAAGAGGGTTAATTATGTAGTTCACTTACCAAGACCAGTGCCAGAGATTATGTGTCCCTGAGTTCCATTTGCTACCTGAGTGTGTAATTCGCAGTTCGGGCATGTGTGTCAGGCTTCCTTAGTCTCAGGTGCTAGAATCACTAGAGTTTATTTTCAGGCCCAGTCCTGACTTCTAGATGGATTGCCATGCTTTGTGTGATAGTGTATCCAGGTGGCCATAGTCCTTACTTGGGAAGTTCAGGTCAAATCAGTTTGTTGATTCCATTTATCTTTATCCTCCAACAGTCTATTCCCATAGGCATCCACATGGGTTATGAACACAGGGCATGGGTCTTGTGCAATCTTCTGCATAATGTTTGGCCCCACAAAGCCTGATACTTGATCATCCAATTTTCCTGCTACCATGTCCCAGACTACACTGCTAGCCTATTGACTAATGTCATGAGCCAATGAAAATGTAACATTTGGGAAGCATTTTTAGAGCAAGCACCACAACTCACACCTATGCCCAATGAGCAGAGTTCCCTTTTCCATGCATAGTTTCATTAGTTTTCTTTAGAGCTGTGGAAAACACTCCACATGTAGTTAGTTGTCCTCACAGCTAAGCTTTATTACAGTGCAAGGATACAAAACAAAGTTGGCAAATGGAAAAGGCACATGGGGCAAAGTCTGGAGGAAACCAGGCACAGGCTTCCAAGAGTCTCTCCTGGTACAGTCACACAGGACATACTTATTTCCCGTGTCAAGTTGTGACAACACATGTGAAATGCTGTCTACTACGGAAGCTCATCAGAGACTCCGTGCCCAAGGCTTTTATTGGGGGCTAGTAATGTAGGCACCCTGCCTAACACGTACCAAAATTCCAGATTTCCAGAGGAAACAGGCATACAGCATAAACCACATTGGTTGCACAAACAGTTCCGGTACAATGAGTCACTCTTATCAGCCCTGCAAATGGTGGGAACCCTCCCAAGTCGGTTTTCAGACACCTAGCCAAAGGCCAACCTCATAAGCAGGTCTTTCTAAGAATAAGCAGGCTTCTGGCCCTTTGCCAGGGCATCTTTACAGCAACACTGTTATCAGTAGGACCTCAAGAGCAACCTGCAATATTGATCTCAATTATGCCCTAAATTTAGGAGTCCTTTATTTAACCAGTTAAAACAAATCCCATTAACCATATATAGATCTATCTGAGAAAGCCAAATGACTTCATCCTAAATTTGTTTTAATCTTTTTTTTTTTTTTTTTTACTTGGCCCAAGGTATCAATTCAGACATAGCCAGTAAATTGAAGCTGACCTGAAAGCCTTCCAGGGCTGAGGCAGTGTGATGACAGGCAAGAGCACACAGACAGGGACGCCTGGGTGGCTCAGTTGGTTAAGTGTCTGCCTTTGGCTCAGGTCATGATCCCAGGGTCCTGGGATCAAGTCCCACATTGGGCCCCCTCAGTGGGGAGCCTGCTTCTCCCTCTGCCTGCTACTCCCCCTGCTTGTGCTTTCTATCTCTCTCTCTATGTCAAATAAATAAAATCTTTAAAAAAAAAAAAAAAAAGAGCACACAGACAAGAAGTACAATTCCAGAGGGTGCATGTGGTACGCATGGAAACAAAGAGTTTTCAACTCTTGGGGCATGCCAAGCAGGACACACATTAGTCAGACAGTGCAGGTTAACAGGGCTCCCAGCATGCCTTCCACTGTGGGGCCTCCCATGCTAGGTCCTCAGTCTAGTCCAAACCATGCAGTTCAGTCCATGGTTTCAGAAGGACCACCTGAGGCAGTCAGTTCCAAACAGTTTTATGTGTCTGTAACATCAGTTCAACTGTGTGGACAGGTATTTTGACGGAAAGTGCTGGTGTTGAGATCACCCCCTGCCGTCTCATGGCCAATGCCAGTCAGGTTTGAAGTTAGGATCAACAAGTTAGAATTCAAAGTGCTCACAGCCTGAAAAGGCACACAGTGAGTTTTCCCTTAGGAAGGGGGCAAAGCTTACAGAAACACTTCTGTAAAACAGAGATCATTAATGCCCTTCCGCATCCCTACACCCCAGGTGCTAGGATTTTATTTTTTCCTCCATCATTACAAACTATGTATGTCCTATTCAGCAATCATAACTTAACATTTTTTTCGATCATCCCCTACTCTCATCTAGACCTTTCATCTGGAAGGGTTGTATGCAAGAGACACAAAAGCATTTTCACAAAATAATTTTTATATAATTTAACTAGAAAGAACCAGAAAGACATCATATTCAGAATTGTCCAGAATTAAATTTTGAATTAAAAAAAAAAAAAAAAAAACCTTTTCATGAGTTTACATAACCTCTCATCCTTTTTGTCCTGATCATTTATCTAAGAAGCAGCCTAGAAAAGATCAATCCCTTTCTAGGGACAACTGCATTTAATAAATGAACTGCCTTACTAAGGTGTATGTACCAGAAGAAAGGTGAGGGAAGTAGAGTCAGGCTACCAGATCACTGTTGCAAAATGTAACTAATCTGGAAAGCCAAAATCAGCAAGTCAACAGCAGTGAAACAGCCCTGAGATGGGGTCCAGGGTTTCATCTGTCAGTAATGGGTAAAGGGGTCACACTCCCTATGATGTGCCCTTCCCCAACTTGCAGCTTTTGTAGTAATCATAAATTAGGATCACAATCCAGTCTCTGTATCAGAGATATGTTGCCAATCCAGTGGCTCAATTTCAGATGGTCCCATCAGAAATAAGCCATTTTCTTTGGGTGTTTATGACCCAGATGGTCCAGCCAGCATCCAAGATGTTTCCCCAATTTAGTCCACAGAGAGGTGTCCTGAATCTGCAACTGTCCCAGAGTCTGGGTTTTGTTTTTTAAGCGGAGCTACTTTGTCAGATTTTATTATGGCAAAGCTGGGGCTGAGGATGAAACAGCCCATACCAGAAGTATCAGGTTTCAGCTTAGAGTCAGGTCTAGGCAATTAGCATTAGGATTCCAAAAGAGCCAGTGGCTTTTCTTCAGCAGTAGCAAAGCTGAGATGCTGCAAGGCCAAACTGCTATGTTCCAAGTCTAACTGACAAGTAAGGCCTTGTTACACCATATTTATCTTAATCAGGCTTAAAGTCCAAATAGACTCACTCAAAAATATGCACGTCACTTTGGAAAATCATCAGCCTTTATGAGTCAGACATCTGATTAGACAAAAGCTCATTAGCATCTAAAATCTATGCAAAACTCTGTAAGTGTATTTCCATTTGGAGAGTCCCTCTCTTTTCAGGTTGTTTCCTTTTTTTCAGAGGTTCCAATAGGTAAAAAATATAGTGAATATCATCACTTATAGAGATTTATTTTGGTTTTAATACTCAAAATTTTTAAATTTCAATCCACCCAGCAGTGGCAAAAAGCAATTATTTGGGTGTCCCACTAACACTTTTTCTTTGCAGTTTTCCCTGAGTGGGGTGATCCCTCTAGCATTTATGAAATTATAAGCATATAACATGTTACCTCAATTTTTAACCTACACCCAGATGCAATAGCCACAAAACATAAAGCTACATTTTTAAAAATCTGCCCCCCACCGTTTTAAGTGGAATTTTTTTTCAACTGTCTACGTGAATTTAACATTTACAGGGTTAACATTACAGCTACCAAGGGAGAATCTGCTGGAATGAGGGTGGGGTTGTGGCCAACGCAGTCGTGATAGCAGCTGAACTGAAGAAATAGCTGGAGTCATTTTTTTCCTTTTTCCCCCTCTGGTTTGCTTTGCTCCAGCCCTAGGAACTGTTCTAACATTTTTTCCTCCCACTTGGAGGAAAGACCAATATACATTTTTAATATTTTTGGCCCACCCCTAGGCTCACCTGTAGTAATTTTCTCCTCCCACCTGGAGGAAAGAACAAAAAACAAAAAAAGTATCATCAGGCTGTACCTATTCCCCCTCACTTTAGTTAGCATAGCCAAAAACACTCAGGAGATCCAGCTTGCTGGATCTAAGTGGGAGGATTATCCCAGAGTATCCGTGTGGGCCCTAAATGTAATCACAGGTATCCTTAAAAAAGAGGCCAGAAGAGATTTGACTAGAAGAGGAAGTAGGAGATATGATGTCAGAAGCAAAAGGTTGGAATGATGTGAGGAAGGGGTCCTGAGCCAAGGAGACTCCCCCAAAACTGGAAAAGGCAAGGAAACAGATTCTTCCTTAGAGCCTCTGGAGAGAATGCAGCTCTACCAACACTTTGATTTCAGTCTACTGAAACCCATTTCGGACTTCTGGCTTTCAGAACTGTAAGCCAATAAATTTGTGTGGTTTTAAGCCACTAAGTTTGGGGTAATTTGTTAGGGCAGCAGGAGGAAACGAATACACCCAGTTTACTTCTTTCCTGGATATACCATTTCCATTTTATAATGCATGCTTGCTTGGCAATACTCACTTTATTGGTGTTTTCATTTTTAATTCGTTCCAGAACGGGCATGTCAGAATATAACAACAGCTGCTGTGGCTTAGTTACCCTCTCGGTGTCTACCAGCACTCAGTAACAAGCCGAGAACTGCCCCTCACATGGAGTATACCCAGGCAGCGGTGATGTCAAGCAACTGCTGTGTCCAAACCCGAGTGGGCACTGCCGCCCAGTGCCACAGGCTGCTGGCAATTGCTGACACAGCTCAGAAGGCAAATTAGAACAAAGCGGCCCAAACTGAAGGGTAGTCTGTACATTCTGTTGGGTAGTTTCCTCACGTATCCTCTTTCTACTTGCTCCGTAATCAGTATAGTGATGTTCTCATCCCGTCTCCGCCCGTCAGCTGGCCTCCTATACGGCTCTACTATTCTCACATAACTAGGCGAAAGATCCAGGTGTGCTCCGGCTTACAGACCTGCCCCACGAGTACTGGTATTTGTGGCATTTCCCCAATGGGAACATTCCTTACAGTCAAGAGAAGTATTCCACATACACATCTGTCCCCACAATATATTCAGAGGTATCAGTTAGAACCATTGGGTGTGTGAACTGTTCACTGAATAAAACATAATATAGATAAGTTCCAAAGGCCATAATGGTATGAACTCTTTTACCACAGATAAGCAGGACTACTGGCAGGACTTACAAGTCTGACAGATCATGGTAGCTCCGTAAGAATCATACAGTCCTTTACTTTGTGAGAAGCATCATTTTTTCTCTGACTGCTAGAAGGCAGTGTGGTAAATTCACCCACACAGTCCCCAAACATTATGGTAAGAAGGCCCTGAATTTTGTAAGAGTTTATCAGTCACACCTGCTCATAGAGACAGAAACTTTTGCTTTGTCAACCAACAGACATTATTTACATAGTGGAAACTTCGGACATCAGAAAAATTTTTCTCTAACATTTATAAGCATTCATACTACAAGAAAGTAACATATCATTTAAATTATATATTTTCACAATGGTACATTGAATTGGCTGAGAGCCCTCACTTAATAGCTTTTTCATCTTTACTGTAAGTTTGGCCCAAACCCTATCAGCTGAATTCAGACACTTTTTAGAGAGACACAAACCAAAGAGTTTAACACAGGCACTTCAGGGGTTACAAAGGCTGCCCAAAGAGCATGCCATCTCTTCAGGGAGTTCAGGTCAGAGGAGGTCAGCTGCTGTAAAGGGGAACTTTCTTAGAGCAGTAAAGGTCAGGGTAAGAGGGAAGGAGAGATCAGGGGGCATGGAAGGAGCAACTCTACCTCAGTAAACACAGGTTTGCACTTACTTTCAGATTTATGTGGCTGTCCACTCAGTTTCAACAAATGAACTAACAATAAGACACTATTCAGACACCTCTCTAAGCCTCCAAACACTCACTAACAGGAAACATATACTATCAGATCGGGCCGGGGGCGGGGGGGGGGGGGGGCGTTTCTCATATCACAGCCCAACACACAGTGTCTAATAACAAGTATGACAAGAGGAGGGAAAGAGGCTCATTCCCCCCTCTTGTCCACCACTTAGACAAAAGCATACAACCCAGGGAGTCTGATGATAGGTCTTACCCTGGCCCAAGTGGCTCTTCCTTCCAAAAAAGACTTCCTAACCTTAAAAAAAAAAAAAAAAAAAAAGACTTCCTAGCCTTAGCAGCCCCAGGTTGGATGCCAAATGTGTCAAGTAAGGCTGACAGAGTAGCAAGCAGGGTGTAAGGTCATTAGGGAACCAGCATGGAGCAGTTCCCCCTACAACTGCAAAAATAGATTTTATTTTATTTTTTTAAACATTTATTTATTTCAGTAATCTCTACACCCTACGTGGGGCTCAAACTCACGACCCTGAGATTAAGAGTTGCACACTCATCCAACTGAGCCAGCCAGGCACCCCTGCAAAATTAAATTTTAATTTGATTTATATGTCACTTTAGTCTGATGGTAATGGTCAGAAAGTGCTCTGCAGGTACTTTCAGAGCAGTACTCAACTGCAGCTATTCCTCAGTTCTAGAGGCTACAAGGCAGCCAACAGTGCTTTGTCAAACACATCCTTCAGGTTTTTCTGTGTGAAAGCAGAACACTCCACATATTTCACAGCCTTCAGGTCACAGACCAGCACTTCAGCAGTCTGTGCAGTGACAGGTTTCTACGTGTCTCTGGCAAGCTTCTCAATCATGGAGAGTCACATTTCTGAGATCAATTTCAGTTCCAACAAGCAAGGAGTCTTCAGACAATGGAGAATTATCTTAGGCACCCACTTTTCTTTCACATTTTCAAATGAGGGCAGAAGACTACTAAATAATAAACTAGAAATATATGTGTTTATGAATAGATGAGGGGTTATTCTGTCAAATTTTTCTTGCCCTGCAGGATCCAAAAGTCCAAAAGTGTATGGCTCTCATCAATCACAACTGTGACTACACAGTTGTCAAAAAACTATTGAACATATTCAGACATTAATTTGTTTCACAGGATATTAAGACTTATCTTACCAACCGCACCAACCCTCACAATTATCTACATTTTTACAGTTATCAGATATTTAAAAATATCTGAAATATTTTTTAATCCACCTGAAATATTCCAAATTTAATTTTGAACTCAGCTTCTCCACCAGACTTTAAGGACCGAGGTGTTTTGTTTTTGTTTTTTAATATTTTATTTATTTATTTGACAGAGACAGCGAGAGAGGGAACACAAGCAGGGGGAGCTGCAGGCAGAGGGAGAAGCAGGCTCCCCACTGAGCAGGGAGCCCAATGCAGGACTCGATCCCAGGACCCTGGGACCATGACCTGAGCCTAAGGCAGACGCTTAACTGACTGAGCCACCCAAGCTCCCCAGGACCTAGGTGTTTTTACCAGCCTGAAGTGCCTGGTAGAAAAGGAGATGGAAGAAGGGTTTAGGCCCAGGAAGCTCTCATAGTTGAGGAGGTGGGTCAGACCATGTGCCAAAAAGCACTGCAGAAAACGTCTTACTAGCAGGAGGGGTAATGGTCAGTCAGAAGCTCACTCCACCAGGCTGGCAGTTGCCACAGGAACAGAGGGCACTGGCAGAAACTGCCCTACCGTCCCTGCCCTCCCTAGCTGCTGATGCCTCCAGAATCTGGTATGGCAGTGTACAGAAACTGTCCTGCGGCAGTTGCACCGCCTCCACCCCACCCAGCCCAGCAGGGATCTCCGGGAAGGACAGGTCAAGATCCTCGCTAAAAAGGTGAGTGGGCCATTGTACAGGCGATGAAGGTGTCAACTGCCAGACTGCTGTCAGTTACAGAAACATTCCCCTGGGAGCCACCGGCCTCCGTGTGTCGTGTGACCTGCAGGGGGACCATGAAAGTACAGAAGGACGTATAGCTGGACGGTCAACCGCAGCGGTGAGCACCGGACCCAAGGCACTTGAAGCAACGTGAACCTCCATGGCCTGGAGGGTTCCAGTCATGTTCCTCTCTCCAACTCCATCCTCCGCGCTTCACTCAGACGAGCGCCACCTTCTCATCATTTCCGGCCCCCGAGGCCTAGAAAATCCTGGCTTTCGCAGGATGAGGAAAGATCGGAGAGAAGAGAGGAACCGACGGGAAGCGGGTGGACAGACGCAACACCCCGCTGACAGGCCCTGACAGAGCTTACCCGGGTACCCAGGCCTCGCCGAGTCCCGCAGAGGCGGTGACGTCAGAGCCGCCGCGGTGGGCGGAGCCGCAACGTCAGAGCCTAGGGCTTTGACGTCCCCTCTCTGCCTTTTTGTTCAGTGGGAAGACCTAGGTTCTGCCAACCCCTCATACCGGACTTCGCAGCAAGAGCTGCGTTTGTTCACGAAAATGCCCTCATTTTGCGCCATGAAAGCGGGAGCGCGGAGAGCGTCCGGCTCCCGCTGTTGGAGATTTTAGAGAGGGAGGCCTGGACGAGGCCCCGATGGGAAAGGGGGCCAGAGGTTTGTCAGGAACGCGGAGGCTGAACCAACTTTGGCCTGCACTGGCATAATTAGAACTGTGGGTGCCTCCTGGTCCCAGACTATTTACCAAAGCCAGTTTGCAGCAATCTTTTGTAGCTGAGCATTAAGCTCTGCCCAGTCCAAGGTGTCCAAAAAGACCCGCACAGGCCTTTGGTGCTGAGTGAGAGCCATAGATGAGTTCGGCAGGACTGAAACACTTTAAACAATCTGCAGTGTTGCAGCTGGGTCTCACTGGGGCTTCGACCTAGCATCTTCCATGCAAAGAATATTAGGTCACTCCATGTACTAATCAGTGGATGTGGGCTGAGATTAATTGCTTTGTTTTTATTTGAAATTGTTACACATTGATTGGTGTGTTCCCTTGATCTCAGCTTCTTCAGTAACTCAGGGTCTTGGTGGTCTCAATCCCAGGCAAGTGTTCCTAACACATATTTACTTGGTTGTAAAGATATTGTGGGAATATAATTAAATCAAAAATAGTGGGAATATTGGAAGTAAAAAATATGGTTTGCTCTCTACTCTTCCCACACTTACAAAATTTCTGAGTTGTGCCCTATTGGGTGTATTATTAATAAAGGTGCATGAGACCTCCATCGCATTAGGAGTTAAGGTGACATGGTCGAATTGCTAACATTTATACGGGGCTTGTTATTTGCCAGACACTGTTCTAGGTGCTCTGGCAGCATTAGCACCTTTTATCTCCAGTGAAGTATTACCCAGTGAAGTACATGCTATTATTCCCATTTTACAGATAAATCGTCTCATGATGAGATTAATTTGCTCCAAGTCACATGGAGCCTGTGTCTGCCCTTTTAAGTAGTATTCTCAACTCTTGGTGTAATGGGAAACAACAGGAATTCTAGAGGCCTATTCCAGATCCATCTCCACTATTTACCAGTTGTGTGATGTAAGTTATAACTGCTCAACAAACTATAATTGAGTCTCTGTTTCTTTACCTGAAAATTGAAGGTGCTACACCAGTGTTGACCTCCTTGAGTTGTTATGCACATCAAACACAATGTTTTTTAAAAATGGGAGCATTTTCAAAGCTATAAAACACTATATGAAATATAACATGTTATATATTGTACTTGTTTCAGTCTTGACTATTGAAGTAGGCCAACTAGGAAATTAACTAAATTATGACCCAGACAACTGTAGTATGTCCCTGAAGTAGAATTACCATTAAATTTGAATTGTAATTAAAATTAACAATATTATTGCCAGATAGAATAATTCATTTAGTTCTGATAATAAACTATAGTTTCAGGGTAGCTATGATCCTTTTGAAATCTATTATGTACCTTTGAAATTACCTCAGAGACACTAACTACTTGTTAAAAAAAAAAAAAGAGTTTCTCAAAGACAAACAAAAAACAACTTTTGGGGCACCCGACTGGCTCAGTTGGTAGCACATGTGACTCTTCGGCCATTTAAAAAAAAAAAAAAAGAGTTTCTCAATTACTCATAATACTAATAATACAGTAAATTAGAGAGTCAGTCAGGTTTTGATGTTTTGAAGTCCACTGGACTCTGGAAAATATACTTTGAAACAGTAATCATTTCTTTTAAAAAGTCCTACAGCATGCAAAATATGTTTGTTCATCAAGATTTGGGGTTTCATGTTCACGTAACTAGTTTCTTTCTCAGGGGAAGAACAGTGCAATAAAAAATCTGCAGAGCTCTATTTGAGCATGATCTAAATTATCCTTTAAAAACTGCTACTTCATCTGTAAACTTCCATGTGTTCTTCTTTGTGATTTCCAAGTGATGAAATATCAAGCTGTATACTTAAAGGAACAGAAGCCAGTGATTCTGACTAGGGAAATTTAGTATTATTTATCAGACCCATTACCCACGAATGGATGAGACTGGTGGACAATGTAAACTTTTGAAATGTGTACTTTGAAATGTAAGAATGAAAGAGCCTTTGTTTTTAAATTTAAGTATAATTTAGTAATAGTGTTGTTAAGCATTCTTTGCCCCTTTGTATAATGGCTCTTCAAGTATCTAGATAAGGCAAAACCCTTTCTAAACCAATCACCTATAACAAGTGCTGGGTATTCATCTTTCTGCCACAAGATATCTGTTTAGTCTTTGCACCTAGCAGATGCCAACTGGAAACTCAGCTGGGGCTGTTGCAGGCCTCCTACATTTGGGCTTATTTAGGCTTCCTTGCTGCAGCAGCTGAGGTCCAAGCAGGAGAGTTCAAACAGGACAGGCTTTGAGGTGGTCCTCCATTGTAGCTAATGCCAAACCTATTTTGTGATATAAGAGTCAGATATGAATTGTTTGGTTCAGAAATGCATGATGCCAGGGCAGTGCAAAGAGAAAAATATTGTTTGATAAAATTGCTAAACCTAAATACCAAAGGAACATTTATACCTTATTTTGAAACGTGTTTTAACAAAGCAGCCCAAGGAAAGAATGCCAAGAAACTTCTACCTTGAAAAGGGAAAGGTGGATTAGTTCCTCTAGCCCTATGATGGGTTGGTAAATCAAGGACCTTGAGGAAAGAACAATCTGAGCTGAAGGGCTTAGGTCTAAAAAAGATGGGGGTCAGTTTAATGTATATAGTCTTCAGGGTGAAACGGGTGATCCATTTTTACAGGTGAGAGACATGTACTGTCTTTAGTCTGAGAAATAGCCTACCAGAAAGATGAGGTGGAAAAAGGCCCACGGATTTCCACAAATGAGTAAGAGTTCTTTTTTTTTTTAAGATTTTATTTATTTATTTGAGAGAGAGAAAGAGTGAGAGAGAACAGAGGGAGAGGGAAAAGCAGGCTCCCTGCTCAGCAGGAAGCCTAATGCAGGGCTCCATCCCAGGACCCTGGGATCATGACCTGAGCTGAAGGCAGATGCTTAACCGACTGAGCCACCCAGGCATCCCATGAAGAAGAGTTCTAAACAACTAGTTGGTGATGAAGGTCCTCCTGGTGGTGAGATATTTTGGGTGGAGGCACTATAAAGTATTGACTCCAGAAGGGGAAAGTGGAAAAGCTGATCCCAGGGTCTGGGGAATATCCTGGGGGATCTCACTCTCTGGGGATGGTGATTTCAGAAAAAGAGGGGCCCATGGGGTGAGGGACAGGACTGGGTCTGGCATCTAGTGGTATCTGCATGCACCAGCACTCCATGGACAGGGCTGCCAACTCGGGTTCTCCAGAGAGCTGCAAGCTTAAGGACTGAAAACCCAACAGACCTGGGTGGGCTGTCGGTGTCCACACTCACTCAAGGTGACAATGGGCATATCACAGCAAACACAAGAGGAAACATCCGTGTTCCAGTGGTCTCAGCACCTTCTGGCTGCCTGGTTCCAGACCCTCCACCAGCACTACATGCTGGGAAGGATGGTTAACTTGGGCTTGTATGTCTGGACCTTGGAGGGTTAAGTAGCAGGAGAAAGGTGGCATAGTACTGAGGGTCTGACTTGAGAGATTTTTTCCACTAAGGTGGTAGTAGATTGCCCACGTGAGGCCAGAAAGACCTGGATGCCAATGCTCCTGACTTCTTAAGACCTCATGTGACCCGCTGGGTTTGAGGAGCGTCATATGACCCTGCATCTACTGGGGAAAGAGCCATTAGGCCAGGTCCTATCAAATCACTTTGGTCAACTGATAGTCCAACCTAAGTTCTTTAGGCTTGCTCCATGCAGTACCTGAACTAAAGCCAAAACCACCAAAGCACGCTGCTTCCTTGTTGGACTGACCAGTCCTCACACAGCTAGAAGATACAAATTGGAAATGATGCCTAGTCACCTGTGTGATTCCTCTAGGGTGGGAACTAGCTGGAGTCAAAGCACCCCCACTGAGTAATAGGTTTCCACACCTGAGCATGGGGCCTTCCAGAGCAGTGACATCAGAGGTGTGAGCTCTGACCCACCAGTCGCAGGTCTCACCAGCCTCGGAGCTCTGTAGTGGAGATCGTGTCATGTGGCAAGTCTCCCACAGCCCTGGGGTCTCTGCAGCCTCTGGATAGTGGTAAGGTCATAGATGGGCTTAGGTATCCTTTTGGACCTCTTACAAGGAGGCACTTCAGCAATGGCCATGTTTTTTTTTGTTTTGTTTTTAAAGATTTTATTTATTTATTTGAGAGAGAGAGACACAGCGAGAGAGGGAATACAAGCAGGGGGAGTGGGAGAGGGAGAAGCAGGCTTCCCGCTGAGCAGGGAGCCCGATGCGGGGCTCGATCCCAGGACCTGGAATCATGACCTGAGCCGAAGGCAGACGCTTAACGGCTGAGCCACCCAGGCGCCCCAGCAATGGCCATGTTTTAAGTTTAGGGCAAGTGCCGCTTATTGGAAGCATCTATATGGAGCATGTTCTGTCCCTGCAAGTGGAGCTTTCAGATGGGGAACCCGAAAGGAACTTTGCTGGGAATGTTTGGAACCCATTGTGGGCTGATATTCAGAAAACTGTAAGCGCAGGTGCACTCTGGTTCCATTCACTGTATCAAAGTCAGGCTGTTGCAGCCTTTGGTTTTGCACTTCAATGCCAGTCCTTCAAGGTGTCAAATTCAGCACAACATGCCAATGTTCAGCAAAAGTAAAATGAACTTTCGTAACTGTTTGACAGTGTCTCAACCACCAGTCCCTGTGGGACTTTCTTCTATAGTGTTCCCAATTAAGAAAGATTAACCCAATCTTAAAGTTAGTCAACAGATCTGGGCAGAGTCTAATTGCTATTTCCTATTTCAAGTTATATTATACTTTGGTGAAAAGACTCCATTTCAATGCTACAAAACTCTAATTTCAGCTTTTTTGAAAACCTTTGTGGTCTCTACATCCATATGTTTTCTTGGTTTTGAAGGGCATGGTGAAGATAAAGGGAACATGATATTCATGTATATAAGGCAAAAATATTGTTTACACACAAAACCTTGAATTTTTCCTACACTCGCACACAATGGGAGTATTCCTAATAAGGTGTACAATATCAGGTTTCTTTTCTTTCTTATTTATTTATTTTTCAGTATCAGGCTTCTATCTAATTCTACTTAGGAGTCAGGGTGACATGAGTGATTGCAATAACAGCAAAGAGTAATAAACATAAACTTAGTTTCACACATTTTGAAGTTATTTTTCTTCTAAAGTTTTCAGAATTATCTTCCAAAATCAAAGGGCAAAAATGTTGTAATTAAAGAATGTAAAGATTTTAAGCCAGAATTATTTAAAGTTGAACAATCTTAATTTTTGGAAAATGTAATTAAATCTTATTAAATATTGTTATAAAAGTGAAATTAATGGGGCGCCTGGGTGACTCAGTCAGCGGAGCACCTGACTCTTAGTTTTGGCTGAGGTCTTGATCTCCTGGTTGTGAGATCGAGCCCTGCCTCGGGCTCCACGCTCAGCATGGAGTCTGCTTCAGATTTTCTCTCCCTCTGACCCTCCCCCTGCTCGAGCACGCTCTCTCTCTAAAATAAATAAATAAATAATCTTAAATAAATAAAATAAACATGATTTTAGCATTCAATGTCCACCTAGTTGCCAATGTTTTTTTTTCATCTAGTTGCCAGTGTTAACAGAATATTTCATGTATATTAGGTCTTGGCGTACATGTGTAGGATTTTAAAGATAATATGAATTAATATTCATAAATGTTTTCACAGCTGTTGCAAATGCTGTGCTAAACTAATTCGTGAGTAATTCTGGAACTACTCATTGAAATATGAAGAGAAGCAAGAAGCTGATGCACCACACTACTGGGAAATAATAATTGTTATGTAAGAATCCCTCGCATTCACGCTATCTGAAAGGATTTGAAAAAAAAATGTAACTTGTTATGATGTCCTACTTAAGTGCTTCTGCTACTCAAAACCTCTCCACTCCCTGCAGCAGTATCCATCTCCGATGTTGGCCATGCACAACTGGGAAGCCATCAGAGCATTTGGATGCAGTCACATTTTCTTTTTTTTTAAGATTTATTTATTTATTTGAGAGAGGGAGCAAGCGAGCGAGCGAGGGTGGGGAGGGGGAGAGGGAAAGAATCTCAAGCAAACATCCTGCTGAGCACAGATCCCAATGCAGGGCGAGATCTCATGGCCCTGTTAAGATGCTATGTAAGCCATGGGATGCCTGGCTGACTCAGTCAGAAGAGGATGTAACTCTTGATCTCAGGGTCATGAGTTTGCACTCCATGTTGGGTATAGAGATTACTAAAAAAAAAAAAATTTTTTTTAAGATGTTATATAAGACCAAGTTCTAACCATTCCTTAGAGTTACTCACCTCTGAGTACTCCCACATATATTCTCACATTAATAAACTTGTTTTTCTCTTGTTAGTCTGTCTTTCATCAGTCTAATTCACATGGTTCCAGCCAGAGAACCTAAGATGGGTAGAAGGAAAAGAACTCTTCTCCCCTCTCCTACAGGTCTTAGCAGTTTAGTGTTTGTGATATGTGGGGGCCACTTAAGTGCAGGGCTCTCTCAACGGGTATAAGAGTAAATACTGCCTTATTTGGTTCCTATGGATAACCACCCCAAGTACAGGCCACATCCTCCCAGTGGACCATGCAGTACAAATGTAACGGTGGTAAAAACACGGCCTTGTTAAAATGAATGCCGAAATAAACCTCAGCAACTCCCTTATGTTGCTGTTAACTTAAAACTACCATGTACTGGGAGCCCCTGGGTGGCTCAGTTGGTTAAGCGTCTGCCTTCGGCTCAGGTCATGATCCCAGGGTCCTGGGAATGAGCCCTGCATCAGACTCTCTGCTCAGCAGGGAGCCTGCTTCTCCCTCTCCCTCCGCCTGCCGCTCTGCCTACTTGTGATCCCTCTCTCTCTCTCTCCCTCTGTGTCAAATAAATAAATAAAATCTTTAAAAAAACAAAACAAAACAAAAAACTACCATGATTCAAGCTTCCAGATTTCCTTCTGGGGATGCCAGGAACTATTTGATGGAGGAATCTTCTACCAAATTGCCTCTATATATGACTAATTACCTGATGCATTATCACCAAAAGCCTGTAGCCATTAAGAGGAGGGCACACCATAGAAAGGATGCATTCAAAGACCCTAGCTACTCCCTAAAAGAAGATCTGTGCTCCAATGGAAGCCATCTTTTCATATTAAGTGGACCTAAGACTGCTCCCCTGATGTGTTTTGATGAATTTAACACCTTACTGACCCAAATCTAACTTTTCAGTAACTGGAAATATAAGAAAATAAGGTAATTTCACAGTATTCAAAGGAAGCCTAAATTAAAGGCCTAAAAGTACAGAATTTGTTTGCATTTGAAATAAAGAATCTTAGTGTATCAGGAGGTATTGAGTAAATACTACAATTTAAATACGTGTAAGTGAAAGCAGCTCTGTTTTAACATGTAGTCTCTGTATTGCAGATAAATGCTTTTCCTCTCTAAAAAGAACTTATAAAAAAATAAATTAAGGCAGCTCTTTCTGCCCATGGGTTCTGTCCCTGTGCTTTAATAAAATCACCTTTTTGCACCAAATAAATAAATAAATAAATTTTAAAAAATAATTAAAATAAAAGAGCTTATAATACTACAAATGTGTTATAGTTTCTTAAATTAAAAATAAATATGTATGTATGTATGCATCTATACTTAAGGTCTGAAGAACAACTGCCAACTTGTCAATTAATTAAAATCCATATATACAGATATGTCTATATACATACATTTTCAAAACTAACATCATGAAGCTTCAATTCATAAAAACGTATGAAACATGAAGAATTTGTTTCTGAATATTTTGCCTGAATGTATTTGTGGATTTATTTAGCCAAAAAGATAACTTGCCAGCGTGAATGACTGTGTCTGATGCTTAATATTCTGATTTAATTATTTTAAAGATTTTATTCATTTATTTGTTTGTTTGTTTCAGAGAGAATATGTGCGCGCGAGCAGGGTGAGGAGCAGAGGGGGAGAAAGAGGGAGAGAGAATCTGAAGCAGTCTCGGCACTGAGCACGGAGCCTGACTCAGGGCTCGATCCCACCACCGGAGATCACGACCCCACCCCAGCCGAAACCAAGAGCGGAAGCTTAATTGACTGAGCCACCCAGGTGCTGTTGAATTAAATTATTTTATAGTTAACTTTACAAAAACAGATCTTAGGCTCAAGAAGAGAAATCTAACTCTGGGTTGGTAAGAACAAGCCACAGGCAAGGAATAGATAAAAAGCTTGGCCCTGAAGACAGACTCCTAAAGGGGGAAAACTAGGATTTAAAGACTCTTACCTGCCTTGAAGGTGGTGGAGTACTAGACAGAGGAGCCTCGTTCCGTAAATGAATGCATGAAGCAGAGGCCTCACCAATCCATGTTAGACTATGATGTGAACAATTAACAAAATTTTATTGTGTTGAGCACCCTAAAATTTGGGGTTGAGACAGTAGTTTACCTGAAATTCACACAATTATTACAAACCTTATAGAATTGTTGTCAGGATTCAAGAACAATAATCTTGCCTACGAAAAGCAGCTCAGGTTTTAGAAAGATGGATGTCAAATCAACAAGCTCTCTTTTCTTTGCTAAATGATTCACTAAGAAATCATACTGGTTCTCTAAAATATTTATTCTAAATTAGGGAGTTTAATGTTAAATACCTGTCAAATTTCAAAACGTTGATTAAATACATTATATAATGAACCCAGGAAATTTAATATTTTGCTTTAATTTTAAAAAATTAACTGTTTTTGCTTTAATTTAAAAAAATTAACTGTGTGTTTTCGCTATTGTGATTAATGCAGTTTGTACACAAGGCAAAACTGAGATCTGGAGGCACGGCATATTTGGTTGATTCCATGCAAGAATCTGTATTCCTGAAGTAATATGGAACAGCTGAAGGTTTAAATGTAATATGAAATATGGGGTTTCAGGGCGCCTGGGTGGCTCAGATGGTTAAGCGTCTGCCTTCGGCTCAGGTCATGATCCCAGGGTCCTGGGATCGAGTCCCGCATCGGGCTCCTTGCTCAGCAGGGAGCCTGCTTCTCCCTCTCCCTCTGCCTCTCCCTCTGCTTGTTCTCTCTCCGTCTCTCTCGCAAATGAATAAATAAAAATCTTTAAAAAAAAAAAAAAAGAAATATGGGGTTTCAGTTGAATGTATTACAATTAAAGTATAATTTTTAAAATCTCATATATTTTATGAATTTGTTTTAGTAAAACTCAAGTATAAAACCACCCTAGTGTTTTTAACTTATAATTTTGTACATTTTGGTTCAGGTCTCAAAAGTATAATTTGTTTTAAGGAAATAATCCTGCAGACCAGTGTGGGAGTTTAGCAATTCCTCTTACTGCAGTGGTTTCTAGAGTTGCTTAGGCCTTCGGACAGTTTATGAAAGCAGTAAAATTCCCCTGAATTTCAAAAAGTTTACCAGGCATTGTGGTATAAGCACTGACTGTGAGTATGATAGATATGGGTTCTTTAGTCAACTTGCTCTTTGATAAAAGGTCAGTTAGTTCACCTCAATTTCTCATATGTAAAAATAGTGTTAGGACTACTATTTAACTCAAATTTACATTGTCAATTATACCTCAGTGAAGATGAGGGAAACAAGTAAAGAATACTTAATTAAAGGATTGTTGTAAGATTTATATGAGATAATGTTTGCAGAGTCTGACACTCTGATAATATACAATAAATGGTTCTTCTCACCCTCTCTCCAATAAAAACTACAGGTAACATTTACTAACAATAAGGATGGATAAGATAACCTGAGTTTCCTTTTTTCAATTGCTTTTACATCAGTTCAGTATTAGATCATTTCCTTCAGAAATGTTATTCCACTGCTGTTATTCCAAAGTCCTATTTTGACAGTACTATATGTATGTGATGAAAACAATTAAAAAACATATTTTTCTTTCTAAAATTTGTTCCTTTTGGTAACCAAATTGTCTTAGAATCTGGTGCATAACTATAAAACATCAATAAAAATGGTCCTTGGGATAGAGAACCACAGGCTTTGTAGGACGTAGGACGTATTCTCAGAAATGAACACTAGATGGCAGCTTTCAGACAAGATCATCTGGGTAAAATGACCCGTTTTCCCCCTCTCCTGACAAAATTTAAGTGAGGTCTTTTCTAAGTGTGGAATCTTTCTTACTCAGAAGATCCTGCTTCCCCAGGGACCCTCCCACTTGCTTCCATCAAGACTGTAGTTACCAACCTAAAAAAATGAAACATCTGTAGAGAACTCTGAAGAGAAGAGATTAAATAAAAACAGAAATGGGGCACCTGCGTGGTTCAGTCAGTTAAGCATCTGCCTTTGGCTCAGGTCATGATTCTGGGGTCCTGGCATCAAGCCCCAAGTTGGGCTCCCTGCTCAGTGGGGTATCTGCTTCTCCCTCCCTCTCTGCCCTCTCCCCTCCCGCTCATGCTCTCTTTCTCAAATAAAATCTTAAGAAAAAAAGAACAGAAATAAACAACAAAAAACTAACCTATAGGCCTGTCCATCCATTATACCTTACTTTCCTTTTTAAAGAATAAACACAAACTGATTTCATCTTTGTGGTGATGGAGAGAATAAAGCAGAGGGAGAAAGGAATCTTCCTGAATCAATTCTAAAGACCTCAGTATGTTGTTCATTATAAGAGCAAGTTTTTTCAGCTTGTTCTTTTTCTTTTAAAAACATCTCTATTTTTTCTTTCATTCATATCCTTAAGTGTTTACCGTGTACAACTTGGTGCATGTATCAATCTGTCACTAAGGGTAGGAGATTAGAAAATATATTTGGATGAGTTTAACCCTCTACCTTTCAGACCACCACAGTCTCATGAGGGAAATAAGACAGGAACATAAATGTCAGAGTAAGGTACACTTTCTGGAATATACATTTTGATAGCACAGCACCAATGAAGTCTTATTAAGTAGCACTTGATCATCTTACGTTGGGGTAAAGAAAACGGAAGTGAGCTACTTTGAGTGCCTACTATATGATGGGTGCTTTACAATGCCTGTACCACATTAGGTAATTAACACCTTTTACTCATTTTTTGAAATGAGGAATCTGTTTTCAGGAAGATTAACTAAAAGGTGCAAAGTCACACAAAGGATGGCAGGATCAGGAACTGAAACTAGGTGTAACTGCCTCTTAAAGAAGGCACTGTGAGAGAGATGTTAATTTTGGTGACTTGAACTAATTTCTGCCTTAGCAGAAAATTCAGCAACAGTTCTTTCGGTGTCAGAGACAAGGAGCAAATTATAGTGGACTTGGTGTTACAGAATGGCAATATTCTCTTTATATAATCTCTTCTTGCTTTGTATTAATTTTCCAGATATTGAATTCTCTGCTTTCACTTTTACTTCCTCTTCAACTAATTGTTCCTGGCCTTTCTCATTATGTTCAAATTCTGCTATCTGATCCTAAGGTATATGAGTTTCCCAGGGCTTTGTAGTAAATTACTACAAACTGGGGGCTTAAAACAACAGAAATTTACTCTTTCACAGTTCTGGAAGCTAGAAGTCCAAAATCAAGGCATCAGCAAAGCCACACCACCTCTGAAGGCTCTAGGGAAGAATCCTTCCTTGCCTCTTCCAGCTTCTGGTGGTTGCTGGCAAATTTTGTATTCTTGGCATATGACAGCATCACTCCAATCTTTGTCTCTGTCTTCACATGACCACATCTTCCCTCTGTGTGTATGTCTGTGTCCAAATTTCCCTCTTATAAGAGGGACACCAGTTGCCCTAATCCAGCATAACCTCATTTTAGCTTGACTACATCTGCAAAGACCCTATTTTCAAATAAGATCACACTCACAAGTTCCAGGCGGACATGAATTTGGGAGATATGCTATTCAACCTAGCACATAAAATTTTTTTTAATTTTTTTAAATTTTTTATTGCTATGTTAATCACCATACATTACATCATTAGTTTTAGATGTAGTGTTCCATGATTCATTGTTTGTGCATAACACCCAGTGCTCCATGCAGAATGTGCCCTCTTTAATACCCATCACCAGGCTAACCCATCCTCCCACCACCCTCCCCTCTAGAACCCTGTTTGTTTTTCAGAGTCCATCGTCTCTCATGGTTCGTCTCCCCCTCCGATTTCCCCCCCTTCATTCTTCCCCTCCTGCTATCTTCTTCTTCTTTTTTTCTTAACATATATTGCATTATTTGTTTCAGAGGTACAGATCTGTGATTCAATAGTCTTGCACAATGCACAGCGCTCACCATAGCACATACCCTCCCCAGTGTCTATCACCCAGCCACCCCATCCCTCCCACCCCAACCCCCACTCCAGCAACCCTCAGTTTGTTTCCTGAGATTAAGAATTCCTCATATCAGTGAGGTCATATGATACATGTCTTTCTCTGATTGACTTATTTCGCTCAGCATAACACCCTCCAGTTCCATCCATGTCGTTGCAAATGGCAAGATCTCATTCCTTTTGATGGCTGCATAATATTCCATTGTATATATATACCACATCTTCTTTATCCATTCATCTGTCGATGGACATCTTAAGCCCAGCCTTCTTAATAGTGAGCTGTATTCTGAAGCACGTTCTGAAGTGACCATGAATCCAAGGATTTCTTAGTTCCTGTTTTTTTGTTTGTTTGTTTGTTAATATTTGGACACATTCTTAGTAATTTCTGGGATTTTTTCTTTCAAGTGAGGTTTATTTTCAACAATCTGAGGTTTAGTTACCTTGCATAATCTACTTTACATAGAAAGGAACTTTCTCCAGATTAAAATAACATATTCACCAACCTCCATCAAGGCCATGTTAATGAGAGGCTTCAAGGCCACTCCATGAACGTCAGTGCAATGAACCTAAACAGTGCAATTTGGTTGTAACTGTAATTAAAGATTATGTATGTGGACTCATACCCTATGCATTTTATGTCTTCTTTCTCTCAACATTGTGATATTTATCCATGTTGGATTTAACTGTAATTTGTTCCTTTTCATTAACATATAGTTTTCTGTTGTATGAATATAGCATACTTTCTCATGTTCATAGATAAAGGGCCTATCTGTTTGAACATTCCTGTCCATGGATCCTGGGGCACAGGTGCTTATGTATCACTGTTAAGATGCAGAGTTTAATTCAGAAGGTCAGGGGGCGCCTGGGTGGCTCAGTCGTTAAGCATCTGCCTTCGGCTCAGGTCATGATCCCGGGGTCCTGGGATCGAGCCCCACATCAGGCTCCCTGCTCAGCGGGAAGCCTGCTTCTCCCTCCCCCACTCCCCCTGCTTGTGTTCCCTCTCTTGCTGTGTCTCTCTCTGTCAAATAAATAAATAAAATCTTTAAAAAAAAAAAAAAAAGGTCTGTAGTAAGGCCCAGAAATTTACATTTCTAATAAATTGGTGAGAAATGCTGAGGTTTTTGGTCTATAGTCCATTCTTGAATAGCAAGGGTCAGTGTCTAGCTGGAAGTGAAAGTGCTAGATCATAGAGTATCTGTATCTTCAATTTTTTAGAAAATGTCAAACTGTTTATAAAGTTGTTGTATCTATTCACAGTCTTTCTCTGAGTATTCCTGTTGTTCATCATTCTTGCCAACGTTGGTTATTGTCAGATTTTTGTCAGATTCTTAACATTTGCCAATCAGAGGAGTGATTTAAATTTGCATTTTCTGGGTATTTATGAAATTGAAAGCCTTTTAATATTTATTATCCATTTGGATTTTCTCTTTTTGGGAAATGTTTGAGATTCCCCCCACCACCACCCATTTTCTTTTTCTCACTGAAAAAACTGCTGTCCCTTTGACCACTGCTGGGGAGGAAAAACTTCCTCTATCCTTTTAAGTTTCGTAACCGGGGGTCTGATAATCAAACTGATAAAAGGCTGTTCACAGGAAAAAAAAGGTTTATTCATATACATATGGCATTAACAAAGGAAGAAGCTAGCTCACTGAACAGTTAGTCAGAGGCTTATACAATTAATTTAGTAGGGGGAATAGCTTCTATGGGAAGAATAGATTTACTTGGGATAAACAAATGGGTTTTTAGAAGAGCAATCTGAGAAGATTTATGCTGGTGGGAGTGATCTTTCCTTCCTTTTCATGGCCATGAAACTCTTCTGGGAAAGGGATTTATGGTATGTTTACTCTTGGTTTCTCTAACTGGGGGTAGACTTGCATTGAAGGAAATTCTGGCAGCCTCACTTCCCAGAAGTTTCTGCTTTTAGTCAGATAATGGACTCAGAAGGCTTCTTTCTACCCCTATTGATTCTCAAATGTCTTCAGCTTAAAATAATCTCCATACTGACCCTGGGGTTTCAAATGGTCCCTACACCATCTTGTAAATTTCCGAGTATTTTTTTTTCTTCTTGAGGTTTCCTTTTTTCTTTTGTTTTATTTATTTTTTTAGAGAGACAGAAAGAGAGCACATGCACACACAAGCGGGGGGAGGGTCAGAGGGAGAGGGAGAAACTTAAATCAGACACTTAACTGACTAAGCCACCCAGGGCACCCCTCTTCTGGAGGTTTCCAACTGATAAAGTATCAAGCTATGTAGTTAAATTAATCACTTGGTTGTTACTGGACCTTTATTTTTTGACCTCTTATAGTATCAGTGCTTTCAAAAGTACTTAATTTTTAAATTATTTTTATTTAAGAGCACTGGGGATTATACACAACTAATGAATCGCTGAACACTACATCAAAAACTAATGATGTACTATATGCTAGCTAACTGAACATAATAATAATAAATAAATAATAATAAATAAATAAAATTAAAAAATAAAAAGCACTGTAGCAGTAAAAAAAGAAAGAAAGAGACTTTCTGGTATCCAGTTTCAGTTGAATTAAATACTAGGCAGGTAAGCATTCTTATTTTAGCTGACTTGTTAGAGATGCTTTTCAGCAGTCTAAGTGAGAATGAGTACAGTATACTGTGTTAGTTTCTGAGATAAATTTCTTACGTTTTTGAAAAGAGGACTCAGGAAGTTGACTTAACTTGGCGAAATCCAAAGCAAAACATCAGAACTCTTACTTTTCCATTTTCCTATGAATTTCTCTTGATCTAGGGAAAAATAAGATAAAATCAGGGTAATGGATTCCTTTTTTCCCCCTTATAGTCTTACAGTTCTTTTAGAATTTTTAGAACCCACTTTTTTTTTCTGTCTCTCATTTGTTTCCTTCCTTTTGCCAAATACCCCTCCCTTTTTCTACAGCTGATGGAAGCTCAGACTGAAATATGCTCCACTGTAGCAAATGTATTAAGCTTGGCAGAAAAATTTCAGTTTTCCCAATCATATTGAATACATTATCTCTGCTACAGGTCCTTTTAATAAGAGGCAGAATGTATATATTTTTTTAAGATTTTATTTATTTGAGAGACAGCAAGGTGGCACAGAGGGAGAAGCAGACTCCCTGCTGGGCAGACAGCCCAGTGTGGGGCTCGATCCCAGGACCCTGAGATTATGACCTGAGCTAAAGGCAGACACTCAACTGACTGAGCCACCCAGTCACCCCCAGAATTTTTATTAAAAACTAATGAATAAAACAAATCAGTAGAAAAATGGGCCAAGGTTTGCACTGAGTTCCCAGAAAAGAGAATATAAATGGCTCTTAAATATAAGATGCTCATTTTCCAAGAGAAATGAAAATTAAAACTATTATGTGCTACAATGGCAATCTTATCACATCATCAAAGTAAATAAGTATGTGGGTACCTGGGTGGCTCAGTTGGTTAAGCGACTGCCTTCAGCTCAGGTCATGATCCTGGAGTCCTGGGATCGAGTCCCACATCGAGCTCCCGGCTCAGCAGGGAGCCTGCTTCTCCCTCTGACCCTCTCCCCTCTCAGGCTGTATCTCGTTCGCTCTCTAATAAATAAATAAATAAATAAAATCTTAAAAAAAAAAGTAAGTAAGTATGCTAATATTTTGTTGATGAGACTATGGGGAAATATACATACAGTGCTAGTGGAAATTAAATCAGTACAATGCTTACAGAAGGCAGTTTGGCATTTATCAAAATTTCCCCAAATGCAGGGCGCCTGGGTGGCTCGGTTGAGTGTCTGCCTTCTGCTCAGGTCATGATCCCAGAGTCGTTGGATCGAGCCCTGCATCGGGCTCCCTGCTCGGCAGGAAGGCTGCTTCTCCCTCTCCCGTTCCCCCTGCTTGTGTTCCCTCTCTCACTGTCTCTTTCTCTGTCAGATAAATAAATAAAATATTAAAAAAAAATTTTCAACTGCATATAATTTTTGACACAGAAATGTCTTTTTTTAAAAGATTTTATTTATTTATTTGACAGAGAGAGCGCACAAGTAAGCAGGGCAGCAGGCAGAGGGAAAGGGAGAAGCAGGCTCCCCGCTGAGCAGAGAGCCCAATGCGGGGCTCAATCCCAGGACCCTGAGATCATGATCTGAGCGGAAGGCAGACTCTTAACAGACTAAGCCACGCAGGCGCCCCCAGAAATGGTCTTCTAGGAATTCATATTTTCATAAATTTGCACAATTGCAAAACAACTTTTTTCATTACAGCATTGCTCATAATGGACAAAAGACTGGAAAGATCCCAAATGTTTTGGTTAAAAAAAAAAAAAAAAGCAACATAGTATATCCATACCATGGAATCTGTCCAGCTATACAAAAAGCATGACGTTATATACTCTTATGGATCTCAAAAATGTTTTTAAATGAAAAAAGCAGGATGCAGAACATTATACATATTAGGCCACTGTGTAAAAAAAAAAAAAGAAGGAAAATATGTGTATTTCCTTGGCGATGTATAAACTACCAACTAGTTGTCTTTGGGATGGGGTGCACTGGAAATTGAGCAAATAGGTTGCAAGGATATGACACAGATTTTTCACTATATACTTCTCTACATTTTAATTTTTTAATTCTATGACTATAAAAACTTTTACCAAACTTAGGTTAAAATAGATTGATTTTTAGGGGCAGTTAGCTGGCTGGCTCACTCAGTTGGGCATGTGTCTCTGGATCTCAGGGTTTTAAGTTTGAACCCCAGGTTGGGTGTAGAGATTACTTTAAAAATAAATAAAATCTTTAAAAAAATAGGGGCGCCTGGGTGGCTCAGTCGTTAAGCGTCTGCCTTCGGCTCAGGTCATGATCCCAGGGTCCTGGGACAGAGTCCCACATCAGGCTCCCTGCTCAGCAGGAAGCCTGTTTCTCCCTCTCCCACTCCCCCTGCTTGTGTTCCTGCTCTCGCTATCTCTCTGTCAAATAAATAAAATCTTTAAAAAAAAAATTCTTTAAAAAAAATAGGATTTTTTAAAAATCACTAAAACTCTTACACTTAATAGAAGTTTTGAGAACAATTCCTCAGAATTAAGTTTGCTTAACTATGAAGGAAAAGCAAGTCTGTTTATAACTCCTGATGTGATGAAGTGTATTGAATGGTTTATTTCATGGTTTTGGGTTTTTTAAGCAGGTTCCACGCCCAGCACGGAGCCCAAGGTGGGGCTTGAACTCACGACCCTGAATTCAAGACCTGAGCTGAGATCAACAGTCACTTAACCAACCGAGCCACCAAGGTGCCCCTATTTCATGTTTCAGAGTGAAAAAACATTGGTTTGAATTGCAGACCTATCAACAGCATTTGCACAGGGCTACCCATATCTGCATCTGTTAGATAAATCACTTATTTGATATTTAAACCTCACGTAAGGGAGCCATTCATCCATTCAGTAGAAACACATTCCACAATATGCTAGACTGGTTAATAAAAGCGTTTTCTAAAAGTTAAACTTCAATAAAAGACAAACAGGCAGCTATTTATTTTTAAGCATTTCCTTTAAAGTATTACTTTTTCACGACATTTGAAATGATCAAACGGCCTTCTCTATATTTGCTCAAACAGGAATTCGGTGTTGCATATCTGGAGCAGAAACGATTTCACTGTGAAATGGTCTTCTTGTTGCTAATAAAAATATTCTTGTTCTTGGGGGGCCTGGCTGGCTCAGTCCGTAGAGCATGTGGCTCTTGATCTCAGAGTCCTCAGTGTGAGCCCCGCCTTTGGTGAAGATTACTAAAAATAGGTATGCTTTTCTAAGAATGTTTTGTTTAGTTGGGAATGCCAAGGTAGTACAAGGGGGAAAATACATTCTAATAACAGTAGAACTAATAACTAGAAGAAAATATTTTTGAGATTTTTTTTTTAAGATTTTATTTATTTGACAGAGAAAGACACAGTGAGAGAGGGAACACAAGAAAGGGGAGTGGGAGAGGGAGAAGCAGGCTCCCCAACGAGCAGGGAGCCTGATGCGGGGCTCGATCCCAGGACCTGAGCTGAAAGACACTTAACGACTGAGCCACCCAGGCGCCCCTATTTTTGAGATTTTGAAGCATCTGTTTCAACAGAGTAGCCGAAGAGGGTAAAAAATATCTCAAATCAAATCAAATACGATGAGGCTGGGGGATGCTAAATACAACAGTAAGGATCTAGAGATGGCAGCGGTGTAAGATTAGTCCTAGCTAACCTCACCCCATGGGGTGAGGATGGAAATTATGTACAAGCAGCAAGGTATTTCTTGAAATGGGTAGCTAAAAATCTAAGAAAAACAGGCCAACTTGGGCGCCTGGGTGGCTCAGTTGGTTGAGCGACTGCCTTCGGCTCAGGTCATGATCCTGGAGTCCCTGGATCGAGTCCCGCATCGGGCTCCCTGCTCGGCAGGGGGTCTGCTTCTCCCTCTGACCCTAACCCCTCTCATGCTCTCTGTCTCTCATTCTCTCTCTGTCAAATAAATAAATAAAATCTTTAAAAAAAAAGAAAGAAAAACAGGCCAACTTATATTTACATTAGCGGAAAAGAGGTTGGGCTGTGGTTCTCCTACGTGTGAGAATACGCTCTTGGGACGCACGCTCACTCCCGATAACCCAAGGGAAAGGGAAGATGACGGCGCCATAGCTTCATCACGCGCCACTAGCACGCGCGCTCCCTACTCTAGCTCCAGGTCTCGAGAGAACACCGAACGCAGGACCTAATTCCCGGCTGCACTGCCCTGCCCGTCACACCCTTCCTTCAACCCTGGGAGAAGGGATGGGGAGGGGGAGGGCGACCGCGATAATCTCAGTAGGTGGGAGCGAAAAACTACCCTTGACCGCCAGTTCCCGGACCACCTTGTCCTCAAGAGCCCAAGGAAGCGCGCATTTCTGGACTCCGAAGGAAGAAATGGCGGAAATAGGGTTTAGGACACTTAACGCAAGCGGCAGTCCGGAACCAAAGCGGGTGGGAACGTGGAGAGGCGGTAAAGGCATACGCCCCCTAGAGACTGGCAGTCGCCAAAGTTGCACGCGACGCGGCAGTCACGTGACAGCTGAGCCAGCAGTCTGTCATATGATCCTCGCCCAAGGTGGAGGGGACCAGTGGGAGATAGTAGTGGCAATTAGCGAGTCACGCGAGCCTCTGATTGGTTTCAGGCCCCCGGTTAGATTCTATTACCTTTAGCGGCACCTAAACTGGCGCCATCCTCTAGCATCTTCTTGCACCCTAAAGATGGGAACGCCCCCTTTCTAAATAGAGGGCAGAGATGTTTCGAGCATAGGACACTGTGCAAGAAAGCCCGCTCTGACGCACTAAGCCCCGAGGGTATCGACGCGTATCCCACGATGCAATAGGCTTTGCTGCGGTCCTATGGGTACTCGGCCGCGTGGTGACGTCAGAACGCGGCTTCCGCAGGAAGGGGCTTTGAAGGCCGGACTGCGCCCTACGTGGTTCCGCCACTTCTTCCTGACCGGAAGTGACGTATTTTGTGCGCGTTTTCCTCAGTTCTGTGGCGCGAGGTTTCTGCGGTCAGCTTCCGGGAATAAAGAAGTCGTGGGCAGGTACTTGTTCGCACGTGTGCAGGGAAATAGAAAACTGAAATCGTTTAAAAACAAATTGAAAGAGTTGTACAAAGTCTTGCAACGAAGAAGCCTCCAAGATACCCTGATTTCCTTGGAAGGTTAAGCCAAACATTACCAGGATAACTTTGCCGTCTTAATCAGATACTTCCAAAATGGGGAAAGGGAAAGAGATACAGGGAACATTTCAAAACGTTTCGTGAGCCTTAGCATAACCCTAATAGGAAAACCTGACAAAGACACCAAATTAATGGAAGATTATATGCCAGTTTTGCTCATGAGCATAGATATAAAAACCCCGGAGCAAAATATTAACAATCCAGTATTATATAGAAAGAACAATACATTATACGCAAGTTAGATTCTTTTAACATCAGAATTCAAGATATTGAAGGGTTAATGGAGAAAATGTCCTCTCAAAAAATGTAGAAGAAATCATTAAACACTTATTCATGATGAATGTTCATGGAAAACCAGGAATAGGAGGGAAACTAATCTGATAAAAAGTATCTGCAAAATTGAAAGTTTCTCTTCCTTACGATTTTTTGCTGACTGGCCTGGGTCCTTTGACACTACAGAGTTTCCTCCAGTCTGGATTTTGCTAATTGCGTGTATATGGAGCATTTCACCATGTTCCTCTGTCTTATTTACTACTAATTGGCTGTTGAGTTATTTTATTTCTTTAAACATAGTAATCATAGTTGTTTTGTAAACTATCATAATTCTAATGTCTCAGTTATTTTCTGGTTCCTTTCTGCTGCCTGATATTTCTGCTGTATATTGTCCATGCAGTCTAGTTTCCTTGTGTGTTAGCTTTTTATCCTTGAAAAACTATTTGTGAGAAAAAGTATTTGTGGCTTCTTGCAAAAAGGATTTTTTTTTTTTAATTTGAGAGAGAATGAGAGAGAGAGAACATGAGAGGGGGGAAGGGTCAGAGGGAGAAGCAGACTCCCTGCTGAGCAGGGAGCCCCATGTGGGACTCCATCCCGGGACTCCAGGATCACGACCCAAGCCGAAGGCAGTTGCTTAACCAACTGAGCCACCCAGGCGCCCAACAAAAAGGATTTTTGTTTGCTACTGCTGGGTGCCTTGAGGCCTTCTCAGTTAGACTGTTTTCATGGGTTGAGGTTCCTTGAGTCATTGCTGACCCAGGCTACAAATTTAAGCAAGAGCTGTGCAGTGGCCACATCTCAAAGATGAAATGGGGGAGGGGTGCTTTTTTCCCCTCCTTTTATAGTCAATGTAAAAAACAATCATTCTTAAAGTTCTTGGGTACTGGTTCACCCCTACCCTTAGGGTGTAGCCTATGGAGTCCCAATTTAATATGGGCAGAGTCATGTAATAGCATTTTCACCTTGGGTAGCCCTGGACCTTGGCTGCTCTTTCCATGCTCAGTGAAGCTACTAAAATCAATACTAGATGTTCCCTGTCTAGAAAATGTGCTCAAGGCAAGAGTAGCTCATTTGCTTTTCGGGGCTTCCACCTTCTCTTAGCTTTTGGCATAATAGTTCTTTAATATCTTCTCAGCAATTTTGTGCCTTAGAGGAATTTTTATATGTTTATAGTTCATTTAGCATCTTTAGTTATTGTCTGTAGATATATTGATCTTAATAACCTAGCCCATCATAACTGGAAATAGAAATTTGAGATTTAATTCATTTTCCTCATTCTCTTAATTTTTATATCTCAAAACACCTTGCTTCTGAATGTTACATTCTTGGATCACACTTTTTTCTTACCTGTGTGCTTTGTAGGCCATTGCGCCATTTTCCTTTAGCATTAAATTTTGATGGAGAGATTGCTAACAGCCCGATTTCCCCTATCCTTTATAGTTGACATGCTCTTTTTGTATGGATAAACCACCTTTTTCGGGTCAAACTTGAAGAAAATTTACTATAGTGAGTCTCCCTGAGAGAAGAAGTAGGCAAAGAACAACCTCCAACCACAAAAGAGAATTCAGCAAATCAGCTACATTTCTCTTGTTCTAGTTTTATATATTTAGTGGTCACATGCACAGATACATGACCAAAGATGCCAATATGGATAATTATGGACATTCACTATTTATTGAGTGCCTACTATGTGCTATTAACTGTGCTATATGCTTGATTTATAGCTTTGAACATAATAAGATACAAATCCTTGATCTCATTGACCTCACAGTCAACCCAAAGAGCTAGATATTCAATAACCAAACAACTATTATTTAGTTAGGGTTGTGATAAGTACAGGACAAAGTACGGGGTGTTATGAAAGTATAGAACAGAAAGACCTAGCCTAGTTTGCAAGATTTGGGTAGATGTCAATGAATAAGTCACAAATTAGAGACCTGAAGTATAAGGAGGAATCGGTCAGGTGGAAAGTTGTGGAATGAGCCTTGTGGGCAGAGGGAGCATGATGTGCAAAGGTCCTGAGGCTGAACAAAGCTCAGTGACTTCCAGGAGCAAAAAAAAAAATCAGTGCTACTGCAGCATTATGAACAAAGAGGAGGGTTGTCAAGATGAATCTGGAGAGACAAAGGCCAGGTTATACAGGCTTTGTGGGCAACATTAAAGAATTGTGACTTCATCCTGATAGTAGGGAACATTATTAGAAGTTTTCTTATTAGAAGTTTTTTAAGGTAGAGATTTGATCATATTTTTGTTTTTATAATACAGTATCATTCGAGCTGCAAATGGAGGATAGGCATGGGCACAAGTAGAAATGAAGACTTCAGTTTGAAAAAAAAAAAAAAGACTTCAGTTTGGAGATAATTTTAGGTGTCTTACAAAACATGAAGTCATTTTGAACTACAGTGGTGATAGTAAAGATCTAGAGAAGTGTCTATATTCACAAAACATTCAGAAAGTAGGATCCTTGGGGTGTAGGGATAGGTAAGATGTGATGAGGTGGCTGAGAGTGTTACCAAACTTTTGAAGAATTCTGAGATTCCTCTCACTTCCACCAAGAAAAAAAGCTCTATATTGTCCTGGAATAAGGCTGTACTTTTAGGAAATGGTAAACATTGAAAGTTTGATCAATATGAAACTTAACAGGCAAACAGGAGAGGGAGAAGGAGGGAAATCCCTATAAAAGGAGCTGTGTAAAAGCTGTACAGCTTATGGGGCTCCTAGGGAAATCAGAAGAGTTTCAATTGAGGACATACTTCCTGGACTCACCACCTAGCTGTGCTCTCACATGCCTTCCCTTGCCATTCATGGACCCCAGGTGTCATCCTGGTTTCTGCGATCTAGCCTCCCATGATCTGGCCCTCACCACTGTCACCAGCATCCCTTCTGTGACCTAGACATTCTTCTCCCTTTGGATTGAGCTCTATCTAATTCCAGGCTTTGAGGCTAAAGCGCCATACCTTCTCTACCCTGATTGGACAAGACTGTTTCCTGGTTAATAACTACAAGTTACTGAGCATCTACTCCATGCCATCCACTTTACTCAGCATGGAAGGTACATTTCACTTAATCTTAACAACTTTGAGAGAGAAGCATTATCACTTTTTCCATCTTCAAGATGAAGATGTGGAAACAGGGTCAAGGACTTTAAGTGCATAGCCCAAGATCACAATTCTGTACTTAGCAGATCTGGGTTTCCAACACTGGTCCACCCCATTCCAGAACCCTGACTTCACAGGCTGCTGTCTCTAGTTAATCTTTCCTTCAGATTCTTACCTCTGCCTATGTTTGCAAACCCATTTAGAAATATTACTTGATTTTCTAACAGTTTCCTTTGTGTAAGCATTTAGTTTGTCCTTCTTAACTGGAGACTGCACCCTGATTCCTTCTAATTTTGTCATAATAGCACACAGGAAGGGCCACAGTGATTTCTATCAATTTAACTTCTGAGAAAGTGATTTCTATCAATTTAACTTCATTTGGAACATTGAAGACAAAAGGGTTAATTCTCAGGTAACTCTGGTGTTTAGTCTAATTGATCATTTATTTTCCTACTAACTCCGTACCCTCTGCTTTCTTCAAGACTGTTGAGTAAAGCTACTTTCCATTTTTACTGCTTATCTCTCTCTAAATGTTAACACAGAGATAGATACATGTTAGGTTTAGGTGTATAGTTGTTTACCCCCCACATTATCTTACAGTAGTAAAAATCTGAACCAAACCACTGAGTCTGGTTAAATAAAATATGATTATCCATAAAATGGAACTCAATGCAGCCATTAAAAAATTATAGAATAATAATTCTGTCATGGAAAATTGTTACTAATCCATCTCAAGTTTTTTTTTAAAAGACAACCAGGGCACCTGGCTGGGTCAGCCAGAAGAGCATGTGCCTCTTGGTCGTGGGGTCGTGAGTTCCGGCCCCATATTAGGTGTGGAGATTACTTAAAAAATAAAGATCTTTAAAAATTATACAAATGCGCATGCACACATTTGCAAATATAGATTTAGAACTTTACATATACATCAGAATATTAAGAGAATTTTAGAGATTGGTGTTGCTTTTTAATTTTGTTTCCTCTTCTTTTTTTTTTTAAGATTTTATTTATTTATTTGACAGAGAAAGAGAGAACAAGCAGGGGGAGGGCGAGAGGGAGAAGCAGGCTCCCGGCTGAGCAGAGAGCCTGATGAAGGGCTTGATTCCAGGACCCCAGGATTATGACCTGAGCCGAAGGCAGATGCTTAACGACTGAGCCACCTAGGTGCCCGTTTCCTCTTCTTTTTAAAAAACTTCAGTGTTGAGCACAAGCTTATTTTTTATTTTTTTTAAACATTGGTAAGTTTTACTTCATCAAGAACCTTTGCTTATCAAAAGACACAATTAAGGGGCGCCTGGGTGGCTCAGTTGGTTAAGCGACTGCCTTCAGCTCAGGTCATGATCCTGGAGTCCCGGGATCGAGTCCTGCATCAGGCTCCCTGCTCGGCAGGGAGTCTGCTTCTCCCTCTGACCCTCCCCCCTCTCATGTGCTCTCTCTCTCTCTCTCTCTCTCTCTCATTCTCTCTCTCAAATAAATAAATTTAAAAAATCTTTAAAAAAAAGAGACACAATTAAGAAAATGCATAGGTAGACCACATAATGGGAGAAAAATATTTGCAAAATATATTTCAGACAAAGGACAGGTATCCAGAAGATATAAGAACTCAGAATATATGAAAATTTTCTGTAAGTCAATAATAAAAGGATAAACAGTCCAATTTAAAAACTGGCAAAAAGATATGAGCAGACAAAATAAGATCTACAAATGGTCTTAATATGCACATAAAAAAGTATTATCAGTCATCCAGGAAATGAGAATTAAACTATAATGAAATTCCACTATATAACCACCAGAATGGTTGAAATGAATAGGCAGACAAACCCAGTGTTGGAAGGATATGGAACAACCAGAACTCTTACATTTTGGGTGGGAGTGCAAAATATTACTGTTACTTTGGGGAAGGTGTGACAGATGTTCTCATAGAAGTCTTTTTGTGGATATACTTTTTTATTTCTCTTGGGTAGATACTAAGGGGTAGAACTGCAGGGTGTATAATAAGCATTTCTACTCCTAGATATTTACTCAACAGAAAGAATGATTATATCCATGAAAAATGTTACACAAGAATGTTCTTGGATAGCAGCTTTATTCATAGAAGCCAAAACACAGGAACAGGCCAGGTGTTCATCAACAGAAAAGTGAATAAACTAACTGAACTATAAACTCCCACACAGTTATACAGTGGTACTCAGCAATAAAAAGGAACAAACTACTGGATGAATTTCAGAAACATTATGCTGAGCGAAAGCTTGACACAACAGAATTCTCAGTTAATGCATTATAAAGTTCAATGGTGGAAAAAAAATGAGAACACTGGTTGCCTCTGTGGGAGTAGGGGAAGGTATTGATTAGAAAAGGTCATGAGAACTTTCTCTGGTCATAATAATGTTTTGTACCTTGATAGGGGTTGGGTCACACAGGTGTGTGCATTAGAACTCACTGGATGTTACACTTAAGATTTGTGCATTTTACTATATGTAAGTTTTCCTGCAAGAGTCAAAAGCAGTTTTAAAAGTTGTGATTTTGATGCAAATAATCTCAAAACCATACTTCGAGAACCATTGGATTTGACTAATTTCAGAAATAATTATTAGTTTCTTTTTTGTGTGTTTATTTATTTTTATTATTAACATAATGTATTATTTGTTTCAGGGGTACAGGTCTGTGATTCATCAGTCTTACACAATACACAGCGCTCACCACAACATATACTCTCCCCAGTGTCCATCACCCAGCTACCCCATCCCTCCCACCCCCCTCCACTCCAGCAACCCTCAGTTTGTTTCCTGAGATTAAGAGTCTCTTTTTTTTTTTTTTTTTAAAGATTTTATTTATTTATTTGAGAGAGAGAATGAGATAGAGAGAGCATGAGAGGGTCAGAGGGAGAAGCAGACTCCCTACCGAGCAGGGAGCCTGATGTGGGACTTGATCCCGGGACTCCAGGATCATGACCTGAGCCGAAGGCAGTCGCTTAACCAACTGAGCCACCCAGGCGCCCCGAGATTAAGAGTCTCTTATGGTTTGTCTCCCTCTCTGGTTTCTTCTTGTTTCATTTTTTCCTCTCTTCCCCTATGATCCTCTGCCTTGTTTCTTAAATTCCACATATTAATGCTTATTTTTTAATTAGAAGTAATTAAAACTAACATCTCCATGATTTCTACAACTGTGAAACCTATTATTAGTTTCAGTTCTCATGAAGATAAGAATATAGAGGGGTACCTGGCTGGCTCAGAGAGTAGAGCATCTGGCTCTTGATCTCAGGGTCCTGAGTTTGAGCCCCATGTTGGGTCATAGAGATTACTTAAGAATTTTTTTTAGGGGCGCCTGGGTGGCTCAGTTGGTTAAGCGACTGCCTTCGGCTCAGGTCATGATCCTGGAATCCCGGGATGGAGTCCCACATCGGGCTCCCTGCTCGGCAGGGAGTCTGCTTCTCCCTCTGACCCTCCTCCCTCTCATGCTCTCTGTCTCTCATTCTCTCTCTCGCAAATAAATAAAATCTTAAAAAAAAAAAAAAAAAAAAGAATTTTTTTTAATAAGACAAAAATGTAGGATGCTTTTGTTAAGGTTAATATTTTATTTATTGGTCATTCTCCCTTTAAATTACTATCATCTAGTTCAGTTCTTATAAAGTTGAATTAAGTATTTGTGCTTAGCATCTTTGTTTCTGACTTAGGTATTTGGAAGTCTGTGTTCAGGTCTCAATGGTACAATTTATTTTTTTTAAGACTTTATTTATTTATTTGTCAGAGAGAGACAGAGAGCACGAGCAGGGGGAGCAGCAGGCAGAGGGAGAAGCAGGCTCCCCGCAGAGCAGGGAGCCCAATGTGGGACTTGATCCCAGGACCCTGAGATCATGACCTGAGCCGAAGGCAGACGCTTAACTGATTGAGCCACCCAGGCGTCCCGGTACAATTTATTTATTTATTTTTTAAGATTTTATTTATTTATTTGACAGAGAGAGAGACAGCGAGAGAGGAAACACAAGCAGGGGGAGTGGGAGAGGGTGAAGCAGGCTCCCCGCTGAGCAGAGAGCCGGATGTGGGGCTCGATCCCAGGACCTTGAGATCATGACCTGAGCCGAAGGCAGATGCTTAACAACTGAGCCACCCAGGCACCCCCGGTACAATTTATTTTAAGGACATTAATGTGCCAAGGGTTTTGTGTTTCTTTAGTTGTTAAACAAGGTCACCACTAGTAGAAATCTATAAGGATATTAACCACAGTTTGTGGGCTGTTTCTGGGATTTCCAAACATTTAACAAGCATTGGAATATAGATGAAAAAGCATAGAGCTTGGGGCACCTGGGTGACTCAGTCATTAAGCGTCTGCCTTCGGCTCAGGTCATGATCCCAGGGTCCTGGGATCGAGCCCCATGTCGGGCTCCCTGCTCGGCAGGAAGCCTGCTTCTCCCTCTCCCGTGCCCCCCTGCTTGTGTTCCCTCTCTCGCTGTGCGTCTCTCTGTCAAATAAATAAATAAAATCTAAAAAAAAGAAAAGAGAAAAAGCATAGAGCTTGACATTGATAGACATGGGTACAAATCCTAATTCTTTCAACTAGATTCAGAAAAGCAAGCAAGTTAAACTGTCTTGGCTTCTATTTTCTTATTTTTAAAATGGGGATAGTAATATTAACTCGGAGGGGTCTGGGGATACCTGAATTAGAGTATGTCTGTGTAAAGAGACTGTTACATGAAAGGTGCTCAAATAAACACCTGTGTTCTCACTCCACTTACCAACAGAAGCCACATGTACCTGTAGGAAGGGTTCACAGGATAACCCAAATTTCATTTCTTTGACTTTGGTTGCAGTGTATCAGTTCACTATGGGGCCATTTCTGTTAGAATTCTAGGGAAATTTCCAGTTTCTCAGTTACCACCTCATTACTGTCAAAAGTTGTACTTTTGGTAGTCAAAATTTCCCCAAATCTGGGATCCAATAACAAAACAGTATTAGGGTCCTTACTTAGAGGAAGGAAGTAGTCTGTTGAGAGATGTATAGTTTTTTAAGTGAACACTAGATGGCAGCATTCAGGCAGGATTTTCTGTATCAGACCCAATGGGCTTCTCCCCCTCCACCCCTCCACACCCATACCCTTTCACCCCCCAACAAAACAAAAGCCCAGTGATCTTACTGCTTATCTCAGTTTGAACAGTAATTGAGAGACAGTATTTGACAGTATTTCCCAGGGACTAAACTAAAAGAAGTACACTTGGGAGTGGAGGGGAGTAATAATAAAAGCTTATATAGTATTTACTTGTGCCAGGCACTATTCTGGTCACTTTTATATATGAGAAAATAAAAGGTAAATAAACTTAGAAATTTCTTTTTTTATAAAAATGATTTTATTTATTAGGTGCCCTAAACTTAGAAATTTCTTAGAAATTAAATTTCTTAAAAAAGGTAGGGATGCCTGGCTGGCTCAATTGATGGAGCATGCGACTCTTGATCTTGGAATTGTGAGTTTGAGAGTATGAGCCCCACATTGGGGGTAGAGTTTACTTTGAAAAAAATCATAATAGGGACGCCTGGGTGACTCAGACAGTTAAGCTTCTGCCTTCAGCTCAGGTCATGATCCTGAGGTCCTGGGATAGAGTGCCACATCAGGCTTCTTGCTCAGCAGGGAGCCTGCTTTTCCTTCTGCCTGCCACTCCCCCTGCTTGTGCTCTCTCTCTACGACAAATAAATAAATAAAACCTTGAAAAAGAAAAAAATCATAATAAATTTAAAAAAACCCAAAGTTATTTCATTTTTGTCATAGATTTTTTTTCCAACTTTTTCCTTCTTTACCTTCCTTTATTATTCATGCTTTCAACAAAACAAGTATTTTTAAAGCACGCACTGTGTTTGAGATACTAAATGTGTCACTTTGGGCCCATGGATGGGAAGGTAAGATAATTCATACAAGGTTAAGCCTCTAACTCTCTGTAAACTGAAGAGGAAAGAGGACATGTAAGTTAATAATAGGACAAGGTGAAGTGTGCAATGTGTGCATTTGGTTCTCACAAAATAAGTTTTATTGAATGGTAAAGGAGGTATGAATTATAATGGGGTAAGCAGAACAATAGAGAAAGGGAATTACCATGTATTGAAAGTTTACTATATGCCAGGACCCTCATAGGCACTTTACATACACCATTTCATTTATTTTCATTATTGAAAATTTATTTTCATTTATTTGGTTGGTAATATTCCCATTTTCAGGTGAGGAAATTGAACCTTAAGAAGGGTAAGTAACCTGCCCACAGGTACAGAGATAGGAAGGGGTAGAATAAGGCATCATGTATGAGTAACAATTGCTGCTCTTTGTTGCAACTTGAAAAGAGAATACAGATATATTTTCAGGATATAAAGCGATAGAGGTGCATTACAGAATGGTAGTTTTGATAGGACACATGGAGGTGGAGGAGTGATCTGGGCACAGCATGGACAAAGACACAGAGACCAGACAAATGTATATAATATAGTTTGATAGGAATGTGTGTGTGTAAAAAGTGCCCTTTTTAAAGTGGAAAAGAAGAGAGAGTTTAAAAATCTGCTCAGAGGTAGAAAATACCAGTGAAGCAGATCACTGAGGATGGGTCTCCATCTTGACCCAGCACTGCCCTGTAGTTCATTCCCTGTTTGTTTTCTCTTCTGCCTTCCACATTCCGATCTTATCCACAGAACTCAGACAGGTGAAGGACATCAAGTTCTGATCTCCCACATATGAATAGTTTTGACTTTTTCCCTTCAACACACACTTTTTGACCCACTATATGCTAAGCAGTGGGCTGTAAGGTGAATGTGCATATGCCAATTATATTAGGTCCTGCCTTGGTCCTTCCCTCCAAATCCCTGTTAAATTGGCCATTACTAGAGGATAGTAGGGGACATGTGGGCCAGTCCCTTTATATTTTCTTACACATGCAGAGTGGTTAAAGCACAGATTTTAGAATCAGACCCACATATGATGAAATGGGGTAAGAGAAAAGTGAAAATCCCAGCAGTAGAACCCATATTCTAAAGAAGCTAGTGCTCAGATTGACAGCAACTCTATGCTGGTGGCTTTCTCAGTCTCTGTGCTTTTGCATGTAGTTCCTTAAGTATGCTGAGCACAGCCTTTGGCTGCTGAAGCCCCTGAAAGCACATGGTCTCTGCCCTGGTGTCTGGGAAGTCTTCAGCCTTTGAGGGCTACCTGATGCCTCCTGACCTTGAGTTTCTCTGACCCTCAGTTGGCTTTCATAGTGGGTTGATTAACCTAGAGGAGATAGGAGAGTTGATGGTTAAAAGGAAGACTGTATGCCCCAAATAAGGGAGTCATAAAGTAATTGGCAATGAAAATGTTAGAGGAGCAGGACCCCTCAGGGAGTGAATGAAATCAGGATGCACTGAACTGGAAATTTTAATTAAAAAGGGAAGATATGATCTATAGTGTGCAGGTTTCTCGTTGTCCTTGTCCTCAGGTCAGAGGCTAACATTCATGACATTTCTGTAGAGAGAAGACTTGGGGTAGGAGAGTCACCTTTGGGGTCATGAGTGAGTTCCTCTTTTTTTTTTTTTTTAAGTTTATTTATTCATTTAATTAAGTAATCTCTACATCCAACATGGGGTTTGAAATCACAACCCTGAGATTAAGAGTCACATGCTTTTCGACTGAGCCCCTCAGGCACCGCATGAGTGAGTTCCTTTTAGGACCTGCTTATTGCTCCTCAGAGCTAAGGGAGAGAACCCAGTCCAGGCCCAGTACTCCTCCAACCCTACATCTGCCCTTCTGACCCATTGCCTAGACTGGAAGAGAATGCTAGCCCTGATGTAAGATCAGAGATGATGGAACCCCAAGGGTTCCCAACTGGATGTTGATGAGCCAGAATGCCACAGTGGCATGGGCCATTCTGATTGCGTGTAGGAACTTGTGGTTAATAAGAAATGTATTTGGTCTTTGTCCCTGGTTCCTGGCACAAAGCTCCCAAAACCCTTGGAATTTCCTAAGTGAGAGTAGGCGTTTTGTTGTTGTTGTTGCTGTTTGCCTAAGTGAGAGTAGTTTTTAAAACTCTTTTAAAAGTTATTCAAGGCTGGGGCGCCTGGGTGGCTCAGTTGGTTAAGCGACTGCCTTCAGCTCAGGTCATGATCCTGGAGTCCCAGGATCGAGTCCTGCATCAGGCTCCCTGCTCAGCAGGGAGTCTGCTTCTTCCTCTGATCCTCCTCCCTCTCATGCTCTCTATCTCTCATTCTTTAAAAAAAAAAAAAAAAAAAAAAGTTATTCAAGGCTGAACTGGACACATAGCTTTGGCAATGACTGACCTCATTCTGGCCCCAAATCCCTCCCCCATCATCCCCTGCTGCAGGGCTTCACCTACTCCAGAATCAGAGAGTAATCCACTAATCTGGTCTCTACACAGGGAAATACTTAGGAGCTTAGTTTTCCTATTTAGCCTAGGGTGAGGGTGGCTGGTGATCTACTTGTATCTTATTCCCTGGTTCCAATAAGTGGGGTTCTGCCTGGATTTTTAGTAATGGGCACTCTGTATCATTCAATGACCCTGCCATGGAAATTATCTTAAATTCTAAGTGGATTTTCTGATCACCCAGTGTCTCTAGGGCCTCATGGATTCCTTACTGTATTACTGGAGTTTTATCTCATCAAATTCAAGGGGCTAGACCTTGCTTTGGAGTTATGCTTGCTAGAACCTCTGTCTACTACAGCTTTAAAAAAAAACAAACAAACCCAGAAAACAGTTGCCTGAGGCCAAGTTCTGGCTGCTGATGGTAAAAGACTCCCTCCCCACTCCACCACAGCAGTGGCTATTGCTAACAGCTGAAGCCCCAGATTCCAACCTCCTGAAAGATCCCTACTCCCACTCTTACGCCACCCCCTCAACTATGACCTGGCCCCATGACCTTTCTTTCATCTTGCAGACTCTCCAAGCCCCTCCTGGGGAGGCACCACCCCACCACTACCAGCCAGTCTCTGCCTGACAAAGTTAGGAGTTTTCATCTTGTTTGTTTTCCTCTCCACTATATTCGGCCTTCTTCCACTCCACTTTTTAATGAGAACTGTGTTTGTCTAGGCTCCAGCTTCTCCAAATATGTGGATGAGCTGTTCGTCTTCTGATGCAGTATCTCTGTTTGGTGCACTTCCTTTCCAAAAGGGGTAGAGGTTCTATCTGCTATTCCAGAGGTCATTTATGTGTAGATAATGGGATTTGAAGAAAAACCACTCATGGTTTGTTTGCTCTTTTCACAAGCTGGCCACCGAGTGAACTTTGGAATTGACTCTATGATACCTGTTGGTGTAAAACTCTGACCAAAGAGTGCTGGGTTACACCACCTTGGCCAGCGCTAGCCAGGAAACCCCCCTGTGAATGTGTCACCTAGTGCCACAAGGGTCAGGGTCTGCCTGCTTTGAAAACTTGCTCTGTCATTGTTCCCTTAAACCACTGTGGGATTTTCCTCCCTTCTTTCATCACCAGACATCTGAAGACTGAAATGTGTTGTATCCCTTCCCTCATCACTCTCAATTCCAGCTCTGCAGGGCCAGGCTCTAGACCTTGGGCAGTTGCTCTCTCAAAGGCCACAGGGGTCTCCTCAGTGCAAACTTCACTGAATCTTTTCGTGTTTCCCTTTCCCCTGACCTCTCTAAGGAATATGGGTACAATATCCCTACCCACCCAATCCTGACATTTCTCCTTTCTGGTCTCCAGGACTCTAGGCCATCCTGTGTCTCCTTTTTATTTCTCAAGACTTTTCCTTGCTTCCTTCAGAGGCTTTGCTCTCTCTCCTCAAATATGGATGATCCCCAAGGTTTGATTTTATCTGTTTGCTCACACCCCTTCCCAGAGACCATACTTGGACACGATATACTAACTCCCCCCTTCCCCACTGGAAGTAGATGGCTCTTAGGCCCAGATCCCTAGACCTGACCTCTGACCTTAACCCCACATTTTGTTCTGTGCCTTCCCTTGAGTACCCTTCCCCCCTACTTCAAAGTCACATTTCTGGAAGCAAAGTCAACTTCCTACACCCTAAACTCACTCTCCTCCTGGATAGCCCTAATTCCATTATGTGTATGTGTGCCAATACCCTCCCATTTTCTAGACTCAGAATTTGGGAGTGACCTTTGATTATTCCTTTTCTCTTGTCTTTTACCTATATTATAGTAAGAGTGTTCATTATATCTTACGATATCAAGTACTACTTTTGTTTTTAAAAAAGTTTAAAAATATTTTCAGGAGTGTATTTCCCCACCATGATTACCCTTCACTAATAGTAGGCTTAATTATATACATTTAATTTATTACTGGGTCAATGTCTCCTTTTTAAATGATTGAATTATTAACATTTAAATATAACCATATATATTTCTTATTCTGACTGGGAAGGTGTCCACCTCTCTTCTCCTTGGCTTGCTACAAATACAGAGGCTATTTTCCAGCATGTCATAGTGGCTGTGAGACTAGGTCTGACCAATGAGTTACAAGAAGTCCACTGATCCATCTATGAGGTAAGGCTTTAAATATATGATGACTTGATTTCTTAATCCAATTCCTATATTTTCTTATTAAAGGAACAGAATAATTTCTTCCCAGGAGGTCTACAGTTTAACCATATTTTCAGAGTGATCTACACCATGGTTTCTCTGAGGTCAGAGAGACAACATTATAGCCTATACATCTCTGTGGATTTCTAGGGAGGAAGTGACCATGCATGGTCTCAGAAGCACAGAAAGCAGATTAGGGGTTACTAAGGTATAGGGGTAGGAGTAAGGAGAAATAACTGCTTAATGGGTATGGATTTTCCTTTTGGAGTGATGAAAAGATTTTGAAATTGGATGGTGGTAGGGTTTGCACACATTGTGAATTTACTAAATGCCACTGATTGTTCACTTTTAAATGGTTAATTTTATGTTATATGAACTTCACCTCAATTTTTTTTCTTTTTTTTTAAGATTTTATTTATTTATTTGAGAGAGAGAATGAGAGACAGAGAGCACGAGAGGGAAGAGAGTCAGAGGAAGAAGCAGACCCCCACTGAGCAGGGAGCCCGATATGGGACTCGATCCCGGGACTCCAGGATCATAACCTGAGCTGAAGGCAGTCGCTTAACCAACTGAGCCACCCAGGCGCCCGGAACTTCACCTCAATTAAAAAAAAGTCCCACCAGCAGAAACATTATCCTGCCCCACTTGTTCTTCCCAGGAAGAGGGATGGAGAATGGTATGGTAGCAGGGGCATGTATATACAGGAATCACAAACTGATGAAGACCAAGAATTCTCCACCCTCTTTCCTCCTCCTCTTCCATGTTTTACTAAGGAGTATTGATTGTGTAATGGACTGGACTCACGTCAGACCCTAGAGAAAAGGAAAGAAGTCTGTAGTAACTTAAGAAAAGCATGTCGTAAACATATTTTGGTTATTATGAAGGCAGACAAAATACATATGAATAAAGAGTTACTAGATACAAACAATAATTCATTGGTATATAGCTTTTTTTTTTTAAGATTTTATTTGTGAGAGAGAATTCTAGCAGGGGGAGCTGCAGGCAGAGGGAGAAGCAGGCTCCCCACTGAGCAAGGAGCCCAATGTGGGACTCTATCCCAGGACCCTGGGATCATGACCCAAGCCGAAGGCAGCCACTCAATGACCAAGCCACCCAGGGGTCCTGGTATATAGCTTTTTAAAAAAAATTATTGAAGTACAATTGACATACAATGTTACATTAGTTTCAGGTGTACAACATAGTGATTGGACAACTCGGTATGTTCTGCTATGCTCACCACAAGTGTAGCTACCGTCTATCACCATACAACACTATTACAATACCATTGATTATATTCCCTATGCTGTACCTTTTATCCCTGTGACTTATTCTAGCTTTAAAATTATTATTATTAAAAATAAAGTTCCCAAATAATGTCCTAGCTTGTATAATTCTGAGAAAAGGAGATTCAGCAATTCACCCAGAAAAATCATGGCTGTGATTGCCTTCGTTGTTTGTTTTTTATTTTATTTTATTTTATTATGTTGTTAGTCACCATAAAATACATCATTAGTTTTTGATGTAGTGATCCACGATTCATTGCCTTCTTTGTATTCACACCATCAAGACTCTCTGAACCCTCACCTTGAATCACTGTAAAGACTCTCAACTGTTCCCCAGCCGCCCAGCTCATTTCCTTTCACCAAGAGACTGCAAAATGTGTGTCCATGCTAAAAGGAAGGTCCTGACTGACCTTAAACTTTTGAGCCTCTTCTCCCTACAGCTGGGATCAGCCACCCTGTACCTCCAGGCTCAGCCTGGATTCTCAGTCGCTAGGACAATTCCAAACTTTGGGCAGGTGTCAGGGCTCGCCTGAGATGTGGTGGCACCCCACTTATGCTGATAATTTGGAGTTTCTTTTGATATTTTTTCAACATTTATTTCATAGGAGTTGCACTGGTGCTTTTAGGCAATGTTTGCTCTTCTTTTAATTTTCCCTCAAGGAGGTAGAACCAGTGGGTTTGGGCAGGCATGTAAGTGGCTCTTTATGGAAACCTGTGAGAAAGGGTGCCTTGGTGCTGGCACATTCCTGATGCTTTATTCCCCTAGATCTGGTGCTCAGGTCAGAGCTGGAGTGGCCTGCCTTGATTTGGATCTTGCGTAAGAAATTCGGGGGAGCTTTACATCTTGTTCAATGTTTAAGTGACTTGGCATCAGATTAGCTCTGAGGCTCCCCATCCATGGTATTTAATAATGAAGATATGTATTAGGCCTTGGGGTGGTGACTAAACTAGCCAAATATCCTACTGATGTCTTCCTGACATTTAGTATCCTGTACCTGACATTACTCCGAACTTATCATATTCTCAGGTCTTTTGAATGATATGGCTTTTGCCATTTTGGATCCTGTAGACATGTCTGACAAGATTTTAGCCCAGTAAATGACCAAAAAGGTCTTGATCCTCTTGCATCATGTTGACTTAACTGAAGTTAGGAAATTGTAATGCAAGCAAAGAATAGAAATCTCTATAAATATTTGGAGTTGTGAACATGAATGCTTTGGCAGTACAAGAAGAGGAAGGGAAAGGAACATTTCATTTATTCATAACTCACAATGATTGCATTTTACTAATGAGGAATAGAGGCGGAGCAAGGTTAAGATCTGCTAAAACACACACTTCCAGTAAGTGGCAAGCCAGGACTCAGCCACAAGGATTGCGGTCACAGAGCTGAGGTTCTGCTCCCCCTCTCACAGCAAATGCTCATTTGATTGAGGTAGCTCCCTTGCTTACCTAAAACACCAATGTCTTCTGTGTGATATTTTTTCCTTTATAAAGCACATTGCATTTTTTTTTTTTTTTTAAAGATTTTATTTATTGGGCGCCTGGGTGGTTCAGTCATTAAGCGTCTGCCTTCGGCTCAGGTCATGATCCCAGGGTCCTGGGATCAAGTCCCACATCGGGCTCCCTGCTCGGCAGGAAGCCTGCTTCTCCCAATCCCTCTCCCACTCCCCTTGCTTGTGTTCCTGCTCTCACTATCTCTCACTCTGTCAAATAAATAAATAAAATCTTTAAAAAAAAAAAAAGATTTTATTTATTTATTTGACAGAGAGAGACCAGCGAGAGAGGGAACACAAGCAGGGCCAGAGGGAGAAGCAGGCTTCCCGCCGAGCAGGGAGCCCAACCTGAGCCGAAGGCAGACGCTTAATGACTGAGCCACCCAGGCGCCCCTACATTGCATTTTTTTTAAATAAGTTTTCTTTTTTAAAAACTAACTTCAAGGAGAAGAGATAGAACTAGAAAAGTCTATTTCTACTGGATCTATAGGAAGAGCAGTACTTATTATTTATGCAATGAAATTTACAATTTGAGCAAGGATGTCAGAGTTAAAGCAGTTGTGTTGAGCTGGTGGCTAGCATTGGAATCCTGCTATGCATGAAGGAACAGTCCAGGTCTGGAAGCAACTGCTACTACCTCACAGTGCCTGCCCTTAGCAGTGAATTAGTGGTCTTCTGGGCTTTGAATCAGTCTTTTGCTTTGTTGTCTTTCCTCACTGCTTTGTGCTGGTCAATGAAAAACACATGAAGGCTGACCCTCTTCCAGTACATTTTCTGTACCACCCATTGCTACAGTCATCTTTCTGAATCTGCTTCCCTTATTTAATTGTAATAAATGGAGACATGTATTTACTTCATAAATTTGCTCTTTGGTAAATCCAGGGACTCTAACTGGACACTTACAGGACCTCAGCTAAGAGCTGAGTGAATTGTCTGTTTAAAGGAATTCACGCTGCGTTGTTAATGAGGCTTGGCATGGCAGTAATTGCTTTTTAAAGGAGAAACTGGTTAACACAAATGTATCTCTAATTGGTGTGTAGTGGGAAGGGATATTTTTGGACAAGGGCCACGGGTAATCCTTTGTTTCCTATCTTCCCTCACCCTCAGCCCCCCACCCTTAGTCAGCCAGGAAAGAAAATTCAGGAACTAAACTTGCATCTAAATCCCTCAATAATTCTGTTTCTTTCAGAAAACAAAGCGTCACTTGGGAGCCATGCTCCCTTGTCTCTCTTTCAGGGAATTTAGAGCCTGTGTAAGTCTTAACACTGTTTTAATTTAAAAAGCCCATGGCATTCACAGCCTAGCAGTAAACCCAGTACTATAACACTGACATTCACTTAGAATCTTCCTCACTCCTGGTATCTGACCCTCAAAAAAGAGTAATGTGGCAGCCATTGTAGGGCTTGAGATCTAGAAGTTAAATCCTGGCTCCCTCCCTTCTTCCCTAGTTTTGTGACCTTGGGCAAGTCATTTTACTTCTCTGGGATTCATTAATGTGTATGAAAGTACTGGGCACATAGTAGGTCCTCTATAAATGTTACTTTCTGCCTGTAATTGAGGTCTTCCAGGAAATGCACGTTTAATTCAGGGGAGGAACATTTGATGAATCTTTCCCTGTTGAATGCCCCATGTTCCCCTGTCCCCCTCACCCCCTTCCTCCCATCTTTGCATTGTTGATGCACATGTTTACTGGCCAGAATGTTTCTGTGTGGAAGAGATCATTAATTGTCCATTTTAGTATATATTATCTGCCTCTTCATTTATAATGAAACCCAGATTTTTGCCTGAGCACATAGCCATCCCTATACATTTTCTAGCTTTCCTCCCTTGCAGCTGAGTGTGGCCACATGACTTATTTCTGGCCACCAAGATGCAATGGAAGTTGTGTGTACAACAATCCAGAAATGTCCCTAAATGAAGAGGCATTCCCTATTTCTCTCATTCCTCCTTCCTGTGGATGTGATAGCTGGAACTTGGGTAGCTATCTTGGACCATGAGGTGGAAGGCACATATTGAGAAATGGCAGAGCAAAAACAGAAAATTGATTGTCGCCCTATCATATCTACCCTAGACTGTCAAATCTCTAGACCTCATTTAGATGAGAAGGAATAAGCCACTGTTATTTCAGATTTCTTGTCACTTGTGACCAAACCTAATCCTAAATAATAAGGCCTGTATATTCCAAAGGGCAGGGATTTGGGGGTGGCAGTTCTTTAAAATAATACAACTAGTCTCTTCCAGTTTCCTTTGAAACAGATATTAGATGCTAAGTTGTGGTGTTATATAGTTCTGGTTGCAGAGCAAATCCTCAGCATGGATCCAAGCATATGTTTGCAGGTATAAGCATCCTTAGGACTTGAAGGATGTTTACTGAATGCTGATTATTTGCCCGACTCTGCTGGGCATGTCAAGGATGCTGTTTTGCATTACTTCTGCTTTGCAATTTCTGTGGCCTTAAGAACCAAAGCATAATGCAGAAGACGGGAAGGGAAGAAATAGGTCAAAGCATTTTCCCAGGTGCTTCCCTCTAAGCCCCTTAAACCCAAGCAGTGTACTCCTTTTCTATTTCTACATGGATGCTACCAGGTGACCACAGTCTGGGCCCCTACTCCTGCTCCTCCCTGCTCAGACTGACAATGGCCTATTTTTGTGGGGCTCATACTTCTTTCAAGGTTTCTTCTCCCAATCACAAAGTGGCTATGGGCACAGAAGTGCTCAGAAGAAACAAGTTGCTCTTTGCCCCTAGCTCTCCAGCCCTTTCCCTCTAGTTCAGTCATACAAAGCACTGCTAAATAAAATCATTTCTCAGAATATCTTACTCATTATAGAATTTAGTTTCATCAGCTGTTCTATCTACAATATCTCATTTACTTCTCACAGTAACTGTATGAGCTAGGTACTATTTTCATTTCTGCTTTACAGTTGAAAAATCTAGGGTTTAAATTCACTCAAAGTCACCAAGCTAGTAAGTAAGAGAAGCAGGATTTGATTTTGAGCAACATGACGCCAAAGCTTCTGTATTTGACCACTAAGCTATATTATCTTCCTAATGTTGAATTTCTGTTAATATATACCTCCATGTCTAAATCTTACTATATAATTTCATTTGGAAGAAACTAGAGGATCATGAAATACATGAGATTTGCGGTATGAAATACATTTGGAGAGAGATTGAGAGAGAAATTTTTAGCTCACAGTTTAAAGGTATCTTGTTTTTAGGTATGGCTGGGTCCAGGTTCTCAATTGATGTCATTAGAACTGGATATTTCTTTTTCTTTGTCCATTTTTGTCCCAGCGTGGGGCATGAACTCACAATCCTGAGATCAAGACCTGAACTGAGATCAAGAGTCAGATGCTCAACCGACTGAGCCACCCAGGCCCCATTTCTGTGTGATTAAGCCACTCTGGGGGAGGTTGTTACATGCATTGAATCCAATCCTATATGATATGCAACCCCAATTCTCTCAGGAGTTACAGTGAAAGTCTTGGGCTGGCCTGTGGCCTGGAGTGTGGTCAACCCATTCAGATACATGGCCTGATAATGTGGGAGAGATGCTTTCCCAAAGGAAATGATTGTGCTCTTAACAGAAGCAAGGAGAATGCTTCAGAGTAGGCAGGAGCTTCAGATATTCACAGCAATGCCCCTTGCTATATGAAAGCTGTGGGTTAAGGTCTGAACTGGGCAGAGAGTAGCTGCCTAGCACCTGGATTGTTGCCTACCTGATCCCCCACATCGGTAAGTTACCCTGAATAAAACTCTGTTTAAACCCATACAGTATGGAGTGACCAGCTTCATTTTTCAGTCTCAAAGTGCCTTCTCAGTCTGGAGGATATTTTACTGCCCCTTCACCACCTTCTAACTATTGGCAAGTCAGCTGGGAAGCTGAAAACAAAACAAGCATGGATAATGAGGCCGTCTAGGAGAAATCCTGTTGTCTGAGGGGGAAACCCCAGGTTGGCCAGCCACCTCCATCTGGGGAGATTTGGCCATGTTATTTGAGCATTTTGGACCAGTGCATGAGTACAGGGATGCCCCCCAAATGCCCCAGGGATTGTTAGATATCTTATCTGAAATGGTGGAGAAAAGGAAATGGAGAAGGGAAAGTGAACAAGTTATTACAGTGGTAGCTTGGCCATTGATCTGTGCATTAAGAGATGCCATGGAAATGGAATTAAGGTAAGGAAAGAATTGGAAAAGACTAGAGAAGTGTTAACACTGAAAAAGGATGTACAAGCTGCATGTTTCTCTAATGTGGACATTATGTCCAAAAGAATCCAACAGCAGGAGGAATGCTTAGAAATTATGGTATGTGGGGCACCTGGCTGGCTCAGTTGGAAGAGCATATGACGTTTGATCTTTAGGTCGTGAGTTTGAGCCCCATGTTGGGTGTAGAGATTACTAAAAAAAATAAATCTAAAAATTACTGCATGTATGACGGAAAGATGCATGGGTGCAGACTACCATGCACTAAAGGGAGAGTTATTATATCTCAAGAGAATTGGGACCCTTCAGCATGGCATCCCTGGGATAATGACTCCTCTGATGAGGTGGACATTATCAAAGAGGAGGAAAATGATTTATAGGCATGTCATTTGATTCAAATAAAAACCCAGGCCTGTCATGAGTCAAAAATAGCCTCAGTCATGATATAGAAGACAAAATGATGGAAAATAAAGAAGCTGAGAAAAAGACATATAAACAATACTGGATCATGAGGGCAGAATTCGAGAGATAAGTGATACCATAAGACAAAACAATATTAGAATAATTGGGATCCCAGAAGAAGAAGAAAGAGAAACAGGGGCAGAAGGTATATTGGAGCAAATTATAGCAGAGAACTTCCCTAATTTGGGGAAGGAAACAGGCATCAAAATCCAGGAGGCACAGAGAACCCCTCTCAAAATCAATAAAAATAGGTCAACACCCCAACACCTAATACTAAAACTTACGAGTCTCAGAGACAAAGAGAAAATCCTGAAAGCAGCTTGGGACAAGAGATCTGTAACCTACAATGGTAGAAACATTAGATTGGCAACAGACCTATCCACAGAGACCTGGCAGGCCAGAAAGGACCGGCAGGATATATTCAGAGCACTACATGAGAAAAATATGCAGCCAAGAATACTATATCCAGCTAGGCGGTCATTGAAAATAGAAGGAGAGATAAAAAGCTTCCAGGACAAACAAAAACTAAAGGAATTTGCAAACACGAAACCAGCCCTACGAGAAATCTTGAAAGGGGTCCTCTAAGCCAAGAGAGAGCCTAAAAGCAACATAGACCAGAAAGGAACACAGACAATATACAGTAACAGTCACCTTACAGGCAATACAATGGCACTAAATTCCTATCTTTCAATAGTTACCCTGAATGCAAATGGGCTAAATGCCCCAATCAAAAGACACAGGCTATCAGATTGGATAAAAAAACAAGACCCATCGATATGCTGTCTGCAAGAGACTCATTTTAGACCCAAAGACACCCCCAAATTGAAAGTGAGGGGGTGGAAAACCATTTACCCTGCTAATGGACACCAAAAGAAAGCTGGGGTGGCAATCCTTATATCAGACAAATTAGATTTTATTTTTTTATTTCTTTTTAAAGATTTTATTTATTTATTTGACAGAGAGATACACAGTGAGAGAGGGAACACAAGCAGGGGGAGTGGGAGAGGGAGAAAGAAGCAGGCTCCCCGCAGAGCAGGGAGCCCGACGCGGGGTTCCATCCCAGGACACCGGGACCATGACCTGAGCCGAAGGCAGACGCTTAATGACTGAGCCAGCCAGGTGCCCCAGACAAATTAGATTTTAAACCAAAGACTGTAATAAGAGATGAGGAAGGACACTATATCCTACTTAAAGGGTCTAGCCAACAAGAAGATCTAACAATTGTAAATATCTATGCCCCTAACATGGGAGCAGCCAATTATATAAGGCAATTAATAACAAAAGCAAAGAAGCACATTGACAACAATACAATAATAGTGGAGGACTTTAACACCCCCCTCACTGAAATGGACAGATCATCTAAGCAAAAGATCAACAAGGAAATAAAGACTTTAAATGACACACTGGACCAAATGGACTTCACAGATATATTCAGAACATTCCATCCCAAAGCAACAGAATACACATTCTTCTCTAGTGCCCATGGAACATTCTCCAGAATAGGTCACAAATCAGGTCTCAACTGGTACCAAAAGATTGGGATCATTCCCTGCATATTTTCAGACCACAATGCTTTGAAACTAGAACTCAATCACAAGTTGAAAGTTGGAAAAAACTCAAATACATGGAGGCTAAAGAGCATCCTACTAAAGTATGAATGGGTCAACCAGGAAATTAAAGAAGAATTTAAAAAATTCATGAAAACCAATGAAAATGAAAACACAACTGTTCAAAATCTTTGGGATGCAGCAAAGGCAGTCCTAAGAGGAAAGTATATAGCAATACAAGCCTTTCTCAAGAAACAAGAAAGATCTCAAATACACAACCTAACCCTAAACCTAAAGGAGCTGGAGAAAGAACAGCAAATAAAGCCTAAACCTAGCAGAAGAAGAGAAATAATAAAGATCAGAGCAGAAAGCAATGAAATAGAAACCGAAAGAACAGTAGAACAGATCAAGGAAACTAGGAGCTTGTTCTTTGAAAGAATTAACAAGATTGATAAACCCCTGGCCAGACTTCTCAAAAAGAAAAGAGAAATGACCCAAATCAACAAAATCATGAATGAAAGAGATCACAACCAACACCAAAGAAACACAAACAATTATAAGAACATATTATGAGCAACTATATGCCAGCAAATTAGATAATCTGGAAGAAATAGAAGCATTCCTAGAGAGGTATAAACTACCAAAACTGAACCAGGAAGAAATAGAAAACCTGAACAGACCTATAACCACTAAGGAAATTGAAGCAGTAATCAAAAATCTCCCAATAAGGGACGCCTGGGTGGCTCAGTTGGTTAAGCGGCTGCCTTCAGCCCAGGTCATGATCCCAGGGTCCTGGGATCGAGTCTCACATCAGGCTCCTTGCTCAGCAGGGAGCCTGCTTCTCCCTCTCTCTCCCTCTGCTTGTGCTCTCTCTGTCAAATAAATAAAATCTTAAAAAAAAAAAAAAATCTCCCAATAAACAAAAGCCCAGGGCCAGATGGCTTCCCAGGGGAATTCTACCAAACATTTAAAGAAAAATTAATACCTATTCTTCTGAAACTGTTCCCAAAAATAGAAATGGAAGGAAAACTTCCAAACTCGTTCTATGAGGCCACCTTTACTTTGATCCCAAAACTAGACAAAGATCCCATCAAAAAGGAGAATTACATGGGGCGCCTGGGTGGCTCAGTCGTTAAACATCTGCCTTCGGCTCTGATCATGATCCCAGGGTCCTGGGATCCAGCCCCGCATCAGGCTCCCTGCTCCGTGGGAAGCCTGCTTCTCCCTCTCCCCCTCCCCGTGCTTGTGTACCTTCTCTCGCTGTGTCTTGCTCTGTCAAATAAATAAAATCTAAAAAAAAAAAAAAAAAAAAAAAAAAAGCTGTATTGCAATATGAGAACTGCTTTAAAGAGAAAATCATCAGGTAACTTGGAGGGAGAGTAGTACATCATTGCTTACAGAATAAATAAAAATAAAATCTTACCGATTTGTGAAAGTAAACTTAAAAAAAAAAAAAGGAGAATTACAGACCAATATCCTTGATGAACATGGATGCAAAAATTCTCACCAAAATACTAGCCAATAGGATCCAATAGTACATTAAAAGGATTATTCACCACTACCAAGTGGGATTTAGCCCTGTGCTGCAGGGTTGGTTCAACATCTGCAAATCAATCAATGTGACACAAAAATTAATAAAAGAAAGAACAAGAACCATATGATCCTCTCAATAGATGCAGAAAAAGCATTTGAGAAGTACAGCATCCTTTCTTGATCAAAACTCTTCAGAATATAGGGACAGAGGCTACATACCTCAATATCATAAAAGCCATCTATGAAAAACCCACAGCGAATATCATTCTCAATGGGGAAAAACTGAGAGCTTTCCCCCTAAGGTCAGGAACACGGCAGGGATGTCCACTCTCACCACTGCTATTCAACATAGTATTAGACGTCCTAGCCACAGCAATCAGACAACAAAAAGAAATCAAAGGCTTCTGAATCAGCAAAGAAGAAGTCCAACTCTCACTCTTTGCAGATGATATGATACTTTATGTGGAAAACCCAAAAGACTCCACCCCCAAAACTGCTAGAACTCATACAGGAATTCAGTAAAGTGGCAGGATATAAAATCAATGCACAGAAATCAGTGGCATTCCTATACACCAACAAGACAGAAGAAAGAGAAGTTAAGGAGTCGATCCCATTTACAACTGCACCCAAAACCATAAGATACCTAGGAATAAATCTAACCAAAGAGGCAAAGGATCTGTACTCAGAAAACTATAAAATATTCATGAAAGAAATTGAGGACGACCCAAAGAAATGGAAAAACGTTCCATGCTCATGGATTGGAAGAATAAATATTGTGAAGATGTCAATGCTACCTAGAGCAATCTACACATTCAGTGCAATCCCCATCAAAATACCATCCACTTTTTTGAAAGAAATGGAACAAATAATCCTAAAATTTGTATGGAACCAGAAAAGACCTCGAATAGCCAGAGGAATGTTGAAAAAGAAAAGCAAAGCTGGCGGCATCACAATTCCGGACTTCAAGCTCTATTACAAAGCTGTCATCATCAAGACAGTATGGTACTGGCACAAAAACAGACACATCGATCAATGGAACAGAATAGAGAGCCCAGAAATGGACCCTCAACTCTATGGTCAACTCATCTTCGACAAAGCAGGAAAGAATGTCCAATGGAAAAAAGACAGTCTCTCCAACAAATAGTGTTGGGAAAACTGGACAGCCACATGCAGAAGAATGAAACTGGACCATTTCCTTACACCACACACAAAAATAGACTCCAAATGGTTGAAAGACCTCAATGTGAGACAGGAGTCCATCAACATCCTAAAGGAGAGTACAGGCAGCCACCTCCTCGACCTCAGCCGCAGCAACTTCTTCCTAGAAACATCACCAAAGGCAAGGGAAGCAAGGGCAAAAATGATCTATTGGGACCTCATCAAGATAAAAAGCTTTTGCACAGCAAAAGAAACAGTCAACAAAACCAAAAGACAACTGACAGAATGGGAGAAGATATTTGCAAATGACATATCAGATAAAGGGCTAGTATCCAAAATCTGTAAAGAACTTATCAAACTCAACACCCAAAGAACAAATGATCCAATCAAGAAATGGGCAGAAGACATGAACAGACATTTTTCCAAAGAAGACATCCAAATGGCCAACAGACCCATGAAAAAGTGCTCAACATCGCTCAGCATCAGGGAAATGCAAATTAAAACTGCAATAAGATATCACTTAACACCTGTCAGAATGGCTAAAATCAGAAACACAAGAAACAACAAGTGTTGGCAAGGATGTGAAGAAAAAGGAACACACTCTTTCAGTGGTGGTGGGAATGCACACTGATGCAGCCACTGTGAAAAACAGTATAGAGTTTCCTCAAAAAGTTATAAATAGAACTATCCTAACTTCTATGAATTACACTACTTGGTATCTACCACAAAAATACAAAAACACTAATTCAAAGGGATACATGCGCTCCTATGTTTATAGCAGCATTATTTACAGTCGCCAAATTATGGAAGTAGCCCAAGTGTCCATCGAAGAAGAGGTGGTATGTATGTATACACACACAGACACACACACAAACTGGAACGTTATTTAGCCATAAAAAAGAATGAAATCTTGCCATTTGCAATGACATGGGTGGAGCTAGAGAATATAACGATAAATGAAATAAGTCAGCCAGGGAAAGACAACTACCATATGGTTTCACTCATATGTGGAATTCATGAAACAAAACAAATGAGCAAAGGAAAAAAAGAGGGTGAGGGAGAGACAAACCAAGAAACAGATTCTTAACTAGAGTCTGATGATTACCAAAGGGAGGTGGGTGGGGGATGGATGAAATAGGTGATGGGGATTAAGGAGTGCACTTGTGATGAACGCTGGGTGAGGTATAGAATTGAATCACTATGTTGTACACCTGAAGCTAATATTACACTGTGTGCTAACTAACTAGAATTAAAAGAAAAGAAAAAAGGAAAAATGGAGAAAAACAGAGGATACTGTTAACAAAAAAGTGGCAGGAAGGGCATCAAAGTCTCTCATAAACAATTTTGGCAAGACCTAGTATTATCTGGGACCCTGAGAGAGAAAATGTGGACAAACCCAGTTCAGTCTTGCTGAGCCTATGGAAGGCATTTTGAAGGGAGGGCAGTTTGCTCCCTGAAGGAAGGCTAAGAAGGGTTGGGTGTGTTGCTGAATGCCCATCCACTAGTAGAGGAATTTCAGGGGTGAATACCCCCTACCCCTAAAGAGTAGGGGTTGGGCCAAAATTGTCCTCTAATGCATGCAGTGGGGGGCAACCAGAGGCTCGATGTTGAATTGACCATTGGTTGGTCTCTCACTAACAAACAGACTGTACTAGCTCTAATGGACACTGGAGCTGAGTGCACACTTGTTTATGGAGGCCCCTCAAAATTTCAGAAAGAAATAAAAGCTATTGGTGATTATGGGGGACAAATTATCAAGGTCATACAGACTCTTCTCTACCTAGATGGGCAGGCTTCCTTCCTACTCTTTTTTAGTGCATATTTCCCCCATTCCTGACTGTATTTTGGGGCATAGATATTTTGCAAGATCTAGATCTAACCACAATGATAGACAAATTCAGTTTGCATATTTGAGTAGTGAAACCCATAGTCATTGATCATGCAAAATGGGAATCTGTACAACTACCATACCCAAAGAATAATAAACATGAAACAATATAAGCTACTTGAGGGGCATAACAAGATTATGACCACAATAGAGAATTAGGAAAGGTGGAGATAATCAGGCCTGCCCAAAGCCCATTGAATAGTCTTGTTTGGCCTATAAAGAAACCTAATGGGACCTGGTAATGACAAGATTATAGGGAACTCAATAAAATTAATCTGCCCATCCTAATATGGCCTCATTGTTAGAAAAAAAATTATGGCATCCTTTAAGACATCTCATTATGTACTGGACTTGTCTAACACTTTTCTTAGCATTCCATTAGGACTTGAATCCAAGACCAGTCCACCTTCACATGGAATGGGAGACAATGGACCTTTCAGGCATTGCCCCAAGAGTATCTCCATAGTCCGACAATTTGTCAAAGGACAGTAGCCAGAGATTTGGAAAAATGGATATTGTCAAAGGAGATGGTGCTTTCTCACTATCTAGATGATGTTAACTTGTGATGATTTATCCTCCTTGTCTCAAGCAGCCATGTCATTACAGGCATACTTAAAGTCACAAGGATGGGAGGTAAACCAACAAGATCCAAGGGCTAGATCAATCAGTATAGTTCCTGGGCATCATCTGGTCGGGTAAGACAAAAGTGATGCTGGAGGCAGTCATTGATAAAATACAAACCTTCCTAATTCCTAAAATGGTAAAGGGATTATAGGCTTTTGTTGGTTTACTGGATTACTAGAAATCTTTTATTCCCCATCTAGTACAGATGCCCTGGTTAAGAGGAGAAGCCAATGGGATTGAGGTGCTAATGAACAAGAGGCTTTCTTTTTTTTTTTTTTTTAAGATTTTATTTATTTATTTGACAGAGAGAGAGACAGTGAGAGAGGGAACACAAGCAGGGGGAGTGGGAAAGGGAGAAGCAGGCCTCCAGCTGAGCAGGGAGCCTGATGCGGGGCTGGATCCCAGGACCCTGGGATCATGACCTGAGCCGAAGGCAGACACTTAACCGACTGAGCCACCCAGGTGCCCCAAGAGGCTTTCTTAAAGGCAAAAATGGTAGTAAAACAAGTACAGGCCCTGGGGATATTAATGCCAGATGTGAGTTGTGAATTAGCTGTAAATTCATATCCAGAAGGGTTTGGCTGGGGCTTATGGCAATGACAGAATGGGAGACAAATCCCATTAGGATTCTGGTCTCAATTATGGAAGGGAACAAAAACCAGGTATATAGTCTCTTTGAGAAACAACTATTAGCTGTATATCTACAGCAAGAGAAGGACTGACTCCCTACCTGCCCATGTTGTTACAAACCTCTCTGCTGGTAGGATGGATTAAGGATACGTTAAACAAACCTAAGAGTACTTGTACCCAAGTAAGCACCTTATAGAAATGACACACTATCTCATAAACTTCACTTGTTAGTAGGGCTGGTCACACACATCGACCCACCCAATTTCCAGAAGTCAAGGACATTATGCCTCCTGTCCCACAAGTAAAGGAAGGGGTAGGCTTGCCTCCAAAGGACACATGGTACACTGATGGCAGTTGTTAGGGAAACCAGCCTGTTTGGCGTTCCACTGGCATCTGCCTGGATTCTGACATACTTTGGCCCAAAGAAGAAACCAAACAAAGTAGTGAATAGGCAGAATTGAGAGTGGTATGGATTGTGTTGATGTATGAGCCCATGCCCATCCATTTGGCCACTGACAGCTGGGCAGTGTGGAAAGTGTTAACAACATGGATATTGCAGCAGCACAAAGAAGACTGCGTTTTATTAAATAGACCCCTGTGGGGAGCAGAACTATGGAAAGATATTTAGGAAGTATGCACTAAGCCTGATGCAGCCATCCAAGTATGGCCCATGTCTGCTCACTCCCCATTCACACTACCAGGCAATCATGAGGCAGGCATTCTAGCCCGGGCACAAGACCTTCTGCTAGAGAAAATGTTGATTACATCTGATGCAGCAGAATGGTTCCACTGTGAGTCAGAACACTGAAGTCCCAAAACCACTCAGGAAATAGTAAAAAGATTGCATTTGTCTTTAAACTATTCTAATTGAGAAGCTGCTGACAAGGACTGCCCCCAGTGCCACCTCAGGTGATGGCTGTTGTGCCATATGCTGGGCATATTGGGTGGCTACATGCCCTGTTTCTCACTGGGAAATAGACTATAGAGGCCCTTGGCCAGTATCAGAAGGGCACAAACATGCACTAACCTGTGTGGACATGTCCACAGGATTTATACAAGCCTTTGCCCATAAAAGAGCTAATCAGGCTACAACTATAAAGAGATTAACAAAACTAGAGGGCATGTACAAACACCGACTCAGAGAGGTAGTGACCAAGTGACCTTACCAGCCATGAGGTCCAAGAATGGGCAGAGGCCTGGGATATATTATGGACTTTCTACCTGCCATCCAGTCCTACTGCTGCAGGCCTGATTGAAAGGGTGAATGGACTAATAAAAAACACATTAAAGACTTTGTCACCAGAAGGTTCCCCAAAAGATGATCTCTGAGACTAACACATATGCAAATAACAGCTTCTAAGTCTCTGACACTTGGTACAGAGGTAGGGTTGTTAGTATGGGGGCCACCTGAGATGACTATGTGCAATACGGACACACCCTCTATTAATACTAAGGGACAAAATATATGGTATCACCCCTCAGGGAAAATACCTAAGCCAGGAGTAGTATTGACTCATGGAGACCAAACCACTACCATGTTGTTACTAAATGAAGATTTACCATATTACTGCCTGTAAACATTTGTCTTATCACCACTAGCCTCCTATTGCTGATGTTTCTTTCTGTCACATCAGGAAACATTTTCCTATAATGGACCACCACTTACATTGAAGTTCACAATCACTCCAACTGTTGGGTCTGTGGAAAGGCCTCTTTACCAGGTCTCCAGAGAACTATAATTCTAAATATTTTCTTTGGTCTGATAGGTATATTAATATTGTTGCTATGGCATAAGGATGCAAGTCACCTCCCGATATCTGGCTCTAGTGTCATCATGGAAGAATGGCATATAAAGATGTTGAGGGTGGAGTGTAGGAGCGCTGATAACACTGACTCCTTCTTTGGCCTTCCGTCTTGTTCATGCCCATGCAATGACCTCCCTCAGGGTTACATGTTCTGGGCCTTGTGGAAGTTAATGTACGCTGACCAAAACGTGGGAAAGCTTGTTCTGATCTTCCCTAAACTGGCACACAGAAGGCTCCACTCTCAGATGGTAGATAACTGGTGCCCAGAAAGTGCCACTTAGGTAACTAGTAGGGAAAACTGGTTCACATGTGGGGTCACATTAGATAACTACCCTTTGACCCCCCCCACACACACATCCCTCCCTCTGCACTCTATAAAAGCTGTGGGTTAAGGTCCAAACTAGGCAGAGAATAGCTTTTTAGTGCCTGGACCATTGCCTGCCAAATCTCCCATCCCTCCCCACCTTCCCCCTCTCCCATCCCAACTGTACATTATCCTGAATAAAACTGTGTAAGTGACATGGAGTGGCTTGGTTCATTTTTCAGTCTTAAAGTGCCTTCTCAGTCTGGAGGATACTTTACTGTCCCTCCTCCATCTTCTAACAAAATGGTTGTCTTTTAAATTTCTGTACCACTTTAAAATAAGTTGCAGACAGGGGCGCCTGGGTGGCTCAGTTGGTTAAGCAACTGCCTTCGGCTCGGGTCATGATTCTGGAGTCCTGGGATCGAGTCCCACATCGGGCTCCCTGCTCAGCAGGGGGTCTGCTTCTCCCTCTGACCCTTCCCCTCTCATGCTCTCTGTCTCCCATTCTCTCTCTCAGATAAATAAATAAAATCTTAAAAAAAATAAAAATAAAAATAAAATAAAATAAAATAAGTTGCAGACATCATAACCTCTCCCTGAATACTTCATACATTTCCTCTAAGTTTAACAACATTGTTCTGGGGTTCCTGGCTGGCTCAGTTGGTTGAGAACTCTTGATTTAGGCTCTGGTCATGATCTCAGGTTCGTGAGATCGAGCCCGCCTCGGCTCCAGTCTGAGTGTGGAGCCTGTTTGAGATTCTCTCTCTCTCTCTCTCCCTCTGCCCCTCCCTCCACTTTCTCTCTCTAAAAAAAAAAAAAAAGGAATAGTGTCCTAAGTAACCATTATCACACCCAACATAATTAACAAAAATTCCTTAATGCCATATAATAGTTTTATCTTTTACAGCTAGTGTTTTGAGCCAGAACTGAGTCAGGATTCTTGTGTATATTACATTGTTGTAACTTTTAAAGTTCTATCATCATCACTTTTTATGTTAAAAAAAGTCCTAACAATTATTGTTTATTATTTCCAACTAAAATTTAGACATTTTGGGGTGCCTGGTGGCTTGGTCAGTTAAATGTCTGACTCTTGATTCCAGCTCAGGTCATGATCTCAGTGTTGTGAGATAGAGCCCTGCCTTGGGCTCCTTGCTCAGCTGGGAGTCTGTTTGAGAGTCTGTCTCCCTCTCCCACTGCCCCTCCCCCTGCTCAAGTGCAGGTTCTCTCTCTCTAAAAATAAATAAATTAAAAAAATTTAGACATACTTGTTAAGTTCCAATTACTATTGGATTTTTGCTAGACTTCAGTTAAATCTATACATTATTTTGTGCAAAAGTGATCATTTTTTTTACTATATTTAGATTTTCCTTACAGAATCCTCTTTGTTTCAATATTAAAACATTGTCTCTTAGTGAAGCTTTGTTTTTTATAATATAAATTTTGAGTATTTAGTGTTGATTATTTCCAAGTGTTATGTTGTTATTATGAATGCAATTTTTCTCATTCTAAGTAATGATGTAAAGGAAAAACTATTGAAACTCTTTTGTTAGTTCAAATTCATTTCAGTTGGTTATTTGTGAACAACTAATTATAAAAGTTAAAATAATGAAACTTGACTCCACCTATCCAATACTTAATGCAGTTTCAAGCTTTAATACAGGGCTATGAATTCCAAAATAATGTTAAATAAACATGTTAATTGTGGGCATCCTTGCTTGTTTCTAGATTTCTTTTACAATTATTTATGAAGTTATCTCTTAATTTATGATGTTGACTCTTAGTCACAAATTCTTATGCACTCCACTCCATTGAAGACACCTCTCTTGGTCAAAATACCCCTTTATTTAACTGATTAGCTTACAGCTATTTTTACATCCCAGTTACGAATAAAGACTTCACTGAACATATATATGTTTCATAGGAATCCTCAATATATATCATATTTACACATCATCTACAGCTGAACTCAAGGAAGCAACTATACAAAAGAGCACTAACTTGGATCAACTTTGAGATATTTTCTTCCAACCATAAGAATGTGACAATCTCTACTGAGGTGAGATAGTTGTAAATGAAAACTATATGCATATTCCTGAGAAACTCTTGTCACATAACTCTACAGTAAAGTTTGGTTACTTTCTCTCCTCCAGATTCCTAGACATGGAAGATCTCAACCTAAAGACTGTCAGGGGCTATTAGGGTTCAAACAGTTCATCTGTGTGGTTTGTTTGGGATTTTAAAAACCTATGCAGAAACTGTCAGCTAGGAGGAATTACTCCCTAAGTCATGGCTTTAATGAGCTTCAGATGTGCTGGCTTGACATGAGAGAGTGCAATCCATCACGGGTCAATCAGGAAAACAGAAATCACTCTGGGCATTTCAGGCAGAGGGTTCATATTAAGAATCAAGTGTTTACAACACTGAAGAAGAGAAAGTCAGAGGGAAGCTGCCACTGGCTTCCAGGTTTGTGTTGCTGTGGTCCTGAAAAGCAGTGAGTAGTGGCTGTCACACGGGAAATTACAGGAACTAGCCACCAATCATCATTGCTGTTTTGTTGCATAGAGACGAGTGACTAACAGTGGAATAAATACCTGTGGTCATTACAACACTTCCCATCTACCTCATCCCACATAACTGTCCACTGCTGCCAGAGGAAGAAAGAAATGACTTTTGCCTCTCTTCTGCCTAACAAGCATTGTATGAGTGTATTTGTGGCTGACTGTAAATTGCATCCGGGATCCTGGAGAAAATGGGGTCAGAGAAATACAGTTCCAAGACTCTCCAGCATTTGTGATATAGAGAAGAGAATAGAGGGAGTGGGAATGCATTTTGGATGAAGACAAAAAAGCAATCTATTTCTTTGGCTACTCAGCAACCATACAGAGCTTTCTATCTATATCCAAGCTTACAAATAACAGCAACAAAAATAGCCTGCTTCCTCCTAATGCAATGCAACAATTTCTTATACAAAGGAAAGCAGACCCACCTTTTCCTCTGGAAGGGGACAGCCAAAGTCTCATCAATCATTGTATTTATGAATGATATTTCTAGTTCAGTCATAATCTCCCTTTGATATTCTATACACAGTGGATAATTTATAATGTTAACTACCACCAACACAACTTACATAAAGTAATAAAAAGGGGAAAGGGAGAAAAGGTTGATAAAGTATATATATATAACAGAACATGGAAAAACATGTGCCTCTTTTTGAATGGCAAGGGGTTTAAGGTGCACAAAACTGTCTTTTACTTTGAAGTGGATAGCTCAACATGACTAAGACCACTGGAGCTTTAGGAACTTTACTGAGGTAGTGGATTCCTGAATCTTAATGAGGTTTATCTTCCACTCTGGTATGTGTCTTACCGAGGACAAATTTGCTGCATTCTGCTCACAAGGTCCTTCAAGCATTATGTCCTTCAGGAGAACAAGACAGTCCAAGGTCCTGGCAGATTAGAGCATGACAGAAAGTTGAAAAGTTGACACAGCCCTGTGGTAAGATAGCAGGTATACAGCTTCTGTTGACAAGTGAAATTAAGTGCTTCTGGTGGTCTTTACCAATTAGTATAGAGGAAAAATAGTTCTCCCAGATTAACAGCCACATACCAGTTGCAAGGGACTATGTTAATCTGTTCTAGTAATCAGTAGGAACAGCTCCAATTAGAATTATTACTTGCATAAATTTTCATAATCCATTATCAATCTAAAATTATGTCTTCTATACAGATCAAACAGGAGTGTTAAAAGAGATATGAACCAGACTTCTGCTTCTGGAAAAATGGAGTACTAATTATAACTAATTATAACTCAAATCCCTGGTTGAAATACGTAAGGCATCTATCAGAAGAGTCTGAAAGGTGGAGAAAAGGAGGTGGTGTAGACACTTTAGGACTTGAAAAATGACCTAGCAATGAGATTCCTGAGGTTTTTATTTTGCCTCATGTGTATCCAGGCTTCAGTGCAAGAGAAATCTGCCCTCACTAGCCAAAAAAATGAGAAAAGAGTGACTCTACAGGATAAAACCTGTTTGACTGTTCCTGTCCTACTCCAGGTAGAAACCATGAAAAAAGCCACACCCATCCCCCTCAGAGCTGAGTCTGGCCAAGACTGTGGGATGGAGCCTTGCTGGCCATCCCTACCCTGCACTAACAGAGGCAGCAGTCCTCTAACCAAGCTCTGTAGAAACCATGGGATGGGACAGTTTTGACCATCACTGCATTAAGAATGCCAGTCCAGCTCAACTCTCTAGTTGAGAATTAGAAAAGGGAACTGGAAAATGGGATGCTTTAAATCTGTGTATGAAATCCAGAGCAGACCTTGGAGTGGACCAAGCATGAAACTGACCATAATCAACACAGCACACGGAACTGTGTGGACTACTGCCCAGGTTTTAAATTGTTCTGGGAAACACCCAAGTGGGGCAGACCAGAATAGCACTGCAAAGGCTTTGAAAACTAATTGACATTTGAAATACAGCCCACAAAAGTGGGCCAGGACATGCATTCTAAACCTAAACAGTTTGACTGCCTTATAAAATGGAAGATTTATTATTATTATTTTTTTCAAATGGAAGATTTAAATAGGAACCATAGTCTCATAATATTCAAAATGTCCTGGATAAAATGCAAAATTACTCATCATACCAAGAATGAGGAAAATCCTTAACTTGATGAGAAATATAAAGAGCAATTGAATAGAAATTTTAGAACTGAAAAATACAATAAATAAATAATATAAAAAGTAAGTCGATGGCTGGACTTTACACAGGATGGAAAGACAGAGGAAAGAATTAGTGGACTTGAAGGTAGAGCAGTAAAGGTTACCCAATCTGAACAACAAAGAGTAAATAGGAGGAAGAAAATGAACAAAGCTTTAGAAACATATGAAAGTATAACAAAAAGTCTAGCATTCATGTTATTGAAGTCCCAGAAGGAGAGGAGAAAAAGAGAAAAGGGCTGAAGAAAAAAATAATGTCTGAAAATTTCCTAAATTTGGTAAAAAATACAAACCTACATCTTTAAGAGCCTGAGTGCTATGGACTGAATTGTGCTCCTCACCCCAAATTCATATATTGAAGCCCTAACCCTGACGTTATTGTATTTGGGGATAGGGGCATAAGGGTGGGGGAACTAATCCAATAGGATTGGTGGCCTTATAACAAGAGGAAGATTTCTTTCTTTTTCTGTCTTTCTTTCTCTCCCCCCCAGCCCCAGCACCTGCCTCTCTTTTCTTGTACACACACCAAAGAAAGGCCATGTGGGGACCTAGCAGGAAAGAATCCATCTGCAAGCAGGAAGAGAGCTCTCACTAGGAACTGAATTGGACTTTCTAGCCTACAGAACTGTGAGACATAAATTTCTGTTGTTTCTACCCACTCTATGGGTATTTCATTATGGCAGCCCAAATTGACTAAGACACTGAGAAAACCTCAAATAAGATAACCACTCTCCCCAAAAAAGATAAACCCAAAAAAATTTATACCAAGACATATCATAGTCAAACTGCTAAATACTAAAGACAAAGATAAATGCTGAAAGAAGCAAATGAGAAATGATACCTTATATATAGGAAAAAAGTCTTTGAATGATAACAGATTTATCAGAAACCATGGAGAACAGAAAGAGTGGCACATGTTTTTCAAGTGCTGCAAGAAAAGAAGAGTTGACCCAGAATCCTTTGTCTTGTGAAAGATCTTTCATGAATGAAAGGGAAATCAAGTTATTCCCACAAAAGGAAAACTAAGAATAAGAAGCTAGCCTTTTAAAAAAATAACTGAAGGACTTTCCCTAAACAAAAAGAAAATGATTTAACAAAACCCCCAAAACACTCTTGGAACATCAGAAGAAAAGAAAGAACAAAGGAAAGAACAAAAATATAGGTAATGTCTGCTAGCTGTGAATTCTCTCAATTTTTGTTTGAGGAAATCTTCATTTCTTGTTCACTTTTTTTTTTAGTTTCAAGTTTTTATTTAAATTCCAGTTAGTTAACATACAGTGTAATATTAGTTTCAGATGTAGAATTTAGTGATTCATCACTTACAACACTGTATCTGTGATGTCATTTGCAAATATCTTCTCCCATTCTGTGGGTTGCCTCTTAGTTTTGTTAACTGTTTCCTTTGCTGTACAGAAGCTTTTTATCTTGATGAAGTCCCAAAAGTTCATTTTTTCTTTTGTTTCTCTTGCCTTTAGAGACGTGTCTTGAAAGAGGTTACTGCCTATGTTCCCCTCTAGAATTTTGATGGTTTCCTGTCTCACGTTGAGGTCTTTTATCCATTTTGAGTCTATTTTTGTGTATGGTGTAAGGAAATGGTCCAGTTTCATTCTTCTGCATGTGGCTGTCCAATTTTCCCAGCACCACTTATTGAAGAGACTGTCTTTTTTCCATTGGACATTCTTTCCTGCTTTATTGAAGATTAGTTGAACATAGAGTTGAGGGCCCATTTCTGGGGACTCTATTCTGTTCTATTGGTTTATGTGTCTGTTTTTGTGCCAATACCGTACTGTCTTGATGATTACAGCTTTGTAATAGAGCTTGAAGTCAAGCATTGTGATGCCCCCAGCTTTGGTTTTCTTTTTCAACATTCCCCTGGTGATTTGGGGTCTTTTCTGGTTCCATACGAATCTTAGGATTGTTTGTTCCAGCTCTGTGAAAAATGTTGATGGCATTTTGATAGAGATTGCTCTGGGCAACACAGACATTTTAACAATGTTTATTCTTCCAATCCATGAGCATGAAATGTTTTTCCATCTCTTTGTGTCTTCCTCAATTTCTTTCATAAGTGTTCTGTAGTTTCTAGAGTATAGATCCTTTACCTCTTTGGTTAGGTTTGTTCCTAGGTATCTTATGGTTTTTGGTGCTATTGTAAATGGAATCGATTCCTTAATTTTCTTTCTTCAATCACATTGTTAGTGTATAGAAATGCAACTGATTTCTGTGCACTGATTTTGTATTCTGTCATGTTGGTGAATTGCTATATGAGTTCTAGTAATTTGGGGGTGGAGTCTTTTGGGTTTTCCACATAAAGTATCATGTCATCTGTGAATAGAGAGTTTGACTTCTTTGCCAATTTCAATGCCTTTTATTTCTTTTTGTTGTCTGATTGCTAAAGCTAGGACTTCTAGTGCTATGTTTAACAACAGTGGTGAGAGTGGGCATCCCTGTCGTGTTCCTGACCATAAGGGGTTCCAGTTCTCAGTTTTTCCCCATTAAGAATGATATTCGTGGGGTGCCTGGGTGGCTCAGTCATTAAGTGCCTGCCTTCAGCTCAGGTCATGATCCCAGGGTCCTGGGATCGAATCCCACATCGGGCTCCCTGCTCCTCGAGAAGCCTGCTTCTCCCTCTCCCACTCCCGCTGCTTGTGTTCCCTCTCTCGCTGTGTCTCTCTCTGTCAAATAAATAAATAAAATCTTAAAAAAAAAAAAAAGAATGATATTCGCTGTGGGCTTTTCATAGACGGCTTTTACGATATTGAGGTATGTTCCCTCTATCCCTATACTTTGAAGAGTTTTAATCAGAAAAAGATGCTGTATTTTGTCAAATGCTTTTTCTGCATCAATTGAGAGGATCATATGCTTCTTGTCTCTTCTTTTGTTAATGTGATCTAACACATTGATTGATTTGCAAATGTTGAACCACCCTTGAATCCCAGGAATAAATCCCACCTGCTCAAGGTGAATAATCTTTTTAATGTACTGTTGGATCCTCTTGGCTAGGATCTTGGTGAGTATTTTGGCTTCCATGTTCATCAGGGATATTGGTCTGTAGTTCTCCTTTTTCTTTTCTGGTTTTGGGATCAGAGTAATGCTGGTCTCATAGAACAAGTTTGGAAGTTTTCCTTCCATTTCTATTTTTTGAAACAGCTTCAGGAGAATAGGTATTATTTCTTCTTTAAATGTTTGGTAGAATTCCCCCTGGGAAGCCATCTGGCCCTGGGCTCTTGTTTTTGGGGAGGTTTTTGATTACTGCTTTAATTTCCTTGCTGGTTATTGGTCTGTTCAGATTGTCTATTTCTTCCTGTTTCAGGCTTGGTATTTTCCAGGAATGCATCCATTTCTTCCACATTGCCTTATTTGTTGGCTTATAGCTGCTGGTAATAAGTTCTAACAATTGTCTCTCTTTCCTTGGTATTAGTCGTGATCTCCTCCCTTTCATTCATGATTTTATTAATTTGGGTCCTTTCTCTTTTCTTTGGATAAGTCTGGCCAGAGGTTCATCTATCTTTTTTTTTTTTTAAAGATTTTATTTATTTATTTGACAGAGAGAGACACAGCAAGAGAGGGAACAGAAGCAGGGGGTGTGGGAGAGGGAGAAGCAGGCTCCCTGCTGAGCAGGGAGCCCCATGTGGGACTCAGTCCCAGGATCATGACCTGAGCCGAAGGCAGACGCTTAACGACTGAGCCACCAGGTGCCCCAAGGTTTATCGATCTTATTAATTCTTTCAAAGAACCAGCTTCTAGTTTCATTAATCTGTTTTACTGTTCTTCTGGTTTCTATTTCATTGATTTCTGCTCTAATCTTTATTATTTCTTTTCTGCTTGGTTTAGGCTTTATTTGCTGTTCTTTCTCCAGGTCCTTTAGGTGTAAAGTTAGCTTGTGCATTGGGGATTTTTCTAATTTTTTGAAAGAGGCCTGGATGGCTATGTACTTCCCTCTTAGGACCGCCTTTGCAGTTTCCCATAGGTTTTGGACTGATGTGTGTGTGTGTGTGTGTGTGTGTGTGTGTGTGTGTGTGTGTGTAAGATTTTATTTATTTGTCAGAGAGAGAGAGAGCACAAGCAGGGGGAGCTGCAGGCATAGGGAGAAGCAGGCTCCCCACTGAGCAAGGAGGCCGATGTGGGACTCAATCCCAGGACCCTGGGATCATGACCCAAGCTGAAGGCAGACACTCAATGGACTGAGCCACCCAGGCGTCCCGATGTGTTTTCATTCTCATTGGTGTCCATGAATTGCTTAAGTTCTTCTTTAATTTCCTGGTTGACCCAGTCATTCTTTAGCTGGATGCTCTTTAACCTCCAAGTGTTTGTGTTCCTTCCAAATTTCTTCTTGTGATTGAGTTCCAGTTTCAAAGCATTGTTGTCTGAAAATATGCAGGGAATAATCTCAGTCTTTTGGTGTTGGTTGAGACCTGATTTGTGACCCAGTATGTCATCTATTCTGTAGAGAGTTCCATGTGCCCTTGAGAAGAATGAGTATTCTGTTGTTTTAGGATGGAATGTTCTGTATATATCTATGAAGTCCATCTGGTCCAGTGTGTCATTCAAAGCTTTTGTTTCTTTGTTGATCTTCTGCTTAGATGATCTGTCTACTGCTGTGAGTGGAATGTTGAAGTCTCCTACTATTAATGTTTTATTGTTTAATGTTTAATGTTCTTTATTTTGGTTATTAATTGGTTTATATAATTGGCTGCTCCCATGTTGGGGGCATAGATAATTACAATTGTTAGATCTTCTTGTTGGATAGACTCTTTAAGTATGATATAGTGTCCCTCTACATCTCTTACTATGGTCTTTGGTTTAAAATCTAATTTGTCTGATATGAGGATTGTTACCCCAGCTTTCTTTTGAGGTCCATTGGCATGGTAAATGGTTCTCCAGCCCCTCACTTTCAATCTGGAGCTGTCTTAAGGTTCAAAATGAGTCTCTTGTAGACAGCATATGGATGGGTCCTGCTTTTTTATCCAATCTGAAACCCTGTGTCTTTTGATTGGAGCATTCAGCCCATTTACATTCAGAGTAACTATTGAAAGATATTAATTTAGTGCCATTGTATTGCCTGTAAAGTCCCTGTTTCTGTAGATTGTCTCTATTACTTTCTGGTCTATATTACTCTTGGGGTCTTTCTTTGCTTACAGAAGCCCCCTTATATTTCTTGCAGGGCTGGCTTGGTGGTCACATATTCTTTCAGTTTCTGCCTGTCCTGGAAGCTCTTTATCTCTCCATCCATTCTGAATGACAGCCTTGCTAGATAAAGTATTATTGGCTGCATGTTCTTCTCATTTAGTACCCTGAATATGTCTTGCCAGCCCTTTCTGGCTTGCCAGGTTTCTGTGGATACATCTGATGTTATTCTGAGGTTCCTCACTCCAAATATAAGGAATCTCCTCTCCCTAGCTGCTCTCAGGGTAGCTTCTTTGGCTCTAAGATTTGCAAGCTTCACTATTATATGTCGGGGTTTGATCTGTTTTTATTGACTTTGGGAGGGGTTCTCTCTGCCTCTTGGACATGAATTCTTATTTCCTTCCCCAGATTAGGAAAATTCTCAGCTATGATTTGCTCAATATACCTTCTAGCCCCCTCTCTCTCCACCCACTCAGGGGTCCCAATAATTCTGACATTGGAACATTTCATGGCATCATTAATCTCTCCAAGCTTTTTTTCATGGGCTACTAGCTGCCTATCTCTGTCTTCTCAACTTCCTTCCTTTCTATCAGTTTAGCTTCTAGATCATTTATTCTTTCTTCTGCCTCATTGACCCTAGCTGTTAGAGTAACAAGTTTAGACTGCATCTCATTCATAGCATTTTTTATGTTCGGCCTGATTGGATCTCATTTCTGCCCTTAGAGATTCTATATTGTCACTTACGCTTTTTTTCAAGCCTAGCTATTAACTTTATGATTGCGATCCTGGATTCTATCTGTGACATCTTATATCCATATCAGTTATCTCTGTGGCAGAGAACACTGCCTCTGGTTCTTTTTTGTGTGACTTCTTCCTTCTTGTCATTCTGTCCAGAGAATGATGGTTGGGCAAATGAATGGAGTCCAAAATATTAACCACAACCCAAGCAAGATGCACCCTAGCAAAATCCAGAGTGGGTGGAAGCCACCACAGAAAAACAAAGCCAACATGAAACACAAGAATAAAATTTTAAAAAGCGGGGGCGGGGGGAGAATGACTATAATCTTACAGTGTGGACAAAGCAGGGTGTTGCTCTTGTTCCTGGGTGAATTTTGGTCTGTGTGTTAGAAGACACTACATCCCAATATTACAAGGAAAGTAAAATTTATATATAGATAGATAGATAAAATTGAATAGAGTGAAAAAAAAAAAGACTAAAATTAAGCATGTATCTATAAAAAAATGTAGATGTGAAAAAGTACACGTTAAAAAGTGACTATGAGGGGCGCCTGGGTGGCTCAGTTGTTAAGCGTCTGCCTTCGGCTCAGGTCATGATCCCAGGGTCCTGGGATCGAGCCCCACATCGGGCTCCCTGCTCAGCGGGAAGCCTGCTTCTCCCTCTCCCACTCCCCTTGCTTGTGTTCCCTCTCTCGCTGTGTCTCTCTCTGTTAAATAAATACAATCTTTAAAAAAAAAAAAAAAGTGACTATGAAATATAAGTTGGTATAATAAGCATCTAGTTGAAACGAGAAAAAGGTAAAAGGAAAAAAAAAAGAGAAAAAGCATAAGAAAAAGAAAAAAAAGAAAAGGAGAATTTTATCTGAAAAATAAATTAGTCAAGAGGCAACACCTGGAGCTCAATATACTATTTTCCCCTGGCGTTGGAATTTCACAGTCTTGTGGGATCCATAGGCTTGTTATCCACCTGTTCTTCCAGACTGTCTTCTGGGGAAGGGACCTGCTGTGCTGTTTTTCAGGTATCCCTGCCTGGGCAGAGTTGTCCCACCCCCTGTCAGGGGGATGGGCTCAGTGCAAACTTGTCCTCTGTGTGGCTTTTGTTCCCTGGCGGCTTTCCGCACCTCTTCAGAGGATCAGAGCAAAAATGGCCCGGAGCAGAAAGATCGCAGCCTGCCCTCTTTAATAAACCCTCCAGGACAAATATTCTTACATCTCAGGCTGATTTCATGGGTATTTCAAAATGGTTTGATAGATGGGTGCCTGGGTGGCTCAGCTGGTTAAGTGACTGCCTTTGGCTCAGGTCACGATCCTGGAGTTCCAGGATCGAGTCCCGCATTGGGCTCCCTGCTCAGCAGGGAGTCTCTTTCTCCCTCTGACCCTTTCCCCTCTCATGCACTCTTTCTCTTTCATTCTCTCTCTCTCAAATAAATAAATTTAAAAAATCTTAAAACAAAACAAAACAAAATGGTTTGATAGACATCCAGCTAAATTCAGGGGACCAGTTGAAAAGGGGTCCTCTCCTCCTCTACCATCTTGCCTCCCTCTCTCTCTGGCTTTTAAAAAGATTTTATCTTTTGGGGCACCTGGCTGGTTCAATGGGTAGAGCGTGTGACTCTTGATCTTGGGGTTGTAAGTCTGAGCCCCATGTTGGGGAATGATTACTCTTTTGTAAAAGATTTTATTTATTTATTTATTTATTTGTTTGTTTGTTTATTTTGGATAGAGAGCACACATACAAGTGGGGGGAGGGGCAGAAGGAGAGGCAGAGAATCCAAAGCTGACTCCAGCCTAGAGTGCAGAGCCGGGTGTGAGGCCCAATCTCATGACTCTGAGATCATGACCTGAGCCAAAACCAAGAGTTAGTTGCTTAACCGACTGAGCCACCCAGATGCCCCAACAACAAAATCTTTAAAAAATATATTTCATTTTTTCCCTTGGTTTTCTGCAGTCTGAATATGATATACCTAAGTGTTGTATTTCTCTTTAGTGTGTTCTCTGATCCTCCTGGATCTGTGATTTGGTGTCTATTTTAATTTTTGAAAGTTTTCAGTTATTATTACCCAAAAATCTCCTCTGCTTTCTCTTTTTCCTCCTTCTGGTATTCCAATTATGCACCTTTTGAAATTGTCCCACAGTTCTTGGATGTTCTGATCTGTTTTTGTTTTTGCTTTATCATTCTGTTTTCTTCTGCATTTCAGTTTGGGAAAGTTCTATTGATTTGTTTGCATTCACTAATTCTTTCTTCAGCTGTGTCAGGTCTACTCATCATCACTTAGAAGGCATTCTTCATGTCTGTTATGGTGTTTTGATTTCTATCATTTCCTTTTGATAATTTCTTGGAGTTTCCATCTTTCTGCTTACATTGGCCATCTGTTCCTACAACTTGTCTACTTTTCTATTAGAGTTTTTAACATGTTAATCATAATTATTTTAAATTCCTTGTCTGATGATTCCTACATCTGTATCATGTGTGAGTTTGGTTCTGATGATTTATTTGTCTCTTCAAACTGCTTTTTTCTTGACTTTTTGCATGTCTTATAATTTTTTATTGAAAGCTGAACATGATGTATTGGGTGATAAGAACTGAGGTAAATAGGGCTTTAGTGTGAGGATTTCTGGGCTTGGCTACGGTTGTGTTGTGTTTAATGTTTGCTGTAGCTAACATTGACAGAGGCTTCAAATTCCTCTAGTGTCCTTGTTTATCTTTCCCCTGTTGCTTGTGGGATTCCCTAGTACTCTTCCTCAGAGACAACCTGTGTTTTACAGCAATTGTATTTGTTTTATTGGAGCCCTACTTATGTGGTGGTGTGTTGTGGTGGAGGAGAAGTGTTTTGTAATGTTCCAGTTAAATATAGCCCTATGTCTTGGACTGTGAACCTCCAACTGTATCTCCAGTGATATAGCTCCCTCACCCCCACCCCACCTCATACTCCTTTCCTTGGCTGCAGGGTTCTCAATCTATTCCCTTGAAGCACTAAACCCTGTTGACTTTTCCCCCGACTATGTGAGATAAGAAGACTGGAAGGGGCTGGAGTGGGAGAAATTCCCTTCCTTAGCTTGGATAAACTCTGGAAGTCCTTTTCTTTGGAGAGTAGGTCTTTGTTATGAAGAAGGCTCTGGACATATTTCACAGTGATTACTCTTTTCCTTTTTCTAGTGCTGAGGGCAGATATTTCTTGGATTTTTACCCTAACTGTGGTGGGGGTCCTGGAGGTAAAGCCTATGAAAGTGCGGGACCCCACTAAGACTAGTCCCCAGGAGTTTCTCCCTCTCAAGTTAGTCCACAGTCAGCATCCAGTGATTCATCATAATTACCATTACATATTCCTACCGGTTTCTAATTCTAGCAGCTTCTGCTCTAGGCAAGCAGATCTTGGCTATGTCTCTTTGGATGATCCTGTCTTATTAGATTTCAAGGTGCCATTTTGTCCTACAATGTCAGTTTTCAGATGTGTCCAAAAGTCATTGATTTTTAGTTTATCCAGCTTTTTCTTGTTGTAAGGACAGAAGTGATGACTTTCATGCCCTTACATATTGGAACTGAAAGTAGAAGTCCCAAATCTCCATTTATAATCAAGCTTCCATAACATCCCACTGTGATTAGTGGACCAGAGTAGTTTGTTTCAGATCTGCAGAATTTAGCATTATCTTAGAACCAAGTTCCAGTAACCACCCAAAGTCTGGGTATTTTCCTTTCCTTGGAGTATCAGTCAGTGTTCTTCAGAAACAGAATCAATAGTATATGTATATATATCAAAAGAGATTTTAAGAAATTGGCTCATGTGATTATAGAGGCTGGCAAGTCCAAAAATCTGCACTAGCATGCTAGCAGGCTGGAGACCCAGAGAAGAGCTAATGCTATATAGTTCAAGTCTAAAGGTTATCAGGGAAGAGCCAATATTACAGTTCAAGTCCAAAGGCTGTCTGCTGCAGAATTTCCCCTTGCTCAGGGGAGATTAGTTTTTTGTTCTATTCAGACCTTCAACTAATTGGATGAGGCCCACCTACCTTTGGAGGAGGTCAATCTGCTTTTCTCAGAGTCCACTGATTCAAATATTAATTTCAATCAAAAACATTTTCACAGAAACATTGAATAAGGTTTGACCACATATCTGGGCACTGTGGCCTAACCATCACACTTGGTAAATGGCCACAGGTATCTTTAGGGGAGTTTAGGAAGAAGATTTACAGTGTATATGTATAGCAGGGTCATAAGATCTTTTCTCAAGTGTTCTTTCTTTTTTTTTTTTTTTTTTAAGATTTTATTTATTTATTTGACAGAGAGAGAGACAGCGAGAGAGGGAACACAAGTAGGGGGAGAGGGAGAAGCAGGCTTCCCACCGAGCAGGGAGCCTGACGTGGGGCTCGATCCCAGGACCCTGGGATCATGACCTGAGCCGCAGGCAGACGCTTAACAACTGAGCCACCCAGGCGCCCCTCAAGTGTTCTTTCTCAAGATTCCCTTCATTTGGGAGGCTCTGGGTCTATGAACCAGCTAAATTAAGAAAACTAGTTGAGAGGCTGTGTCGCTTTATTTGGGTGACATATCAGGTTTTAGTTTGCCAGATTAAGATTTTCATAGGTTAATCATTAATTAGTGAGCACCAAAGATCCTTGTGGATCAAGCCCAATTAGTTACCACTCTGACTCTGCTGTCCTTTACTGCAACCTTGCCCCCTTTTCTTTGTTTTACTAGTGTTGCCGCTGGCCCCTACCACTCTGGGACTCTATTATTACCACTGAAAGCAAGGAGCCCCTTTCAACAGTGGCATCTTCTACCATTATATGTGCAGACACAGAAAATACAGAGCTTTTCAAGAATATTACTGCTCCTTTTAGCAATGGATTTCTCAATGTTTAGGTGAAGTGATTGTCCTCTGGGCCTTCCTGAGGGATACAATGAAAGGGTTGAAGAGTACATTGCATATGATGAAACCATACCAACATTCCTATCTCATCAAGCCTTTGGATCCTTTCTTCTCCTCTATTATGCCTAGAAAGTTCTAGTATCTTAACCTAATTTAATGAAGGCCATTGTTGAGTCTGGTTCCAGTTAACCAACTCAGCAAACTCTTAGAGCCACTCCTGACTGATTGAGCTGATACACTGAATCCAGAATCTCTGGTGCTACTAGAATATCAGTAATTTCAATATTATTTTCCTGGTCCAGAATCCACTCCTACACAGAAATCCTCTAGTGCTGATATACATTAGTGATATCTTGCTATTGTTTCCCTGTGTAGGCTTCTCCTCTGGTGTCAGGCGTCTTACTCATCTTCCCACGGTATGCTGAGATCTGAGTCTTGTGGATCTAGAGGTAAAGAAGTATTGACATACCTTTGCAAGATTAATGCTTTAGTGAAGCCATTATAAGATCATCAAGCAAGGGATGGTCAGCATTTCAAAGAGGGGATGAGGAACAGCTTCAGCTGTCAGAGGGACTCAGTGAAAGCTGGGGGTTCAAGATAATCAGATTCAACCCAAACTACCAAAATGTCCCTAAAGACTTAGTTTTTAATGAATCCCAAACTTTCACATGTGAGACCTGATAAAGCTGTGAATTCAACTTGTATGATAACTGGGCAATCCACAAGATCAAACATTGGGTCTGATTTTTATATACTTTCTCCCTGCAGCTAAAGAAATTAAGAGATTTTTTTAGAGTGGTGAAGCTCTCTGGTTCTCTGAACTATCATTTTATCCTGTTAATTCTCCAGGGCATTTGGAAACCACCGGCCCTCCCTATAGTCCTTGTAGATATCATTCCCACCACAGTGGTCTAACCCAGCAACTAGTTCATCTAGCAAAGACCTCCCTTCAATAGGCACTTAATTCCCCACTGATAATTTAAGTAACTGTTTCCATTTCATGACAAGACTATCATGATCTCATTTTCCACTAGTGACAGTGTTCTCATTTACTTCAAACAGAACCAGGTCAGATAGCTAATCCCAGATTCCTATCTTTGGGGTCAGTTTCCTAAAGCTACTTTTGGCCTCAGATACAGGCTATGTTAAAGTTTATTTAGAAAACATGGAGTATTTCAAGCAGAGGAGGATTAAAATGCCAGGAATGGGTGTATATAAAACCACTGGAAGGACTGGAAGAGCAAAAAATAGAGTAGATAGACCACCACTATCTTCTGGTAAACCACTGAAGTTCAATGAGAAATTCCTGTTGCCTCCTATGTTGGAAAACCAAAGGACAGTTCCACTGAGGGACACAGCTGCCCTGCTGTACCAATATGGGTGGCTGGTAAGGAAGCACTTTATGTCTGCTACCACTCATGCATCTGTCTGCTGCTGTCAGAGAAATAAGAAAACGATTTCTGCTTTATTCCATTTTCTAGTTCTCCCACAAGTTTATTTTGTTGATAGAAGATTAATAACATCCAGAACCCTGGAGCCATACGAATCTGGGAATTATAGTTCTCTGGCTTCTAGTCCCTGTGATACACAGAGTGTATAGACAGGAATAGAGATGGCATCCCACGCTGAGGGTATCCCCCAACTTTTATGAAGGCTGTAATGAATGAAAGCCTGTTCAAAGACATTCAACCCAGCCCTTCTAGCTCACCACCTGCCCCTGCCTGCCATATGCACACATTTTGCGTACTGTTTTGTTTTATACTTTCCTGCCTCTCTGCCTAGTCTATGTGCCTGACAGCTACAGAACCCAGAATGTGCAGAGGATGATTGAAGGAGAAAGCTTAGAGGAGAAAAAAACAGGTTCTACTTATCTATAGTCTAAGTAATGTTCTGATGGCTTCCGTCCAGTCCTATCTTCCTCACAGTAGGACAATTGTAATTTTGAAAGTTCATTCTTTGTTTTTTAAAAATATTTTATTTTATTTTTAAATATTTTATTTATTTATTTGACAGAGAGAGACACAGCGAGAGAGAGGGAACACAAGCAGGGGGAGTGGGAGAGGGAGAAGCAGGCTTCCCGCCGAGCAGGGACGCTGATGCGGGGCTGGATTCCAGGGCCCCCGGGATCATGACCGGAGCCGCAGGCAGACGCTTAAGGACTGAGCCACCCAGGCGCCCCTAAAGATCTTATTTTTAAGTAATCTCTACACCCAGTGCTGGCTAGAACTCACAACCCTAGAGTCACATGCAGCACAGACTGAGCCAGACAGGTGCCAGGAAGTTCGTTTTTTTGTTTTTTTTTTTTTTTACATTTATTTATCTATTTTAGAGTGTGTGAGGCAGGGGTGGGGGGACGGGCAGTGGGAGAGAGAAAGAAACTTTAGCAGACTCAGCGCTCAGCGCCAGCCGAGGTGGGGCTCCATCTCACCACCATGAGATCAGACTTATGCCGAAAGCAAGAGTTGGCCGCTTAACTGCGCCACCCGGGTGACCCTTGAAAGTTCATTCTTGGTAAAAATCTCAAGAGATAGCTGAGAACTTAGATATACAAAATTTTCCGACTAAGATGATAATACAAAATATATACCTCAATATCTTTTGCATCCCTCCCTCCCCACATATATATGGGGAGAGACAGAGAGAGAGAAGTGACTCAAGCCTACTGTTGGGGCAATTCTTTCAATGTATAATCTCTTTAAATCCATCAAACTGTGTGAGATGAGAAAACTGAAACTCAGAGGTTGAGTAACTTGCCCACAATCATAACTATAAAAAAACTTTCATCTGCCCATATTGGTTTCCATGAAATATAACCGGGAACGATGCCCTAAAATTAATGAATGGAAACTAATTATTTGAGCCTGGCTTCTCTCTCAGAATCATCCTTCATCTCAGCTGAGTTCCCCCAGGCACTTCGCCCGCAGCTGTGCAGCCGGATCCAGCGCCAGTGCGGTCCCAGACCTTGGCCCCGAGCTCATGGATCGCCCTGGTCCCCGCATCAGCCAGAGATGGAGTAGGAGTGACTGAGGATGGCAGGCTCGGGTCAGGAGCAGGACTGCTGAGGGCCTGAGAAGGGAGTAGGAGAGGGGGCGGGGCGGTGTGTGCCCCGCCCCCGCCCCTCTGTCAACTCCCATTGGCCGAGGCTTTCCTGGCCCCATCCCACCGCCCGCCCGCAGGACGACGCTTAAAGTGTGCCGAGCAGGTGCCTCGCGTGGAGCAACAACTTTGCGCGCGTGTTCAGGCTGAGCGCTACGCCCATTCATTGCCCACGAGCGCCCATCCGTCTGTCCTGCGAATCGTCCAACGATAAGGGGCTCCAGGCAGAAGGCAGCCGCCACCTGGAGGACTGCGACCAAAAGAGGCCGAGAGCGCGGCTGACCCTCGCGGGCCGGGCAGGGGACTGTGGCCGCGACCATGCAGACGTGCGCCAGGGCCTGGGGGCTGCGTTTGGGCTGTGGAGTTGGGGGCGGCCGCCGCCTGGCTGGAGGCAAGGGACCAGTTTGGGTACCGCGGGGCCGTGACAGCAGCAGCTGCGGCGGGGACAGCAGCAGGGCTGGGGACTCGCGCCTCCTCGAGCGCCTCCTGCCCAGACACGACGACTTCGCTCGGAGGCACATCGGCCCCGGGGACAAAGACCAGAGGGAGATGCTACAGGCCCTGGGGCTGGCGGTAAGGACCCCACCGGCCTTCTAGGGCCTCATCCCGCCCTGCCCGGTTTCTGCCGGCGCGGCCTCCCGGCCCCCGCCCGGAGCTCCGCTTTGCTCCGCGTGGGACCCGCTCCCGGGTCTGGGGCCCTGGCGTGGAAGCGAGCCCGCGAGTTCGGTTCCTGTGCCCTAGCTTTCTCTCACCCGTTTACTTTCTCCACCCGCTCTTCGCGCCTCAGAACCTTATGTTTTTCAACCCAACTCGCCCTCCTGATGAACCCTAACTTTGCAAAAGGAGGACCTCCTGGTTTATCCGATTATCTCCGGTTGCTGACTGAAATCAAACCTGGAGTGGTGGAATCACTAACCGAATTCATTTGCTTTCCTCCAAGTGATTTCTGGTTTGCTCAGAGTTGTTCTTTTCTTTTTAAAAAAGAAACCCTAATTAGGCGATTTTAAATGAGGTTACCACAAGCCTTTGTAGATGCAAAACACAGAGGTGACTCTTTCAACTCCCGAGGCACTTTCCTCTCCCTTCAGTGTTCACGGACTTATGTTTTAATTTTAGAGCATTGATGAACTGATTGAGAAGACAGTCCCCGCCAGCATCCGCTTGAAAAGACCCTTGAAAATGGAAGATCCTGTTTGTAAGTTGCCGGGAGGGCTCCCTTAGACTCCGCTTGCTCTGGCCTATTTGTCTTCTATGGTCTCTGAAAATCCAGCTCTGGGTTAGGATTGCCCAGGACTGGGAATATGTTTATTCAAATAAAATAGCGGCGGTACCTTAAGGGACGGGAGATGGTGGAATATTTAGTTCCCGGAGCAGTCAGTTCTGTACCCTAGGTTGGAGTCCATGCCTCGCCTTTCTAGGTTTTTATCTAGGCGCCAGCAAACTTCCCAGTGGAAGGCAGTGCACAAACGCGCGTGCAGGACTCCCCACTTCCCAGGCAACCGTCCCTCCCAGGCCATGGTTCTCATATCCTTTGGGTTGAGAAGTGTCCTCACCTCTGTGCAAGTCAGGATACTCTGAAGGGAAAAAGGAATTGCCTATGATCATACAACTAGGGAAGTGGCAAAAATAGGAGATGCAGACATGTGTTCTCCTAACCCAATTTTCTTTATAGGACTAGAGCTTCACATTGTTTTCTTATCTCATGTCCAATTTCATTACTTACGCCTAGTGTAAGGCAGCAGTACTCTTCAAGTTCAAATGATTTTTATAAGGAAACATGCAAATAAGATTTGTGCTTGGTTAAAAAAGCTTAGTTTACTCATAGAATTAGAATTTTGTTATACATTTAAATATTTTTAATAGTCTGAAGACTGACTGACTTTCAAAGGTATTTTTATGTGAGCACTTGACTTCCATGGGCTTAGGCATGAATTCACATGTCAAAGGATTAGTTAGGCAGAGTTGAAGAGCACCCTCTCCCTCCCTAAACAGGAAAGAATTCTCTTGGAGGTTATCTGGTTTTGAGTCATAGAGATGCTGTCTCATATTTTTGGAGTCAGGTAAAGAGAAGGTACTTTGTTTTGTTTCAGGTTTTAGGACAGAAAGGATATATAAATGGCAAACTTTATTTTATTTTTTTAAGATTTTATTTATTTATTTATTTAAGAGAGAGAGAGAGAGAGAGAGAGCACGCTCATGGGTTCAAGCCGGGAGAGGAGCAGAGGGAGAGGGACAACCAGACTGCTCTGAGTGCAGAGCCTGACTTGGGGGCTCAAACTCACAACCCTGAGATCATGACCTGAGTGGAAATCAAGAGTCAGCCCCTTAACAGACTCAGCCACTCAGGTGCCCCAAACTTTATTTTGTTTTAAAGTAGACAACTTGAGGGGCGCCTGGGTGGCTCAGTGGCTTAAGTGTCTGATTCTTGATTTCTGCTCAGGTCATGATCTCAGGGTCGTGAGATGGAGCTGGTGAGATCAAGCCCGGCCTTAGGCTCCCAAGCTGGGTGTGGACCCTGCTTAAGGTTCTCTCTCCTGCCCCTCCCCCCTCCAAAAAAAAGTAGACAACTTGAGGTATGAAGCCAGTCCAGATCCAGTGGGCTAATGTAACTCAAACTATGATGAGGACTGCTTCCCTGGTTGGTTTCAAATGTGAACCATTTCTCCTGATGGCAGGGACCTTGCCTTTAGAAGATAAAATAGCACATTTTGTTCAATTGAACTGATTGAGACCTAAGGATAGCTGGAAGCGTTATCTATTTCAATTTTAGGAAATAATAATCCTGATTTACTGGATGTTTAAAAAGTGAAGAGTTGTATGTTTTTGTAAGGATTTATTCATTTATCTTAAGGGGGAAGGGGCAGAGGGAGAGAGAGCGAGAGAAACTCAAGCAGACTCCCCAATGCAGGGCTTGATCTCATGACCTTGAGGTCACCATCCTGAGATCAGGACCCTGAGATCACAACCTGAGCCGAAATCAAGAGTTGGTCGCTTAACAGACTGTACCACCCAGGTGCCCCAAGAATTTATTTATATATAAAGTGAGCAGGGAGAAGGACAGAGGGAGAGAAACTCAAGCAGATTCCCTCACTGAGCAGGGAGCCCAACATGGGGCTCGATCCCACAACCCTGAGATCCTGACCTGAACTGAAATCAAGAGCCAAATGCTTTAACCCACTGAGCCACCCAGGCACCTCCTGAGTGGTATATTTTTATTTTTTTAAAAAAAGTTTTTATTTGACAGAGAGCACAAGCAGGGGGAGCAGCAGCAGAGGCAAAGGGAGAAGCAGGCTCCCTGCTGATCAGGGAGCCTGTCGCGGGGCTCGAGCCCAGGATCCTGGGATCATGACCTGAGCCGAAGGCAGACGCTTAATGACTGAGCCACCCAGGTGCCCCAGCTGAGTTGTATATTTTTATTTTTTTATTTTTTTAAAGATTTTTATTTATTTATTTGACAGAGAGAGAGCGCGCAAGAGCAGGAACACAAGCAGGGGGAGTGGGAGAGGGAGAAGCAGACTTCCCGCTGAGCAGGGAGTCCGATGTGGGGCTTGATCCCAGGACCCTGGGACCATGACTTGAGCTGAAGGCAGATGCTTAACGACTGAGCCACCCAGGCACCCCCGAGTTGTATATTTTTAAAGCAAGCCTTAGGTAATGCCTTTCTGAGACTTTCAAAGTCAGAAAATGTTTAGGTCAGCCCTTTTTACAGTATACTCTAAAATAAGATGTTTTTAAAGAGCATTAGAGCCTAGGAAACATGTCAAAGTTGCCTATCTAAAAAAAAAGTTGACGGCACCTGGGTGGCTCAGTCGTTAAGTGCCTGCCGTCGGCTCAGGTCATGATCCCAGAGTCCTGGGATCGAGCCCCGCATCGGGCTCCCTGCTCCGTGGGAAGCCTGCTTCTCCTTCTCCCACTCCCCCTGCTTGTGTTCCCTCTCTCGCTATGTCTCTCTCTGTCAAATAAATAAATAAAATCTTTTTTAAAAAAAAAGTTCAGCTACTCATTTCCAGCTGAATAATGTGAACATTGGGGAATTCCGTTTCTCCTCCTTTGTCTCATTGGAATCAGGCTCCTGTTAGTAATTTGCAACTTACCTTTAAACTTTAAACTCAGTGGCTTCTGTGAGATTTGGGGCTGGTTTCATCTGGTTATTCTGAGGTGGCTCAAAAAATACTGCCCAGTCAGGAGGACCCCCTGCCACCAACCCCGCTACTTCTTGCCTGTAAGTGGACTGGCTCTCCAACAAAGCTTGCTTCTTGGAAGAGTAAGCTCTGCTTAGTACAGGCACAGAATGTGTCAGACAGGCATCAGTGTTTTGCGGAGGTGTGCACACGTCATGGTTAATGAATGTTCTCCACCTGGGGAGAGGAAATTGGTCCATGTAACTTCCAGTAGTAGCATTTCCATAGTGGAGCAGCATTATCCAAATGGTTTAATGTTGAATGCCCATGCTCTGTTGTAGTCAGAGAGGAATTCTAGACCCAATATTTGTTCACTGTATACATAGGAAACTAATAAGAGCTAGTTAGTTATATGAGTCTTAAATGCCTTCATTGCTGAGCAAAAAGAAGACTGAGAGCTATAAGTACCACAGAGATACTTGGGTTAGTTTTTACACATAATTTAATAATCTCAAACATTTATGTAGTACTTACCATGTGCTGGCCACTTTTAAAAGTGCTTTGCATGTGTTAGTTTAGTCCTTATACAACCCTGTGAGGTAAGCACCATTATCTGTTCTAAAGATAAAGACACCATGGCATACAGAGGATATGTCATAACGTGCAGTGGAGACAGAATTTGACTCAGGCGGCCCAGCTCCACTGTCCACCCTCTAACCACTAGTCTAAATCATTGTCTATGTTGTTTACAGATATGCACAAATCCAGTCATGCCAGATTCCCCCTGCCATTTGCCAACTGCTCTGTTGGAAATGCAGTGGCATGCTGAGAGCACAGATGTGGGAACACTCAGCCACTAGCAGGGAGAGGGAAGGGGTCACAGGTGCAGGACTAGGTTTGGGTATTGAAGGATGAATAGTGATGTTCTACTGGACAAGGCTGGGGGAGGATGCTGCAGGCAGAGGGACCATCATGTACAGGACAGAGTGGCCTGACAGAATCAAGAAAGTACAGATGATTCATCTGTCATGAGGATGCTCCCCTCCCCTTGGACATTTAAGTGCTTTGAAAGAATACCTTGATTATCAGTTGGATTCTCAGTAAATCATGCTTCAAAGAAATAAGGAAAACTACTCAATTCAAAACCCTGTTGTCATCCTGTTCAAGTGAATCCACCCTCCTTCACCCACATACACACATAAAGAAAAAAAAGTTGAAAGGATATATGTCAATGGGAGCGTTCATTTCCCTGGATGGGCCATGATGGATGATTTTAGCTTTCTTTTTATTCCCTTGCTTTTTCTAGATTTTCTACAATAACTATATTTTGTAATTATTACCAAATTTAAAAGTACTTTATGAACCAACCCAATCACTTTTAGCTACGGTGTGCCTTGCTGTGTAGTATTTTCAGTGAAGTCATCTCAAGCTAACCAGACTGAATTAGCTTATAACTTCACAGAAGCTGCAGGGTTTAAAGTTTACACAAAATTGCACATTGCTTATTGTGAGAATGCTTAGGAAGAGAGAGAAGAAACTAACCCCTCTAATGTTCAAATTATTCGACCAGAACCAAGCAGCTGAGCTGTCACAATACTTTTGACGAACTTGTGGGAACTTAATGTTCTAAGCCACATCATTTAGAGTGGTGTTTAATAAATGGTTACTAGAGGGGATGTTGTGTAATGCAGCTGCAGGTGGTGACTGTGTCACCTGGGTGGGGTTGAGCACTCTCCTGCACTGACCTCCAGGGCACCTAAACAGAATAGCTGTTCCCCAGACTGTGGATGGCAGGTGTCTTTCAGCTGGATGACATACATCATTGGGTTTTGCCTATAGAGTTTGTGACAAGGCTCTCCCTTGGCCTATTCCTGACCAAGTTACCAGCTTATATGAATTATTTTATCCTTAGGATAATACCAATGGATTTTCCTTACATGTTTTCCTTATTTCCTGTGGAAATAAATGAAGACAAACCAAATGAGAAAAGCAAAGCCTATTTATTCTGAACTTATAGCAAGGGAATCAGACTTTTGTTTTGGCAGAGGAGTGGGAAAGCCTTATAGTGAAATAAAGGAAAGGGCTCAGGTATGCCCATGTTGGGGGCTATTGGCATGCAGAAGATGTAGGGGGGCAAGTAGAATCAGGGGATCCTGTGTGATTGGTTAAGGATGCATATTTGGCTTTGTATGGCTGGTCCTACATTGGAAGCCAAGACCAAACTTCAGGAAGCTGTCAATTATTAATCAAGTCCTGGCCAATAATTTTGGTCCAATTATTACATAAGTTATTGTACAGTTTGCTGAATTGTCACTGAAGATAGCAATTTGGCTTTCTGTAAGTCTAACTTACAGAAGACTGGCTTCTGTTGTTGTTTGTTTTAGAAAGGGTGTTGGTTTCTTGAGCAGGTTGCTGCAGGTTGTGGGTGAAAGTTATGTGGTAGTATATGGTCTAGCCATTGTTTGTGTATTTAGTCTCTCACAATAGAATCTGTCTTGTCCTTATATTTTTGTCATTAATTCTTTTTAGGGAGACAGCTGCTGATCTGAGTGATAACCTTGGTCTATTGCCCGAATTGCTAAATTTCATTGGCCATCTAGTATGTGCAAAGCACTGTGAGGAAAAATCGGTGAATAAACATAATCACTATTCTCAAGAAGCTTACTCCTTACCTTCTTAATATAAATTATGTCAGAAAGTTAAAAAGTCCCAGGTGCCATGAGAACTATGGAAAAAATGCTATGAGTGCTCAGAAATGTGAAGTTGAATAAAGAAGAGAAATAAGGGTTTCTGAAACAACATAAATGAGTTAGAAGCAAAAGCAATTATCTTTACATTGACTGTTTTTTTGGTGTGTCTATAAGGAAAAAATGCAAAAAAATAAAGGCAGTATCTTCACTGAGAAAAAGAAAAGGCAAATGCAACATGGCAAGCACAGTTAGGGAAGTATTTTAGTATTGTTGGAATCTCATCATTGATGGAATCTTACCAGAATACTTATGCTGTCAGTCATTTGGGGATTCTGGGTATGTTCCAACACCACAAAGCAATTCTTCAACTAGGTGTTCTACAAATTTAATTCAATTCTGACACTATCTACCTGGAGGTAGCATCAGATCCTACAGGTTAAGGGCTTGGTTCCACGAAACTGTCCCCTCTTTAATTGCCAATCCCAAGTCCACCTGTGCTTCTGACCAACAAACTATATTGGAGGTTCCCACAACCCCCTGCTTGGATTTGATTAATTTGTGAGAGCAGCTGAAACATTTCCATATTTACCAGTTTATTTTTTAAATTATTTATTTGAGAGAGAGAGCACGAGGGATGGGAGGGTCAGAGGGAGAAGCAGACTCCCCACTGTGCAGGGAGCCTGATGCGGGACTCTATTCGGGACTCCAGGATCACGACCTGAGCCGAAGGCAGTCGCCCAACCAACTGAGCCACCAAGGCGCCCTACCGATTTATTTTAAAGAATGTTATAAAAGATACAGATGAACCACCAGATGAAGAGGTACATAGGGCGAGGTCCATAAGGGTTTTGAGCACAGGAGCTTCTTTTCCTGTGGGACTTGGGGTTCACCACCCTACCGGCATGTGGATGCGTTAACCATCCCAGAAAATCATCAAAACTTGTTGTTCAAGAGTTTTTACAGAGCTTAATCTGTATCCTCCCACCCCCAACCCTTCTCCTTCCCAGAGGTCTCTGGGTGAGGCCAAGAAAGTCCCAACCCTCTAATCAGTTGGTTTTTCTTGGTCTTTCTAGCCAGACCCATCCTGAGGCTATGTAGGGCACCACTCTCAATCACTTCATTAGCATAAACTCAGGTGTGATCAAAAGGGCTTATTTTTTAAAAAGATTATTTATTTGAGACAGAGCATGAGGTGGAGGAGGGGCAGAGAGAGGGGGAGAAGCAGACTCCCTGCTGAGTAGGGTGCCCAACCTGGGGCTAGAGCCCAAGACCCCAGGACCATGACCTGAGCGGAAGGCAGACCTTTGACTGAGCCACCCAGGCGCCGCTCAAAGGGCTTCTTATGAATAACAAAAGAATCCTGTTACTCAAATTCCGGAGACCATATATATTTTTTATTATACCAGTGGTATTTTAGTTAAATGGTGGAGGTATATCCTGATAGAAGTGGAGAAATAAAAATATTAATTTTAAAAGAGATGAATTCTAAAATAAATTATCCAAATTTTCCCCCTTTTCAAAATTAGAATACAAACTTGATACCTGTATAAGTTATCATTTTTAGCATTAAAATGTTGTGGGGGTGCCTGGGTGGATCAGTTGTTTGTGTCCAACTCTTTTTTTAAAAATTTTTCTGTTATGTTAATCACCATACATTACATCATTACTTTTTGATGTAGTGTTCCATGATTCATTGTTTGTGCATAACACCCAGTGCTCCATGCAGAACGTGCCCTCTTTAATACCCATCACCAGGCTAACCCATCCTCCCACCCAGTGTCCATCTCTTGATTTCGGCTGAGGTCATGTTCTCAGGGTTGTGAGATTGAGCCCACATCGGGCTCTGTGCTCGGTGTGGAGTCTGCTTAAGATTTTCTCTCTCCCTCTCGCTCTGCTCCTGCTCTCTCTCTTTAACTCTCTCTCTCTCTCTCTCAAATAAATCTTTAAGAAATAATAAAGTAAAGTGTTTTGTACTTCCTTATTTTTAGACATATAAAGGATACAAACATGTAAACATATAGTGATGAGAGGCCAAATAAAATAGGTCCTGTGACTGGGACAAAGAACTTTTTAAAATGTAAAAACAACTTTTTTTCCTCTTCATCTTGCTGAAGGATCATGGAATTTATCCAGTATCATCAAATATATTTTATATAAATGAAATTAATTCTTTAATATTAATTTAAAAACTGACCTTTTTGGGGGAGGAAGCTATTACATCTGTTATCTCTTGTTGTATAGGAAATTAACTGCAAAATTCTGTGGCTTAAAACAACCATGAACATTTATTATCCTCACAGTTCCAGGAGCAGCTGGGCTGGATGGTTCTGGCTCAGGGTCTTTCACAATACTGAGGTTGCACTGCGGTCGCTCATCTGGGCCTGGAGGAGCCGCCTGCAGGGTGGCTCACGTGTGACAGCTGGCAAGTTGGGGCTGGCTGTGAGTGGGAGGTCATAGTGCCCCCACATGGGTCTCTCCACGGGCCACCTACCTGTCCTCACATGGCAGCCGGATTCCCCCAGAGCCAGTGATTCAAGAGGGAAAGAAAGCCAGGCAAAAGCTATCCTTTTTATGATCTACCCTTGGAATTCCAATAGCATCACTTAACACCATTTTCTGTTGATTAGAGTGACTCATTAAGTCTGCCCTGAATTCAAGGGAAGGGGAATTAACTTTCACTTAAAAATTTTTTTATATTTGAATATAGTTGACACACAATGTTACATTGGTTTCAGACGCACAACATGGTGATTTGACAAGTTTATACCTTCTCTATGCTGACCACAAGGACAGCTACCATCTGTCACCATAGAATGCTATTATATCATTGACCGTATTCCTTATGCTGTGCCTTTTATTCTCGTGGCTTATTCATTCCATAGCTGGAAGCCTGTATTTCCCACTGCCCTTCACCCATTTCCCCACCCTCCTCTCTGGCAATGATCAAATTCTCTTATTTTTATTTAAGAGTTTATTTATTTGACAGAGAGAGACACAGTAAGAAAGGAAACACAAGTAGGGGAGTGGGAGAGGGAGAAGCAAGCTTCCTGCGGAGCAGGGAGCCCGATGTGGGGCTCCATCTAGGACCCTGGGATCATGACCTGAGCCGAAGGCAGACGCTTAACGACTGAGCCACCCAGGCGCCCCCAATTTTCTGTATTTATAGTTCCGCTTCTGTTTTTTGTTTATTGTGTTTTTTAGATTCCACTTACGAGTGGAATCATATGGTATTTGTCTTTCTCCGTCTGACTTTCATTTAGCATAATATATCCAAAATATATAAAGAACTTATAGAACTCAACACTAAAAAAACAATCTGATTAAAAGATGGGCAGAGGACCTGAATAGACATTTTTCCAAAGAAGGTATGCAAATGGCTAACAAACACATGAAAAGATGTTCAACATCACTAATCATCAGGGAAGTGCAAATCAAAATGAGATATCACCTTACATGCATCAGAATGGCTAAAATAAAAACATAGCAAATGTTGGCAAAGATGTTGTAGAAAAAGGAACACGTGTACACTGTTGGTGGGAATGTAAATTGGTACAGCCACTGTGGAAAACAGTATGGAGTTTCTAAAAAGTTAAAGAAATAAAGTACAATCCAATAATTCCACTACTGGGTATTTAACCAAAGAAAATGAAAACACTAATTCAAAAAAAAGAAAACACTAATTCAAAAAGATATATGCACCTGTATGTTTATTGTAGCATTATTTACAATAGCTAAGATATGGAAGCAACCTCTATCCATAGATAGAAAAATGAATAAGGAGGATGTGGTATGTATGTATGTAAATGGTACGATCTCATCCTTCTTGTGGCTGTGTAATATGTAATATTACATATGTAATTACATATATTAATATGTAATATTACACAGCCACAAGAAGGAATATTACACAGCCACAAGAAGGATGAGATTGTACCATTTACAACAATATGGATAGACCTAGAGGATATTATGCTAAGTCTCCACCCTTTGAAAGGGACTGTAAACAAATTTGCAGATGTATTTTTTTATTAGACTTTAATTTTTTAGATTAGTTTTAGGTTCACAGCAAAATTAAATGTAAGGTACAGAGTTCCCACATACCTCTTGCCCCCAGATAGCCTCCCCCATTATCAATATACCCCCCAGAGCAATACATTTGTTACAACTGATGAACGTACATTGACACATCAACACCCAAAGTTCATAGTTTACATTAAGGTTCACTCTTAGTGTTGTACATTCTTTGGATTTGGAGGAATGTATAATGACATGTATCCACCTCTAAGTATCATACAGAATAGTTTCACTGCCCTAAAAACATCCTGCAGACATTTTTTTTAAAACTGCCACATTCATCCAAATTAGCACATACTTCCTATCTTAAATTTACAATGATTTTTATTTAACTTTTAAAAATATTCAATGCTATTGGGTGCCTGGGTGGCTCAGATGGTTAAGCGTCTGCCTTCGGCTCAGGTCATGATCTCAGGGTCCTGGGATCGAGTCCCGCATCGGGTTCCCTGCTCTGTGCAGAGCCTGCTTCTCCCTCTCCCTCTGCCATTCCCTCTGCTTGTGCTCTTCTGTCTATTTCTCTGTCAAATAAATAAATAAAATCTTTAAAAAAATAAAAAAATAAAAATAAAAATTCAATGCTATCAATGAAATCAGTCATACTGTATCATAAATATAGTGTTACTGCTAAGGAGTATTAAGGTACACAGGACCATTTGCCTACACACTAAATGTGGCACCCCACTCACCTTTGTCACCAGTGGGTTATAAGCTACTATCATCAAATCTATTTCTATAACTTCCTCCATCTTCTTCCCTTTCTCATTTATTGAGAAGCTTCTATTGGAGGTAAGATACTGTTTCAGTCACTGAGGGTAAGAGTCAAGAGGTAAAAGATGATAAAGATATGATCCCTGACTATAGGTTATAATAGGGAGATAGATATTGAGTAGCAGTAAGATCTGTAAATAGGATGAATGCTTTGGCTGATGTTAAGGCATGAGCAGAGGCATGGTTATTTGAGGGATATGGTGAATGACCGTGTATGTAGAACATGTCTGCAGAAAGGCACTGAAAACAATATATAGAGGGCTCAGAGCCATGATAAGGAATTTGTTTTGTCTCTGTAATGAGAAGACATTAACAGTTATTACAGAGGGAAATGACATGATTGTGTTTTGCAGAGTGCCTCTGAGATCAGAGGCAAGGGGACCAGCTGGGAGATCGTTGGAAAGTTTAGAGGTGAAGTGTGCATTAGTTCAGATCCACCAAAATGTACTCACCAGGATGATATTAGATATGCAAGAAATTTGTTGGGAGTGGGAACAGGAGAAGGCAGGGGAGTCTTTAGACTGTGAGGTCTCACCCTGGTGGAAGGGGAGAGAGAAGGGGAGGAATGGCTAGGAAAATCTTAGGCTGCAAGCACAGATCTAAGAAAGTTTTGGTCAAATGGGGGTCTTTGAGCTAAAGTCACCCATGGGAGGGTTCCCACATCTTGCAAGAATGGGTCTGCATTAGTTCTCTTGCTGTTCTTAGTAATTGGCTGGGAGCAGCCTATGGGAATTACGGTTTTAGTATAAACATGGTGGTCGATCCAGAGGGGCAACAGGTGGGCTGTCAATTTCTAGGCTGAGTGTCTCGAGGTAATAGTAATGTCATTAACAGGAAACAGGGAGGAGCAGAGGGTTCTGGAGGAAGGAGAGATCATGAATGTTTGAGCAGAACTGTTTGAGGTGTTCATGGAACATGCATTTGGAAATGTTGAAACAATAGTTGGAAATAATGAGTCTAGAGCTCAAGAGAGAGAGATGAGAGATGGAGTTCCAGATTTAGTGAGTCTTCTAAATGAATTCATGGGAGTGAGATGTCCTAGGGATGGAATATGGGGAGAAAAGTGGAAGTCAGGATGCTGGGAAATAGAGCATGTAAAAGGAGGCAGAGCTGTCTGAAGTGAAGTAATTAAAGAAGCTGGAGGATAAATTTTCAGGCAGGGGGTTGTGGACCCTACTCGCATATTCTGGGCCTTTCTTAGGCGTAAGAGGGAGTAAAATCCACCTGAGGATGTAAGGACACTCAGAAGTAAGAAGAGTTGAGGGGTTGCCCATCTGGTGATGTGAGTGAGAGACAGGAAACATGAGACTGAACATTAGAGAAAAGTGGGTAAGGTTCAAAACAGCTATTGTGAGCATCCAAGTAGTGGATGCTTAACCCCCCCAAAAGTATTTTTATAAAAATGCAAACAGAATTTTAGTAAGGATTCTCAATGCCCACATCATCAACATACTGATTAAACAATGAGGAAATAAAATTTCTAAAACTCTGAAATTATTGTATTAATTAATGCACTGTGTTATTTCACAGAACTTAATAGCTGTGGGTTTTCCATTTATAAATGTTTCTCTGAAGCCCATACTTTTAAGGATGCATTTGAACTAAACATGAGAACAGTTTGTGCATTGCTTTGTCATCATGAGATTCTGTGATGGGTGATTATTGTGAATATTGAGCTAGATATTTGTGGGAATTTAGGCGAGTTTTCATTGCAACACCTTTATTCACCTGTATTTTCTGAGCATTTACTATGTGCCTAACAACCTGCTATGCCCCTCCTCACAAAGAGATTATAATTTATTTTTTTTAAAGATTTTATTTATTTATTTGACAGAGAGAGAGCGAGAGAGGGAACACAAGCAGGGGGAGTGGGAGAGGGAGAAGCAGGCTTCCTGCGGAGCAGGGAGCCCGGTGTAGGGCTCGATCCCAGGACCCTGGGATCATGACCCCAAACCGAAGGCAGACGCCCAATGACTAAAGCCACCCAGGCACCCCAAGAGATTATAATTTAGTGGGTGAGATTCTGGGTTGGACTATAACTTTCTCCCTACGCCTATTCCTTTCATCTATAAAAAATTATCTCTTTCCTGCAAGCATGTTAAATTGTTTGAGTTGGACTCCTAGAACATATCCTTCCCTTCTTGTTTTTGCTCTGCTGGCTGACAAATACTCCAGGACTTCCACCCTGATTCTCATTTAAAACTTACCATTTGCCCTGATTATATAGGTAAACTGGTATTCCAGATAAATGTGAATTGCAATGTTTCTCTGTACATTTCTTTAAAAAATGCATGTGTTGTGATGAGCACTGGGTGTTATATGCAACTAATGAATCATGGAACACTACATCAAAAACTAATGATGTACTGTATGGTGGCTAACTGAACATAATAAAAAAAAAAGTGTTCATAGATTAAATGAAGAGAGGTGATAGAGGAGGCCTCCCGTAGAAAGTACTGTGACCCAAGACCAGGGGGAAAATAACAGACATCGTGCCTCTTGTCCCCACTTCCCCACTGTGGGATGTTGTTCTCATTTTCTTACAGCTAGTATTAAGATCTTGAACCTGTATTTCTTTTGGGTGAACAAGAAGGGCTGTAGGGACATGTCTCAGCTCCTTTTGGCTTTGGAGGTGCCCCTGGGGGTAATGAGGGGCTGGGTGCAATGGGATGTTAATTAACTGAGCAATAAGATGGGGAAGAACCTGGCAGGATTAGGGTCAGGTGGATCATAGCCCCAGTCAGGCCTGCATTGTCCTGTCCCAACCACATCTTGTCACACAGGGCAGGTGCCCCTCTGAATCTCAAAGAGTTTTCAATCTGAAGAGTTTCCATGTCCTTATTCTACACTACCCAGAGCTTACAGATTGGTTTACCTTCCTGGAATGAAGAAATTCTGTGATTCACAGACTTTGGTTGTGAAACTGTCCTTTGTTGGGGGAGGAAATTTGACAAATGAGAGGGAGTAGGGTTTATGGGCTAGGTAAGTGGGTTTAAGTCAGGCTGTTATGGGGGGAGGAGAGGGGTGCTGCAAATGATTAGGTGATGCTACAGAAAGGCTACAAATTACAATGGAATTTGTATGCAAATTCCAGGTTCCACTGAGAAAATCAGAAAATGTCCTGACAAGTGCTATCATTCATGGTCTGTTTATCTTGATTGAGACCCTTGACCCCACCCCATGGTTTTCTGAGCAGCTTTGAAGCCAAGGATCTGCAGGTTGGCAAGAAAAATATGCTAAGGCAGTCTCTGTCCTAACATTCTGGCCCCAGCTTTCCCCTTCAGCCTCTGGCAGAAAAAGGCCTTTCTGGGCAAATTCAAATATGATTGTGTTGGTTTTCAGTCCTGATGATTTCCTTGGAGACCTTTTCTGAGTATCTTGCCAAGTACACGAAGGGCAGGGAGTGGGAGGGAGACTCCGACGCTGGTTTGAGTGGCTGTTGTTCTGCACTGGGTGCTGCTGGACTTCCAGAAAATTCTCTGTGGACTTTTGGCCACTGTGGGGACTGACAGCTGTCTGCACTCATATATTTCACAAGGAGGATTTTGTTCTGCGCATAACATTTTAATTGAATTTTTAATTTTTGAATAACAGGCATATTGTCCAAAATTAAAAAACAGAAAGATATGTCAGTTTTGAGAAAGCAAGACTCCTTCAGTCTCCTCCTATCAGTTTCCTGAGAATCATTCCATAGATATTCTGTTAATATATAGCATATGCATATGTATTTATTCCTTTTTTAATATAAACTGCAGAATCATATATACTTTCTCTGGAAACTTAGGCCTAATATTTTAAGATTGCCAAAAACCAAAAACAAAGCATGGATACATTTTTTTCATATAATTGACACAAAAAGTAACCATAGGGATAAGGCTTAAGGGTGGGGAACAATGTGTGTATGCACTCAGTACAGCCTGCCTGTCTTTTCTAATGACATTTTTTCTATTCTTGTTAAAATTCACATACATGGAAAATTAAAACCTGGGCCTAGGGGCGCCTGGGTGACTCAGTCGGTTAAGCGTCTGCCTTCAGCTCAGGTCATGATCCCAGGGTCCTGGGATCGAGCCCCGCATCGGGCTCCCTGCTTGGCGGGAAGCCTGCTTCTCCCTCTCCCACTCCCCCTGCTTGTGTTCCCTCTGCTTGTGCTCTCTCTGTCAAATAAATAAAATCTTGAAAAAAACAAAAACCTGGGCCTAGAGTGCATTGACTATTTAATAGCTAAATTGGTTTATTCCTGTTAGAAAGTATTTATTTGGTGTAGTGGTTGGTACAAAGCCCTGCTTGATATTTTAGGTGCTGGTGACAAGGGAGCTGCTATTAGAAAGTCTCTTATGTGGAATTATGTAAGGAGAAATCATTCATTCTGAATTCTGTGAAGAGGAACAGCGTGAGATCCACCTGTGGATTCTTAGAGAGTGGTGCCGAGGTCACTGAACTCTGTTCTTGGTACATTAGAACCAGGGCATTATGCAATGCTCAGAGGCAGAGGAATAAACAAGGTCAAAAGCAGGCATTTATTCTGTAAGAAAAGAAATTATTGCTTGAATTCCTGAAGGACTACTTGAGGACTTCTGTGGCTGGGGGTGCACAAGAATGCACAGTGACTGACTGTAGGCAAGCATTTGGAGAATGACACACTCTCTCTTTCTCTGTCTGTCTCATTTCCCCCCCTGGTTAGTTTCATGGCCATTCACATTAAGGAAGGCAGTTACTGGAATTGGGCCTGTTTACAGGAGGAAGCTGTTTTTGTCAGGTTGGAAGGAAGAGAAGAATGTGCACTGCTGTGGGGTTTGCTCTGGAGTAAATGGGAAGCATTTCAGAAGCATAGCCAAGAACCCACCCTACTCTTGATGACTCAAGAGTGTCCATTAGTGTGTCCTTGGTGTACAGAGGACTGCTTATTTGTTTAACTCACTTTGTTCCCAAAAGAAGGTCAATAAGAAAAAGTCAAGCTTGAGAAGCAAAACTTGATCCTATAGTGCTTCTGTCCTCAAATGGTGTTGTCCTCATATGTGTGGCTCTGTGTCCACATTTCCCTTTTCTTATAGGGCAGCAGTCATGAATTAGGACTGACCCTAATATAGCATGTGTTCATCTTAACTTGATTACATCATTAAAACCCTATTTCCGAATAAGATCACGTTCACAGGTACCAGGGGTTAGGACTTCAACATATCTTTTTAGAGGACACAGTTCAATTCACAACACTCCTTTTCCCATCTCCCTCCTGTACTAGCTTCTTACCATATCTCCCTGTTTCCAGGGTCTCCCCTCTGACCTAGCCACCATATCAATAATTATCTTTCTATAATGTAGGAAAGATCATATTATTCATTACTCTATTATTCCTAAAGGTTAAACTCTTGATTTGACAGATAAAGCCCTTCACAGACCATTCTCATTTGGGAGCTAGACCTTTTGTCCTCATGACATAATATGGAACAGGGATCCCTCTTGCACAAGATCTTAATTGGAGTTGGCCTTGTTGAATTGTGTGCCTACCAGAAACTGCTAGTCAATCCCAGCTGGTAATGGGTTCTCAATCAACCTCTCCGAAGGACGCTTTGGGAAGTGATTGGGTTTCTTGCAGGATTGCTCCTAAGGATGCCGCGCTTGCATATCTCCTCAGATACTGATTTATTGAACTTTCACTTACATTTCCTAAACTTTCAATGGAAGAAGGTAAGATTGTCTGTCAAAAGGCAGTTGGATGACGTTTACTCATGAAACTGATACTTACAAAACTGTCTTCTCTTTCCTTAACCTAGTCTGGCAAAATGACACATCTCTTGTGAACTTATTTCTTGTGAAAGCATATGGAGTGGGAAGGTGGGATGGAGGGTAAAAGTGTTTTCTTTGAGGATAAAGAAGGATTAATGAGAGTAGTATTTACATAGAGTTCAGTAGGATTAAAACAAAGTGAAGCATCCTCTTAGCTAGTTTGCCATTTTAGAGACTGCTGTATATAGATTTTTCTCTGATATAGTAACAATAAAATCAGACAATTCTAAGATTTAAGTGATTGAATCCCTGAGAAGATCGTAAAGGAGCCAGACATTTGACCAAGTAGTTAAATTTTTAGCAGAATGATGTATCTTTATGCAGAAGGGCAGAGAAAGAACCATGTAAGGTCATTTGATCTAGAAACTGTCCTTCAGTGTAGGTGCCATACCTGTAGCAGGTCTGTACCTGGCCCAGTGCGGAAAGTGTAGGATCTGGAGTTAGACAGACTGGGTTGTAACCATTCAGTGTAAAGCCGCGTAGCCTCAGGCAAGTGATCTGTGCATGCCTCAGATTCCTGAGCTGCACGAGAAGCATTTGGTACAATTCCTGGCGAAGAGTAATGCTCAGAAGTCAGATTTTGTCGTTATTATATGAATGACCTCAAATAGGGTGTCACCTGCATCCAAGAACTTTTATTATTCCTTCTTAATTATCAAAGTGTCCTAATGGGAATGCTGGTTAAAACTGCATCTTTTATTACAACTGATACTTTATACTGTTGGGTGAAGGCCTTTTTGTAAGTAGTCTTTTAAGTGACACAAAGGAAAAAACATCAGAGTTAGTAGAGGAGTTTTAGAGAAAAATATAGGTCATGTATTATTTAAGACTTATACCAATATTGGTATAAGGCAATTTAAAAGGGAAAACAATATTTTAATAAGAGAAAGCAGAATTTTAAAAAATATTTTATTTATTTATTTGAGGGGGGGCGGGGAAGGAGCAGAGGGAAAGGGACAAGCAGAAGCTGTGCTGAGCAAGAGTCCAACACTTAAACCGACTGAGCCACCAAGGCACACCAAGAAAGCAGAATTATTTGGTGTAAATACCACAGAAATGTAAAGGGAACAGAAGAAACTCAGAATGAGGCAAGTATTATAGTTGGGCAATTCTAACAAAGCCAAAAAAAAGAAGAGCCAAAAAAAAAAAATTACGAGGAACCAAACTGGAGGGTAATTGAGTGCTGTTTTGGGATTTTTGAGATTTCTGCATACAGTACTTAGTATTGCTGGGGGATTGATTCTTATATTTTCATATAGCTGTTTTCATATATATATTCAAAGAAAACAAAGGTCTTAAACTATAATTGGAGCTCTCTTTTGAGATGTTTTCTGTCTGTAATATTTCTCTCTTTCTTATAATCAGGTGAAAATGAAATCCTTACAACTCTGCATGCCATTTCCAGCAAAAACCAGATCTGGAGATCGTATATGGGCATGGGCTATTATAACTGCTTCGTGCCACAGACGATTTTGCGGAATTTACTGGAGAATGCAGGATGGTAATGTATTATTAGATTGAAAACAAGAGTACTATGTTTTGATTTGCATGATTCTCCCAGTTTCCCCACACCTCCTTACCCCTTGGAGTGTCAGAACTTATACACTGACATCTACACTCCTGTGTTGTCTCTAACCTCCAAGAACCTACTTGGTTTTCTCTGGCTTGGGAAATTTCCTTACTCAAATGTAGAGGAAATATAGAGTTTCTTTCCACTTTTATTCCCATAAAAAATTTTAGAGCTCTAAAATGTGGATGCTGGTAATCTCGTCTTCTCTAATTTAATGTCTGTTCTGTCTTTGTAAGCATATTGAGCAAGATGTCAACTTGTAGGTGGGCAGATTCAGGGCTTTATTCTTTGGAGACACTGGGATTTTAAGGCTATGTCTTTTTTTTTTTTTTTTAAAGGTTATGTCTGAGCTTACTCAGTGAGTCAGAATCTTAGTCCATTATCTTCTCAGGATTTTAGGAGTATCCTTTATCACCCCCGCCTTATATTCTGTACATGACCAATTGAAAAAGCAGATGTAGTAGCAGGTAAATGGAGATTAAAATATCCGGTTTATTACTTAGCACTTTGTAGAGAAAGAGAACATATGTATTCTGTGAACAGGCTCTTCTAGAAACAGCAAAAGAAAGGGCTGAGCCGCACATCCTCAGGTGTGTGATCTGTGCTCATCCCACATCTCATATACACAGTAGTTGGCTGTATGACAGGAAGAACCAAACAGAGGTTCACATCTCAACACCTTGGATATTTTTGTCAGGGAGAAGTCCTGGCTCCAAAGACCCGCCCATCTGCTTCTCTGCCCATTGGGAAATATTGTCTGACTGTAGAGGAGGAAAGATGGGGATTCCTGGGCCTTTCTTTTTCTTGTTTTTGGATCAGCATCACTGTATACACCAGCATCTTTAAATTGAAACTTTATTTCAGTTGAGAACTTAGTCTCAAAAGGAATGTATGCACTTATTTCTAGCATAGAAATGGAGTGGGGAGGCAATAATTCCTAGATGACTTTTTTCTTTCAGTTAGTTGGTATAAGAAATTACCATTTTAACTATGCAAGCATGTATGACAAGTATGCAGATGCCATTTATTTGGTCCATAAATACAGTATAGTAGTATTTGAGTTTTACAAAACATCAAATATTATAAATAACCTGAAACTATAACAATACATAAAAATTAGCATCTTACACGGATATACCAGGTGGTGTAAGCTGGAAAGTTGAGTAAATTAACATTGTTTTACATTAATATACACAGTGCCACTTAATATTTATTGTTTTATTCAAGATTTTATTTATTTTAGAGAGAGAAAGCGTGAATGGGGGAGGGGCAGAGGGAGAGAGAATCGCAAGCAGACTACACACTGACAGAGCCCAACATAGGGCTTGATCCCAGGACCCTGAGATCATTACTTGACCCGAAATCTAGAGTCGGATGCTCACCCAGCTGAACCACCCAGGCACCGCAGTGCCAGTTAACATTTAAAAAACAAGTTTCAATGCATAGCACTTGATATAAGAAGTAACTTTAATTTCTAGTACAACCAATATTATGTGAGGACAGAATAAGCAATTGCCTCTGTAATTCAAAGGTATTTAGAGCAAGATGTAAAGATTGTCTCTCAGGTTAGCATATATAAAAAAATCAACATAGTAAAGGGAAGGTAGGCTTCTCTATGGGAAATCATAAATTGCCCCCACATGAGCTTTTGAAATACCCAAGTACATCCTCCACCGCAATAAATCTTAAAAAATTGCTGAACACTTTGCATCTTTTGTAAAATATTTTATTTAATAAATTTTGTTAGATTTAACTTGAATTCTCAGTGATCAGAATTCTTATAAATAATTGCCTTATATAAGAGGCTCTCCACCTACCATCATAAGACAGACTATTGAGACATCCATTAGTCCATTTTTTTTTACCTTAAAAACAGAAAATAGGAAAGTACCTGTGCAAAAAACTCAAAGCTGCCAAAAATTTTTACTGTTTTGTTGTAGTCAACACCTAAAGATAGGGCCCTCTCAGCCTCTGTGCAGGGTGGGAGCCTAACTTCTATGAGCACCAGTTAGCAAACCCAGATGAATTTTACACTCCTTCCTGATTTTTGTAATTTTTCATTTCCCTGATTCCACTGAGCTCCTGCTTGTGCCCTCCCTGCTCCCTCATTCTCTCCTTAAAACATCAAGCCATCTCTAATACACACACACACACTAATATGCAGACTCATCTAGGAATACGAACTTTTTGACAGTTTTGGCATTTTTTAAAAAGATTTTATTTATTTGAGAGAGAGAGAGTACAAGAAGGAGGGGAGGAGCAGAGGGAGAAGCAGACTCCCTGCTGAGCAAGGAGCCTCACGTGGGGCTCGATCCCAGGACCCTGAGATCATGACCTGAGCCGAAGGCAGACCCTTAACCGACTGAGCCACCCAGGCGCCCTCAGTTTTGGTATTTTGAAAAGTAAACCTGATACCCTATTTAATTTCAAACTTTGCACAAAGTGTTCTTAGTACAGGAATAAACCCACTGTGGCGACTATGACATGTGAACTTATACTCACTTACCATCATACCACCCACAAGCATAACTGGTTTCTGTGCATTTGAGTCTGTGAGGAGTTGATGTGTTTGGCCATCAGTTCAGACCGTCGTCATCTGCTGCCTCAAGTCCAGACCTGTAGTTCTGAGGCACAAAGCATTTGTCTAGGGTAGGGCGGTGGTCAGCCTGGATGGATGGGAAGCAAAGCAGTCCTGGTTGACCAGAGTGCCTTGTCCTGGATGAAGTTGCTCATGTCCCATCATTACAGGAGCCAGATCTGTTGGCCTGATCACTCCTGCCTTGCCATCCCTGGCCAGAGCTTTTAGTTTCAGTATGCTTCATTTCTTCATCAGTAAGAGAAAGGAAAGAACCATCAAAGAACTAGTTTTTTTGCTTTGGGTGTGTGTGCGAATATATTTGCATTGCTGAGGCTTCTTTCCCACTGTGGTACTGATAAAAGTTTGCATGGTTGAACTCCAAGTTTGATTTCAAAAGGGAATGGCCTGTCTTTCTCCTTACAAAATAAGCCTCAAAAGTACATGAATGAGCTGCGCATTTTAGCTGTCTGAATACTGGCCTGTGGCCTTCACTCTTGGTGGCCATAGAGTATTCACCATATTGCTTCCTGGCTGTGAGTGGATGTGTTAATTTACTTTAGGAGCTGCCAGCATTTTGAGAGGAAGACAATGTTGTTTTTGCTTTTCAGTCCTGGTTTTTGGGAGCATTTTAAATATTGCTCCTTTCCATTCACTGAAAATTGGTTTGAACCAGAGGGTAATACTGTACCTCACCAGCACTGATAGGGAGGACTGTGCACATGAGGGTGAGGAGATTTCACAGTATCACCCTTCTGTTCTGAATGGTTTCCATAGAGACGGCACCAACAAATTCCGGTGACGTGAGGTGAAAATAAATGGACAACATAGCTTCAAAAGAATACAAACATTTGGGCTCTTACAAGAAAACTTGCATCAGGTCCAGAATTTTATTTTATGGGGCCCACTGTTAACAAAACTTTGACTGCTGATAGCATCAGTATTTAATATAAAAGGACTTAACATTTTCTTTGTGGCTATTTCTGTTTTGTGTAACTTTGGCACTGGGATTAAAATGAGAGAATCTTATGAATGTTTGTCCTACTGCAATACCTCATTCTTTCTCAATCTCACAAGAAAGTCACAGCCCAAAAGTCATAGAAAATACTGATTATTTTGGGATAAATGTTAATGCCATGTTGAAGATATCAAGCATCCTGTTTGAGCCTGACAAAATGCCTTCTTGGATGTCCAGATGCTTTAAAAATATATTAAAATAGATCTATAAATAGAAATGAGTTAAATAGTCAGTTGAAATATAGAAAATGTAGGGGTGCCTGGCTGGCTTAGTTGGTAGAGCATGTGACTCTTGGTCTTGGCACTGAGAGTTTGAGCCCCATGTTGGATGTAGAGATTATTTAAAAATAAAATCTTTTTTTAAAAAAAGAAATACAGAAAATGTAGATCACAGACACACTTTCTTAATCACCACATTTTGCCTAATTGAGTCAACTAAACCTTTGCATACATGACAGCAGGCCCTCTTTTAGCATTTTTCTCCTGAAATGAGGGTTTGTTAGTGTCCTTGGGCCTCAGACTCACTGGCTTGAGTTTTTTAATAGAGGCTTGTTAAGACCTTTAATACCTGATATTTTAGTGGTGTAGAAAATGGGTAGACTGTAAGTAAAAGAAGTGGGATCATATGTTTATTTTTGCAAGAAAACAATTACAAAACTCTCTACCTTTCGAAAGGCTAATCAGCATCAGCCTAACTTTGGGCTTATGAAAGTGTTGAGTAAGGTGAGAAAGGTTGGTGAGGGAAGAGAGTATTAAATCTCAAAGTCTGTTATCAAAGGAACAGTGCAGTCTCAGGTATGGAGGACTGTGCTTGGGAGGTTTGGGTTTTTTCCTGTAGGTAATGGGGAGCCATCTCCATTTAAGCAGGGAAGTCAAATACTACACACTTCTGCACCACAGATATTCAGTAAGTTCCTATTTTAAGCACAGCATTAGGGCAGTAAGGCAACAAAGATAAAAGGGTGGATATGGGACATTGGAAGGAAGACTAATGGGAATTGATCATGATTTGGGCTCAAAAGACCTGCAGTTTCTACTTTGAGAATTGGCACAGCATTGAAGGAATAAGAATTTTTAGGAAGGAGAAACTGGTTTGTTTGGGGATCTAGTTGGAGGAAGAATAGGCAGTGTGAAGCTGACATGAGATGTGATAAATTTTCAGAAAAAAACCCTTTCCAAATACAAATATCTAATAATATCTGAACAGAACTATGAGTGAATCCTCTTAAAGATCAAAACAGAGGGGGAAAAAAACCTTTTTTTTTTTTTTAAAGATTTTATTTATTTATTTGAGAGAGAGAGAATGAGAGAGAGCGAGTACATGAGAGGGGGGAGGGTCAGAGAGAGAAGCAGACTCCCTGCCGAGCAGGGAGCCCGATGCGGGACTCGATCCAGGGACTCCAGGATCATGACCTGAGCCGAAGGCAGTCGCTTAACCAACTGAGCCACCCAGGCGCCCAGAAAAAAACCTTTTTAAGACAACTAATATTTGGGCAGGATTTTACCGTTCCACATGCTTTGTATATATTAACCTCCTTTGAGTGCTAAGAACCTATGATATAGGTGATGTTATCTTCATTGATCACCAGGAGAAATTGGAAGAGAGGTTTAGTTACTTGTCCCAATTCACAGGTAGTACATTAAAGAATTAAGGTTGAAACCCAGGGCTTCTTAGTACTAGTATCATGATAATGCAGGGAAATCTGTGAATCACTATACTACTTAAGAGAGTACATATAGGGCATGATCTTTCTGGAGAGGAACATGGCAATATCTGAGAACCTTAAAATTAATTATCATATACAATTCAGAATTCCACTTCCAGGAATTTATCTGAAGGAAATAAGACAAAGAGAAGGCTGTTCACTGTTACACTAGTTCTGATATTTAAAACCAAAAGTAATATTTAATTTGAGGGGACTTAAATAAATTATGGTAAATAAGATGATTTAATGCCACATAACAATTAAAATTATGTTGTGGAACAGTATTAAAGTTATTAGAAATTGTCCATGGCATAATGTTAAGAAATAAAATCAGGGCAGAAGACTTTACATAGAGTATAATCTTATTTTAAATATAAATATGATTATGATGTAGAAAAGAGTAAATTAATTAGCTTGATTGTGGTAATCATCTAACAAAATATGTATATCAAATCATATTGTTTATTTTATTTTATTTTATTTTATTTTATCTTATTTTATTAAGTAGACTCCACACCCAATGTGGGGCTTGAACACACTACCCTAAAATTAAGTCGGATACTCTACTGACGAGCCACCCAGGTGCCCTTGTACACTTTAAATATATATTGTTTTGTTGATTATCTCAACAAAGTTGGAGAAAAAAAGGATCTTAAAGAAAAGTCACAAATCAACGAGGGGCAGACAGCACAACAGAAAGATGGGCAGGATAGTTGAGTGTGTCTTTCACAAAAGAGAAAAAAAACATTGAAAAGAAAGCATGTAAATGATAACTGTTGTTATCTTGGAGTTTTGGGATAATGGGTGATTTTATAGTCTCCACAGTTACCTGAGTTTTCCAACTTTTTACAATAAACAGGTGTAAGATAATCAGAAAAAGGTTGTAAATAAGTTCCTGACACAGAAAATGGTTAATAAATGGTAGCTGAGGTCTTTTACATTCAGAATACAATAAAAAGAAAGTAAAAATTACTTTTAATCTTACCACCCAGAGAAAAACCACTGTTTACACTTTGGTTCATTTGTCTTTACAAATTTACAGAAATGGGATCATGGTATTTGGCACTGTACTTTTTAAATATATATCAGGAGCATCTCCATTCAGAAATTATTCTTTTATACATCATTTTCAATAAATGTGTAGTATTATGTATGCATAGTGTCTATTTAATTGTTTTCTTTTCGATGGACACTTAGTTTTGTTGCTCTTCTATTGTTGTTATTACTAATTTTTCAATATTCCGTGCTGTGATGAATTCTCTGGAGTATTGCTCTCTCTAGTCCTATTGTATTTTCTGTGTCTATGGGTATACTGAATCTTTCCCATTTATTGGATGGACTAGCTAATATGTGTATGCTCGGGTGTGTGCATGAGCAAGTTTGTGTGTCTGTCTATATGTAAAATAATGACTCTGAGTAAATGAAAGCTTCATGTTAGCCAGGCAATCTAAGCATGTCTTTGTGGTGTCAGGCTATGCTGTGTGTGAAAGTCTTATCTGATGTGAGGTCACAATTGCTCCTTGTCTTTGCCTTTTGTATGACCCCAATTCTACTCGGATTCCTTTTCTACTTTGCCTACAACATGTATTGTGTGCCTCATTCATTCCAGTTCACCACCCACTTAGAATTTGGCAAACTGATTTACAGTTGCTAAGCCAGGCTGTTCAAGGAGTTAACTGAAGCAAAAATGTACTCTGCTGTACACACACACACACATACACGCACACAACTGTGCCAATAAAAGTTTCGGGAAGATTATTTCAAAGTCTTGACGCTTTACTTCTTGGTAAGGCAAGTTTCCCCACCCACTCCCCCTCAAATATATGAAGTATTAATTTCAAAGCCTTCAAAAAGGAAAGAGAAAGGATAGAAATATCCTGCACATGATTACCAGAGCAAGACAGAAAGGGATAGGGCTTGAAAAAAAAAGCCTAATTTTTTCCTAATACTTTTCTGGCTTAGAACAAAAACAATAGATTTATGAAACCATGTCAATCACGTGTGGGAGCATGGACCCCAGTCTGACCCACTTTGGTAGAGTGAATGGATTCTTGGTGAAAAGATAGCAGCTGTGTCACAAGTCCTCTATCATACCACCTGATTTTATTTTCTTTAAAATATTTATCACTCTGAAATGATTTCATTTATTTATTGTCTCTTTTTCCCCATTACAGTATACTCTTGAGATCAGGGACTGTTATCCATTTGCTTATGATGTATCATCAGCAGAACCTATCCTAGTTCTTGGCACTTACAGGCATACAGTAATATTTGTAGGATGAGTGAATGAAGGAATGAAAAAAAAGTATGAAGGCACTAAGTGTGTTAACTCAAATACCTAAAGAAATATTTGTGGCTAATAACTAGAGGATATAATATTAAAACTCATGTCTATACTGCCTTCTAACCATTTATATCCTTGAATTTTGAGTTAACTTCTGCAGACTCTTAATAACTGAATAGTCAGGATTCTTTTTTTTTTTTTAAGATTTTATTTATTCATTTGACACAGAGGGCACAAACGGGGAGCATCAGGCAGAGGGAGAGGAAGAAGCAGGCTTCCCCCGAGTGGGGAGCCCGATGCGGGGCTCAATCCCAGGACCCTGGGATCATACCTGAGCTAAAGGCTGACGCTTAACCGGCTGAGCCACCCAGGTGCCCCTGAATAGTCAGGATTCTTAAATAGACCTCTGTTAATTTCCTAGGAGCACACAGAATTCCTCCTGCTTAGTATTAAACAAAGATCCCCATAAAACAACAGTTTTGAGTATTAGATAGTAGATTCTTAGATGCTTTCCTGTTGTGGACTGTGATTGAGATAGGCTTTTAGCTAGCAGAAAGATAACAGGAAGTAAAATTTCTGTTTATATTACCATAGGTAAGCTCAAGTGGATTTTAAGAACCAGCTTACAATAAAACACATACGATAAGGTTATTAAAATAGAAATGTAAGATTAAGAAGTACCTTAAAGAGATAGAAAGAAACATAAGTACTGAATATGCCCAAACAAAAGATAATATTGTTACTGTGATTTAAGTCTGAGCTTCCTTACTGATATATAATTCTCAAGGGAAGCTGACTGATCCACAGTTCTCAAAGAACACAAAAACTTAAATTTCAGTTACTGAATTCCAAAGTGAAGACATTTTGTACACTTTTCTGAATAGTGGAGTCACAGTTTGGACATGGCCTTTTGTGTCTTTCATAGGATCACCCAGTATACTCCATACCAGCCAGAAGTGTCTCAGGGGAGACTGGAGAGTTTACTAAACTACCAGACCATGGTGTGCGACATCACAGGCATGGACATGGCCAACGCGTCCCTGCTGGATGAGGCCACAGCGGCCGCAGAGGCGATGCAGCTGTGCCACAGGTAAGAGGCCCACAGGGCGAGGGACATCCTCCAGTATCTCCCGCTGGGCGGGCGGAGCTAGCCCTGCAGTGCCCCGTGACTCACCTCTTCTCACACGCACACGCACACACGCGCGCGCGCGCATACACACGCACCCACACGCGTGCACACGCTCGCGCACGCACACACACACACACACACACACACAGAGTAGCATTATACCAGTCAGCTGAGAGAACAAAAAAATCTGAAAAAATAGTGGCTTTTAAAGCCACTGTTGTTTACCGTTTAACATTACATAAGAAAAACATTTGGCTCTCCTCATCCATAGTGTTAAGTTCAGGGATGTTACAGGAGCTCTGAGATAGTATCAAGTTCCCCTCTCTCTGTGCCATCTTCAGTGTGAGGCCTTTGTCCTCATGGTCGCAAGATGACTGCTGGGGCTTTAACTATGACCTCTGCACCCACGAAGAAGGACAGGGGCAAGGGTGCTGCTAGCTAATTAAGTCCTCTTGAAAGAGTTTTTTGGCAACTTGCACTCAGCAACTTTATGCTTCATTGACCACCCGTACCTACAAGTGACCTGGGGAAATGCAGTTTTTATTAGATGGGCACACTGCTGTGCCCTACGTATTGGGGTTCTATTACTATTGGTAAAGGGGAGAATGGATATTGGGTAAGAACTGGCAGTCTGTACTATAATACACAAATGCCATCTTTCATGAAGCATATTGTTTTAGGTTGTATTTAAATGTTTTATACCTTGTTTTCTTGTATTTAACAATATATTGTGAGATTTGCCTTAGTCAGCTTTCTAGGACATGGCTTTTATTGACTACCTGGTAGTACTCACTTGCACGAAAGTACCCCAATTTATGTAACCTCACCTCTATTGTTACACATTCACTTTGATACCATCTTTTCCTGTTACAGATGCTATTGTTTTACATCTTTAGAATCAATTTTGTCAAAAGTTCTGATGATTTCCTGAGGATACATTTCTAGAAGTAGAATTGCTGGGTCATGGTATATAGTTAACAATTGCTCTCCAGTTCCCCACCTTCCTTTGTTCTTGGCCTTGTGAGTACTTTTGAGCTTACCTTCCTGGTAGAGTTCACATGTAGATGTCATCTGGTTGGGAAATCTGCCCATATTCACGGTGTGTCTGTGAGGTTTTGTGCCTCTGGCTCTGAATGCCCATGTAACTCTCTTTCTTGGCTTCCAGATACTTAGGGATGGTTAAATTGGTTCTGGTACCAAGTCCAATGTGTGCATCGAGGTTTTCCCCACACCAACAAATAATTCTTTAACAGCAGCAGGGTGTCCAAGACTTCAACTCAATTCTGACACAATCTATCTGGAGATAGCATCAGATTCCAGGGGTTAAGGGTTCAGTCTTACGAGACTGCCCTGCCCCCCTGACTCACTCCACCACACCCCACTTCATATGTCAGTGGCGAGCCCACGTTATTTCCTTTGCTTCTGCATGCCTGGCTATAAACCAGAGGTTTCCAGGGCACCCTCCTCAAGTTCATTTAATTTGCTAGAGCAACTCACAGAACTCAGAAACATTACTTACTAGATCACTGGTTTATTATTAAGGGAAAAAACAAGAATAGCCAAATGGGAGTGATACATAAGGCAAGGTATGTGGGAAAGGCGTGGAGCATCCATGCTCTCTTAGCTACACCATTCGCCTCCAATCTCCACCCATTCTTCAACCCGAAGTTCTCCAAATGCCGTCCATTATGGTTTTTTATGGAGGCTTCATTACATAGGCAAAATTGATTAAATCATTGGCAATTGGCTGTTGATTTGACCTCCAACCCCTCTTCCTTCTGAGGTCGGGAGGTGGGACTAAAAGTTCCAGCCCTCTAATCACAGGGTTGGCTCCTCTGGCAACCAAACCCCATCCATGGACATTCTTCAAAAGTCACCTAATTAACATAAAAAAAGACATCTTTACATTCTCCACAGTTAGGAAGTTTGGGGGGCTACGAGCCAAGAACTGTGGAGGAAGACTAAATATAAATGAAAATATGAAATATTTTGATATTGATATATTAAAAATTTGGTCATGACCAAATATATATTTCTCATAAATCACAACATTGCCATAGTGAACCCCAAACTTGCTTAGCAGGTATGAAAACCTCTAAATTTCCAGCCACAGGTTATTCTGCTTCCCAAGTAGCCTTAGAGGTGGGCTTAGGCTCTTCCTCCTCATCCTGGTTAGACAGCCAGAAAGGAATGCTTCTCTATTCTCAGCTTTTCACATTTTCATCTTATCTCATCCTTATCCACCTTCTTGCTGCTTTCTCATCTCCCTCTGCCTCTCTTTCTTAAGAGCTTCCATTTCACACTTGGAGAAGCTGAGGCCTTTCTGGTTGATGGTTCGGGGATTTGGTCCTGAACTGATTTGAGTTAATGAGCTATAGCTCTGCAAATGCTTGATTTGCTCTGCAAATGCTAGATTTACTTCCTCTCTCTTAATTCTCGTATCTTCGGGCCTGCATTTAATTTGAAAAGCAGCCTTGTGGTTTTTATCTTTGGAAAGATAAATAAAATAATAATAAAAATTAAAATAGCAGTGTTTTTGTTTCCATCTTAGGTCGTTTAGGCTCAAATGGCTCTTTTCTCCCAATTTATTTAGATTCACACTGTGAAGAGCATTGTGCTTTGGATAATTAATAGCTTTTTTTATCTATACAACTCTACCTAATCCTCTATTAAATTTATGTTTATTATAAAAATACCTGTTCAGAGTGGGAAAAATATGCAAACAGTAGAAAATATAATGAAGTGAACATGCTGTTTCTCAGTCCTGTTCCATTGAGAAAGCTGTTGTTATTGTGTATCTTTCTGGGAAATTAAATGCATAGCACAATGTACATGTGTTCCCCACCCTTTTTACCCAGATGTGCTCATGATACATGCACTGTTATGTATCCTGTTAAAAAACAATATTCAACCGAGCATATTTGAAGATCTAATTGGTTTTATTATTAAATGATTCATAAATTGGGCAGCATTCTATCTAGCAGGTAGAAAGTCTCCCTGAGGAGTTGTACAAAATGAAAGGTTTTTTTATAGGAAGGAGGGTGGGGCAAGAATGTGATAAGCAAAAGAAAAGAAAGATTTGTTTCAGGCAAGATCACCTTCCCTTAGGGGGAATGACAGGGGGTCTTATTATACAGATGACCTCTTCTAGCCTTTGGTGGATGGAGAAAGCTCATGTGACAGATTACCTCCTTTGTGCTTATCGGAAAATTCCTGACTCACAGGTTAAGACTACATTTCTGGAGGAGGTTGAAACCGCAATTAGCTTAGGTATTAAGCCCTGGTTTGGTGACTGGGCGCGGCCCAAGAAACACCATTTTGGGCCTATGGTTTTCTTTTTAACAATCTCCATCAGTTTCGTTTCCTGAAATCAGGAACTTTTAGAAAACTCCCAGCATTTAGGTCCTTGAGTAGCTGTGTGGCCCTGCCCATGTCACTTCTCTGAGTCCTTTTCATCCTCTGTCGAATGAGGACATTTGGTTTAGATAAGCTTCTTTGGCAGTAAAATTCTCAGATATTTTTTATTTCAAGAGTTAGTTTTTATTTCTACTTGTACCCCATCACTATCCTGTTTTTATTTCTTTTAACTTAGCATATTTAAAAGAAATTTAAGCCAGTTTAAGATTGATTTTGCTAAATGGGGTTGGAATGGTGTTTTTTTTTTTTTTTTAAAACACCCAAATTCAGCTGAGTAAATTTGAAGATCTAACTGGCTTTATTCAATGATTCATGAATCGGACAGCATCCCCTCTAGCAAATAAAGGAGCGACAAAGGGCTACAGAAAGGGAAAGGATTTTTTTTAACATCTGATTTAATTTTATTTTTTTCAAGTTTTTATTTAAATTCCAGTTAGTTAAGATACAATGTAAAATTAGTTTCAGGTGTAAAATTTAGTAATTCATCACTTACATACAATACCCAGTGCTCATCACAAGTGCCCTCCTTAATATCCATCATCTATTTAGCCCATTCTCCACCCATCGCTCCTCCAGCAACCCTCAGTTTGTTCTCTGTGGTTTGGAGTCTGTTTCTTGGTTTACTTCCCTTTTTTTTTTCTCCTACGTTCATCTGTTTTGTTTCTTAAATTCCACGTATGAGTGAAATCATATGGTATTTGCCTTTTGCTGATTGACTTATTTGGCTTAGCATAATACTCCCTAGCTTTAGTCACATCGTTGCAAATGGCAAGATTTCATTCTTTTTTTTAATTTAATTTAATTTAATTCAATTTAATTTTTTTAAGATTTTATTTATTTATCAGAGAGAGAGAGAGAGCGAGCACAGTCGGGATCAGCAGACAGAGGGAGAAACAAGCTCCCTGCTGAGCAAGGAGCCCGATGCGGGACTCAATCCCAGGACCCTGGGATCATGACCTGAGCCGAAGACAGATGCTTAACCGGCTGAGCCACACAGGCGTCCCAAGATTTCATTCTTTTTTATGGCTGAGTAATATTCCAGTGCGTGTGTGTGTGTGTGTGTGTGTGTGTGTGTGTGTGTGTGTGTGTACTTAGGGAAACTCTGAGCACAATGTAAAAACTTCACACATCTTCTTTATCCATTCATCTTCTTTATCCATTCATCAGGCAATGGACAATTGAGCTGTTTCCAATTGTTTTCCAACAATTGGCTATTGTTGATAATGCTGCTGTAAACATTGGGGCGCGTGTACCCTTTGAACCAGTATTTTTGTATCCTTTGGGTAAATACCTAGTAATGCAATTGCTGGATTATAGGTTAGTTCTATTTTTAAATTTTTGAGGAACCTCCATGCTGTTTTCCAGAATGGCTGCACCAGTTCGCATTCCCACCAACAGTGCAAGAGGGTTCCTCTTTCTCCACATGCTTGCCAAGACCTGTTGTTTCCTGTGTTGTTGATTTTAGCCATTCTGACAGGTGTGAGATAATATCTTGTTACAGTTTTGATTTGTATTTCCCTGATGATGAGTGATGTTGAGCATCTTTTCATGTGTCTGTTGGCCACCTGGATGTCTTCTTTGGAAAAATGTCTATTCATGTCTTCTGCCCATTTTTTAACTGGAATATTTGCTTTTGGGGTGTTGAGTTTTATAAGTTCTTTATATATTTTGGATGCTAACCCTTTATCAGAGCATTTGCAAATGTCTTCTCCCATTCAGTAGATTGCCTTTTAGTTTTGTTGATTGTTTCCTTAGCTGTGCAGAGGCTTTTTATCTTGATGAAGTTCCAGTAGTTCATTTTTGCTTTTGTTTCCCTTGCCTCAGTTGACATATCTAGTAAGAAGTTGCTTTGGCCAATGTCAGAGAGGTTACTGCCTGTGTTCTTCTCTAGGATTTTTGTGGTTTCATGTCTCATGTTTAGGCCTGTCATCCATTCCGAACTTATTTTTGTGTATGGTGTAAGAAAGTGGTCCAGTTTCATTCTTTTACATGTTGCTGTCCAATGTGAAAGGGAAAGGTTTTTATTTTTTTATTTTTTATTTTATTTTATTTATTTTATTTTTTAAAAGATTTTATTTATTTATTTGAGAGAGAGAGAGAATGAGAGAGAGAGAGCATGAGGGGGGGAGGGTCAGAGGGAGAAGAAGACTCCCCACCGAGCAGGGAGCCCAATGTGGGACTCGATCCCAGGACTCCAGGATCATGACCTGAGCCGAAGGCAGTCGCTTAACCAACTGAGCCACCCAGGCACCCTATTTTTTATTTTTTTAAGATTTTCTTTATTTGAGAGACAGAGGGAGAGAGCATGAGCAAGGTGAGGGACAGAGGGAGAAGGAGAAGTAGACTCTCCACTGAGCAGAGAGACCATTTGTGGGGCTTGATCCCAGGACTCTGGGATCATGACCTGAACTGAAGGCAGCCCCTGAAAGGGAAAGGTTTTTAAAGGGGGTGTCAAGGAAGTCATAAACAAAAAAGAGATTATTTAGAGCAAGGTCACTTTCCTTTGGGGGACAAAAAGAGTCTTATTAGGTGAATTACCTCATTGTTGCTTACCAGGAAATTCTAGACTGACCAGTTAAGATTATATTACTGGGGAAGGTTGAAACTATAATCAGGTATGTATGAAGCCCCAGTTTGGTGACATGAACCTAGCACAAGTGACTCCATTTTGGGCCTACGGTTTTCTTTTCAAGAACGGAAATTGGATTTCAGTAGAATTCTGATCAGTAGAATTAAGGACTCAGTTTTTACATTGTGCTCAGAGTTTCCCTAAGTACCACCTTTGCTTTGCATTCTTAGAAGATACTTTGATTTCTTTAATGTTCATGTTTGAATGTGATTTTCCTTTTCAACAGGCACAACAAGAGGAAGAGATTTTTTGTTGACCCGCGTTGCCACCCACAGACAATAGCTGTCGTCCAGACTCGAGCCAAGTAATTAATTTCATTCATATTTTGAACTCAGGGATAATATATATCATGCTCATCACCTTTGCTTCTCTCTCTTACTTCCAAACTGATTGGAGGTGAACCTGGTTTAAATTGAGGTTGTTCAGTTTCGCTTCCTTCCCACTTTCTTCCTGAGATCTTGCCTAGTAAGTAAAATGTGTCAGAATTGAGAGAATACAGAAGTGGCCTTAGTTGCCTTTGCTTTATATTGAGTAACCATGTTGTTTGTTTTTTTAAAAAAAAAAAATTAAAAATATTAAAATAATTTCAGCAATGTTTTAGAAGGCTTGAGAAGTAGAGGGAAAAAATGGAATTCTCACACAGTTGTTAGAGTTTAGTGTGTGCAACTGCAAACATAGTTTATAAGGGATCCATATAAAGCCTAGGTGTGGTATGATATAGACGAAAGCAAGCGTACTGTATTTGTTTAGTGCTGTAATCAGATAAAAACAGCACAACTATCACCTGCCGGGGTGTCTGTTTGCTCTCTTCTTGTAAGAACGGGGCAATATTCCCCAACCCCATACCACCATCCCTTCAGAAGGGGTGTTCTCACATAGAATTGGAACTGGGTGGTTAAGAAAGGTCTTTCTCTTTGTCTTATTGATGGTTTTCCATTCACCTAAAACTGATCCCAGGTGAAAGTGGTGACTGCTCTGTAGTTGCAGGAATTGGTTCTTTAGTCCTAGGAAGCCATGTTCCTGACCCTCTCAGGAGCAGGTTCTGGCAAGAAAGGGGGGAATGGGTGTGGTAAGTGTGGAAGAGAGAAACAGAAGCACTCGAGATGGTGTGAAGCTCTGTTACCAATGAAAGGTCAGGTGTGAGATGGGTGTGTGTGTGTGTGTGTCAGGATGAGGTGGGGGTGGGGGGCAATGAGGAAGGACACTGAATATGGGCACTCTATCACTGAAAATAAATTGTAAGGGGTTTTATTTTCTCTTGAAAACCAAAAGCATGATTGCTCTTTGTCTTCTGTCTTTCCAGATACAATGGCGTTCTCATTGAGCTGAAATTACCCCATAAAATGGACTTCAGTGGAAACGATGTTAGTGGAGTGCTCTTCCAGTACCCAGACACCGAGGGGAAGGTGGAAGACTTCACAGAGCTTGTGGAGAGGGCCCATCAGACTGGGGTAGGCAAATCTCTCCTTGTGGGGGTCCATGGAGGCATGTCCCAACTTTGAATTATGATTTTTTAATGCATCTTAGTTTCCATAACTGTATCACCTAGAATGGTAAAACTCTCTCCTTCCTGCCTCCTTTTCTCAGGTTTATTTTGTTCATTAATTTCTGGTGCATAGTAAGCACTCAGTAATTTTTTAAAAAAAGATTTTAATTTATTTGAGAGAGAGAGAAAGAGCCTGAGCAGGGGGAGGGGCAGAAAGAGAGGGATTAAAGAGGCCCCCTGCTGAGTGGGGAGCTTGATGTGGGGCTTGATCCCAGGGCCCTGAGATCATGACCTGAGCCACCCAGGTGCCCCTCAGTAAATATTTTTGAATGAATCAGTGAGTAAATGGAATTCACAGGGTATGAAACAACCCTGTCTGTCTGCTTATATTGCAGATAATTTGCTATTCTCTCACTGCTCGCCAGGTGAAGGTGACAACTACGACCACTTTCTCTCTTGTGTCCTTTCTAGAGCCTGGCCTGCTGTGCTACCGACCTTTTAGCTCTGTGTATCTTGAGGCCTCCTGGAGAATTTGGGGTAGACATTGCCCTAGGCAGCTCACAGCGATTTGGAGTGCCACTGGGCTATGGCGGACCACATGCAGCCTTTTTTGCTGTTAGAGAAAGCTTGGTGAGGATGATGCCCGGGAGAATGGTGGGGGTAACAAGGTAATGAAGCTCATGTTTCTCCCCTTTGATTGTGTTATTATTTTCCCTGTTTCTTCTTCTGATTACAAAAGTTGTTGATTTCTCTCTGAATTTAACTGGGCCATGCACAATAATTTACAACATACTTGTATTCAAGTCACATAAGTGAATTTAATTAGGTTGACAAAAGCATTGAAAGACTGGACATTTTAGGTGGTTTTATATCTCACCACTTTCATTCTCAAATGCATTGTCATGCCACACAGTTAGGTAAAAGACAAGCACAGTGAGAGATTACCATGTACACATTGTAATCCACATTATTTCCTAGAGGCCTGCTACTTGTTTGTTCTAGTAATTTCTAAATGTACTTTCTCAAGTGCTTCTCATTGATACACCTCCTCAGATTAAGAATTTAGATGAATGTCATGATTATTACTGGGGAAATTTAACATGCCCTTTTAGACCTTTCAAAGAAGTTAGACTTACTAGCCCAAGTGAATAGCCTGTATTAGTGAATAATTTGAATTTTTGAAATGCAACTTATCACATAATAGCAAGAGGCACCTCGCTTTTTAGTGTAAAAATAAGTTTCTTCAAGTATTCTTACATTTGTTTCTTTCAGTGATATATCTTCACCAGGTGAGATGAGGCAGAAAGTTTTCTAATTAAAAAGAATTTAATATATTAATTATTGTCTGCTGATTTTTTTTTAAAGATTTTATTTATTTATCTATCAGAGAGAGAGCACAAGTTGGGGGGAGGCAGGCAGAGGGAGAGGCAGGCTCCCTGCTCAGCGGGGAGCCTAATGTGGGGCTCCATCCCAGCACCCTGGGGTCATGCATGACCTGAGTCAAAGGCAGATCCTTAACCGACTGATATACCCAGGTGCCCCTTTCTGCTGATTTTTATATTGAACTTCTTATCTTACTGAAAAAATGGACCCAGAGCTTGATGAAATAAAGGATAAGACTGTTGAATCTTTCTTTTTTTAAATTTTTAAGTTTTTTAATTAATTTATTTTTAAGATTTATTTATTTATTTGTCAGAGAGAGTGAGTGAGCACAAGCAGGGGGAGCGGCAGGCAGAGGGAGAAGCAAGCTCTCCACTGAGCAAGGAGCCTGACTCGGGGCTCGATCCCAGGACTCTGGGATCATGACTGAGCCGAAGGCAGAGGCTTAACGACTGAGCCACCCAAGTGTCCCCAAATTCTTTTTTTGTTTTTTAAAGATTTATTTATTTGAGAGAGAGAGAGCACGAGTGGGAGGGACAGAAGGAGAGGGAGAGAGAATCTCAAGCAGACTCCCACTCTGAGTGAGGAGCCCTACTCAGGGCTTGATCCCACGACCCTAAGATCATGACCTGAGCTAAAACCAGGAGTCTGTTGCTTAACCCACTGCACCACCCGGGTCCCCCTATCCAAATTCTTAATTGTATTAGGAAAGAAGGAAAATTTTTCTTAGAGACAAGTGGTAAGATTATTAACATTCTTTTTTTAAGTTCTTAAATTCCAGTTAACATACAGTGCAATACTAGTTTCAGGTGTACAATTTATTGATTCAACACATTCTTTTTCTTTGTAGCAGTACAGTTGCTTTAGATTCCAGGGCAGAAGTTGACTCCTTTGTCAGATATTTCCCTTTTTTCTGTGTCTGCCAAGATGCTCACAGTGAAATTTAATCTTCCCTAAGTTTAATTTTAAATTGAATCCTCATTCACCAGCATTATATTAGTCTGGGTAATTCCAGGGAAGTTTCCTTTCAAGGTTGCTGGTCTTTCTGTGTATATCTCGGTTCTTCCCTCAAAGTATATACTAAAAATTAGTAGTCCTATTTAGAACAGGATGGCTTAAGAATTGTTTCTTTATGGCCTTGCAGCCAAATATATTTTCTGGGTTCCCTTCAATCTGGGAAGGAAAGAAACAGGTCCCTTTGTGACCACCCTTGGTGCTATGATCATTTGTGTTAACTAGATGTTTTATTCTTGGGCCAGAGATGCCACTGGGAAAGAAGTGTACCGTCTTGCTCTTCAGACCAGGGAACAGCACATCCGGAGAGACAAGGCTACTAGCAACATCTGTACGGCTCAGGTCGGTCACGTGCCTGCTCTGCCACTAAACCGTGCATAGTCTACAGAAATGAGCTGCTCATGCATTCACTCGATTGTTCATTCGTTCGTCCACCACCTACTGACCAGTGTGTACATCAGAAGTGCTGTGATCTTATTGGTAGAGAAGCCCTGTGGTCTTGTCAGAACCAAAATACGATGCATTTTCCTGGAGCTCTGTGTATGGATGTACTGCATACGTCAGTGTTTCTAGCATTCTTGGCCATCGGGCCAGGTCCATTATGGGTGGTGGGTGATCGGGCACCTTCTCTTAAGGTTGAAATGGAAGCCCTCTAGGAATGTGGTGAGGGAGGCAATGTGACTGTGCTTGAGGGAGTGACCAAGATTGACCTGTTGGTGGTGGTCGTGGAGTACTCTTACTGGGGACTCAGGACAGGCATTCGTGAAAGGATGGACTAAAAGAGGAGGAGCTTCCTAAGTTCCTGACGATTCTGGAAGTTGCCCAGGGCTCAGGTCAGAGGAAGGAGTGTTTGAGACCAAGTTTCTAGGCTTAGGTGGAGGACTCTTCCTGAGCATCCAATCCATTCTAGGTCCATCTTCTCCATTCAGGGTAAGAGAAGGAGATCTTACCAACACCTCAGTGGGCAATACGGTGCTTTTTTTCTCTCAGGGCACTGGCTCAAAGCACCACCACCAGGTTTTAGACTCTCCAGGGGCAGTAGATGATAAGGTCTTCTATTTGGTTCTCTAGCCGGTGGTCTTTGGACTAGTTTCCTCAGTAGGTTTTCTTGTCTTCTTTGTTGCCTCAAAAAGGTGGCTGCTTCTTTTTAGCCAAGAGCTCTTCTTTTATCACAGGAAGGAGCCAGCTGTCAAGAGCTTTTCCTCTGTTGACAGCAAATTGAACTTTACATGATGCTATTACTTTCCATAGTTTACCCTTCATTTGTTGAATTCCCTGCTTATATATTTCTCCTTCCTGTGCAGCTGATTGCTCCTGTCTTGCTCTTTCTGCTCATGTTCTTCCAAAAGGTGCCTGTCTGGTTATAAATGCATTAAGGGGTTTTCTGCTTCAATGTTTGAAATTAATTTTACAGGTGAATTTGGGCTGAAAAAAGGCCTCTTTTTCAGCAATTATTAAAGTGATGTTTGCCTTGGAAATAGCGCAACTCTGTCTTTTGATTTTTTTTTTTTTTTAAAGATTTATTTATTTATCTTAGAGAAAGAGTGAGGGAGGCGAAGGGGCAGAGGGAGACAGGAGAGAGAATCCCAAGCAGACTCCACGCTGGGTGTGGAACCCGATGTGGTGCTCAATCCCAGGACCCTGAGATCATGATCTGAGCTGAAAGCAAGAGTCAGACACTTAACCGACTGCGCCACCCAGGTGCCCCTGTCTTCTCTGATTTTTACCTTCTCATTCTGGAGAACTTCCAGCTATCCATTGTCTATTTCATTTATGAGTTTCTTTTCATAATTGATTGGTTGCATAAAGCAGTTGCTCATAACTCCAGGGTCATTGTCTATAAGCATACAATTAATCTTTTTTTTTTTTGCAATTAATCTTTTTTGTTAGGAGATGACTGATATCTTTTGAGATGCTCCTTGAGCACTATATGCCTTTAACTCCAGCCTTCTGCTTCTTTAGCAACTGCTCTGTGTTCTCATGGCTGCCCCTTTTCTCTTGAGCATAATAGGCTCCACAATGCAGTTAGTTTTGCATTGTTGGTGGTACAAAGCTCTCTGAAAGTGTGTTATTGAATTCTTTTTTAAAATTCTTTCTATAAACTTGTGATATTTCACAGATATCTGAACTTGCATCACGTCCTGTTCTTTATGTTTTCTTATTTCTTGGGTTCTACCACCACAAGCAATTTTTTCATTAGCTTTCTCTGAAGTCAGTTGTGTTGAGGTGTAATCTGCATTTTATTAACTCTTCAGTGAGCTATAACTCTCCATAAAATTTGCTCATTTAAAGTATACAGTTCAGTGGTTTTCAGTATTTTTGTGAAGTTGTGCAACCATCACTAGCATTTCATTTCTGAACATTCTCATCACCCCAAAAGGAAACCTGTTCCCATGAAGCAATCACTCCCCATCCTTCTCCCCTCCCTGCAGCCCCTGGGAGCCACTAATCTACTTTCTTCCTATATGTATTTGCCTATTCTGGACATTCATACAAATGGGATTTTACAATATGTGGCCTTTTGTGCCTGGCTTCTTTCACTTAGCATAATGATTTCAAAGTTTATCCATATTGTGGTATGAATCAGTACTTCCTTTTTTTTATGGCTGTCCCATTGTATGGACATACCACATTTTGTTTATCCATTCATCAAGTGATGGATATTTGGGTTGTTTCCACTTTTAAGTATTTTGAATAAAGCTGCTATGCACATTCATGTACAAGATTTTATGGGGTCATATGTTTTCAGTTCTCTTAGGTATATACCCAGAAGTAGAATTACTAGGCCATATTATTAACCTAAATTGAACTTTCTGAAGAACTTCAGACTGTATTCCAAAGGGGCTTCATCATTTTGTATTCCCTCTACCAGCGTTTGAGGGTTGTAATTTCTCCACATTTTCACCAGTGCTTGTTATTGCCTGTCTTTTCAGTTATAGCCATCCTCGTGAGTGTGAACTGATATCTCATTGTGGTTTTAGTATGCATTTCCCTTATAACTAATGATTTCGAGCAACTTTTAATCATGAGCTTTTGATTACTCTTATTTTTTATTACTTTATTTGTATACTAATCATATTAAGTTTGTCCAAGTTATCCAGGAAATTTGAATTTTCTTGGTCTTCATTTCTCTGAACTTCCTTTGGAGTTCTAATTCCTTTCTGAGATTTCTAAAAATGATTCTATACTTGTCATCAGTTTGTTGACCAGTCACCTGATACAGTCTCCTCTTTGTGGGAAAGAGTCATCTCTACATTAAAAAGGGACATGAACCAACTTATACAGGGTTGTTGTGATAAGAGGATTCCAGAGGATTCTGTGAATATCAGGCCTGAGTTTCTATTCCCCAGCAGTAGTCATAAGCATTTGGATACACAGTGTCATGTATTGTTTGACTTGCCCTCTCCATAGCTGGAATGTGTTGTAGTGCTTCTGTATTTATTTCTAATTGTTGTACAGAGTCCACAAAGCTTCTATACTCTCTTGGGGAATTTTGGTCCAAGAAAGTCTACTTCTGTGTTCTTAGATGTCTTCTTCTGCTTCTTCTTTTTTTAGAGAGGGAAAGAGAGGAGAGGGAGAAAAGGAATCTTAAGCAGGCTCTGTGCTCAGTGCGTAGCCCAACTCGGGGCTTGATCTCAAAATCCTGAGATCATGATCTGAGCCAAAATCAAGAGTCGGATGCTTAACTGACTGAGCCACCCAGGTGCCCCAGATTTCTTCCTTTCCTCTGCATTTTCTTTGACTGTTGGCTTCACTTTCTGGCATCTTTTTTTTTTTTTTTTTTTTTGTCAGAGAGAGAGTGAGAGAGAGAGCACAAATAGAGGGAGCAGCAAGGCAGAGGGAGAAGCAGGCTCCCTGCTGAGCAAGGAGCCCAATGTGGGATTCAATCCCAGGACCCTGGGAACATGACCTGAGCCGAAGGCAGATGCTTAGCTGACTGAGCCACCCAGGCATCGCTTTCTGGCATCTTTTGAGAACTGTTTCTTGTTTTGCAGTGGTCCCATAGATGGGGATGCTTCTGGCAGCCTAGCTGAGAAAATGTGCACCGAACAAAATAGATCCAATATTGAATATCAGCCAACTTAAAAGCATTGTGTTTCTCAGGTGCCTTTCCCACTCTGTGGTGATTGGCTGTGAAGATGACCACATTAGGAGAAAATTCACACTAGTGGGACTGAAAACTTCAGAGTTTATGGTGCTGGACCAGTAAAATGGGAGTGGCAGTGGGAGAACGGAATAGGCTGGGCAGGGTAGGAATCTGAGACCTGAGTTGGGACCAGTTTCCTGGGAGGTAGGGATGATATTGCATGGTTAGAAGATTGCTTATTGGCAGGATCTAGGGTGATAAAGCAAATGAGAGATGGGACCAAGAGGAAGAGAAGCATGAGGTGGGCCTCCATCATTTTTTGCCACGTTGCCACTCGTTTTAGTATCTTATCCTAGCTATCTTCTTTTATCTTCTTCCCTGACTCAACATGCCATCACAGTGGGTCCTTTTCTTGTTCCCCATGCAGGACTTCCTCACTGAAGCATCGCTGTCTATGCCCCTTATCTCTGAGAGATTCCAGTGCCATTCCTTTCTATTTTCTGTCACACAAAAACACACGCTTCCCTGTAAATGTTCTTGTGAAACCTCAATCCCGTGGTCAAGGGAGATATCTTTACCTGAGAAAGTGACCTTGCTGTGAACAGGGAATAGCCAATAGGTGCTGATTTTCTCTAATACATGTCCTGCCAATTCATTTTGGTTTTATTCCCCTGTGTCCTGCATTTTCATTTTTGGTAGTCCTTTCCCACACAATATTCATTCATCCATTGGTTGGCTGAAATTCAGCTTCTAGGGCTTTATTTAAGTTCTCAGTATAATTGTGTTCCCTGAGTTCTTGTGTATTTGTAAATTGTTTGTTGCTTTTATCCTTGAATTGTTTGATGGATATAAAATTCTTGGATCTCACTTCTTTTCCCCTGACACCTTTATTACTCCGCTGTCTTCCTACATGAAATACTGCTCCTCGATGTTTAATGACAGCCCCATCTTCCCCCTTATGGGTGACATGATTATATTACATGGATGAAACTCCTCCTTTATAGTGGTCAAATTTGAAAGTTTAGTATCGTGACTCCAGGGTGTCTTGGATGCTGTGTTTGCCCCTGAGATAGGCAGGTTATAAATCATCCCCTACTCTCATAGAGAAAGCAGGAAATCTGATCACTTTTTTTGTCGCTGTTTTCAGTTGTGGCATTTCAAGTCAAAATAATACTCCTTCCCACTAACTGTCTTCATCGCATTGTTGAATATGATTCCTTAAATGTTCTTTGTTGTTTTAGGCTCTCTTGGCAAACATGGCTGCCATGTTTGCAATCTACCATGGTTCCCGTGGGCTGGAGCATATTGCTAGGAGGGTACATAATGCCACTTTGATTTTGTCTGAAGGTGAGTCACTTCATAACAAGACTGATAAACCTGAGTAAGTAAAATAGAAAACTCAGTGTATGTCCAATGCTGTATACAAAATTGAAAGTCAAATAAGAAAGTATTTCGCCATTTCTGATAGACTGAGTGTTAAAAATTTTAATATGGAGATCTTTTACTTGCTCCCCAACCCCATAAACAAGAGGGATGATCACTCAGAGAAAAATGGGCAAAGGACATTAAGTGTAATTTTATTTTTTTATTTTTTTAAGATTTATTTATTTTATTTTAGAGAGAGAGAACCAGGGGGAGGGGCAGAGGGAGAGGGAGAGAGAGTCTTAAAGTGCAGAGCCTGACACGGAGCTCAATCTCAGAACCCTGAGATCACAATCTGAGCTGAAACAGTCAGAAGCTTAACTGACTACGTCCCCCAGGTGCCTAAGTGTAATTTTAAAAGAAGTAAATATACAAATAAATGGCCAGTAAACATAAAATTTCAACCTTACTATTAAGGAAATGTAAATTGAAACAATAGTGTTTCTCCCATTACACTGGTAAAGATTAAAAAGAATGCTGATGTAGGTATAAAATTTTTTTAAAGATTTTTTTCTATTTATTAGAAAGAAAGAGGGAGAACACAGACGGAGAGTAAGAGGGAGAAGCAGACTCCCTGCTGAGCAGATAGCCAGATGTGGGACTCGATCCCAGGACCCTAAGATCATGACCTGAGCTGAAGGTAGACACTCAACTGACCGAGCCACCCAGGCGCCCATGTTGGTATAACTTTCATGAGGGCATGTAAGCAGTACATATCAAAAGCTTTTAAAATGTGCCGACAGTTTGAATCAAAAATTCTACTTCTAGAAATGTATCTAAAGGAAATAATCACCTAAGGATGTAAAGGGTATCCATTGAAACATTGTTTATAATACCACAACCTTAGAAACAGCCTAAATGTTCAATAATAAGTGATTAAATTATTTTACATGCATATATTTGAATATTATACCACCATTAAAAATAATGACATGGATATCGATCTGTAGAAAAGCAAAATGTTCTTTGTGTATTACAAATTTTTTAAAGTGTAAAGAAATATGTGATATCTCTCTCTCTCTCTCTCTCTCTCTTACACACACACACACACACACACACACACACATCCCAATTCTAGAGTAATATACACTAAATTGTAACCAGTGATTATTTCTGTATGGTGATTATGGTGATTTTTCTTTTTTTATATGTATTTATTTCATAATATTCTATAGCATAGTGACAAACTTTTAATTTCTTTAAAAAAAAAAAAGCAGCTATCAAAACACTGGCTAAAATCAGGAACAGACTATAGTTAAAATTTACCTCTTGGGGCCCCTGGATGGCTCAGTCAGTTAAGCATCCTACTCTTGATTTCAGCTCAGGTCATGATCTCAGGATCCTGCAATTGAGCCCTGCTTTGGGCTCTGCGCTCAGCGCAGTCTGCTGGTCCCACCCTCTACCCCCTCTTGTGCTCTTCCTAAAATAAGTAAATAAATAAATAAAATCTTAAAAAAAAAGAAAAAGAGTTTACCTCTTTACTTCTCTGTGAAAGGTCAGGGGCCGCGGAGCAGATTTCTGTGTTGGGGACTCGTGGCTCTCCTATCTTGTCTAGGTCTCAAGCGAGCAGGGCATCAACTCCAGCATGACTTGTTCTTTGACACTTTGAAGATTCAGTGTGGCTGCTCAGTGAAGGAGGTCTTGGACAGGGCCACTCAGCGGCAAATCAATTTTCGGCTCTTTGAGGATGGCACAGTAAGTAAAACTTTTCCACTTTTTAAACTACTTTAAAGTTTCCTGACTTTTCTTAGTAAAAATTTTCTTCTTAAAAAAATCAATATTGGAATTTTGGGCACAATCTATGTTTTTTAAACAATTTTCATTTCCCGCTTGGAACATTGTGACTTTCAAATAAAGGATAATTCATTCTTAGCTTTACTTAAGACTTTGTGTTTTCATGTATGGGACTCTTAGGCACATATTTTGCTCATAATACCCTTCACAATATGACTGTTGAAGGTAAAGACTATGATAAGTGATATAATAAATTAAGGTTAAGTATATCTGGTGACCTACCAGACCCACCAGACTGTTGGAGTCCAGAAGTGGCTCCTAAAACTCTAAACTTTGTAAAGTCTCAGACTCATCTAGCCATGCGCCAACTTGGATACAATGGCACCCAGATATTTTGGCATAACTGGGGGTCTTATCCAGCACCTTCCTCCCTTTGACTTCTCTTGGGGTTTCTCCACTGGTCTTGGTGTTGGGCTGATGTTTTCCCTTTCATTTTCATTTCTGTAGCTTGGGATTTCTCTTGATGAAACAGTCAATGAAAAAGATCTGGATGACTTGTTGTGGATCTTTGGCTGTGAATCGTCTGCAGTAAGTAAATTGAGAAGATGCATTTCTCATAATGACTGTTTGAGGTGTTGTCAAAGATGACTTTCCCTCTTGTGGCTCCAAGTGTGACACTGGGTGGCCTGCTGTTAAAATTATGCCACTGACCATCCCTGATAGCTGGTTGTCACTGCTGTGGGCCCTAGCTAGGACCTTACAGCCAGGCTATGTGGGAGGATTGTTAATGGTGTTTAATTAAAACTATCACTAACATGGAGAACCGTGACATTGGTGTCTTGGTTATGTCAGTTCTGGGAAAATACTCATTTATTGAACACCTAATATGTGGCAGGTACTATGTTAGGCCCTGAGGATGGTGGTGAATTAGACATGATTCCTGCCCCAACAGAGCTTATAGTCTAATGGGGACTCAGACATGCACAAGATTAAAATCCAGGTGATATCTTATGCTGGGTGTTGTCTGAAGATGCTCTGTGAGCACAGAGGAGGAGCTTCTCACCAAGACTTAGAGAAATTGTCCTAAGCTGAGTTCTGAATGATGAGTAGGAGTTATCCAATCTAAGATGGCACAATTGAAGAACTAGGAGGATGGGGCCAGAGGTGTTCCAGACACTGGGAAAAGCAACAATAAAGGCTTAGAGGAGAAAGATTGCAATGTGAACTTGGGGCAGTTCAGTGTGACTGAGTTGGTTTCTAAAGCAACGAATTAGCAGGGCCATGTGAGAGGAAAGGTTATAGTTCTGTGGAATGAAGATGACAGAGAAGCAGTCAGTAGCTACCTAAACCTGTGGCAAGATGTTAATCACAACACTCTATAGGGCCTGGTGCATAGGAAGCACTCAGTAAATACTGTTGAATGAATCAATGGAAGGAAACGTTTCCCATACAAGTAGAAATAGGTTCCAGAGTGCTGACCGTGTGCTGAACGGTGCCATCCTGGTCGTCTATGTACTCTTTAAGAAGAGGACTTCAGTACCAGATAACAGTTGTAAATCATCAAAGAGATATCACACTGTTCTTTTTTAAGCCTTAATAAATAGGAGTGAATAAGCCATCTTCTCTCTAGAACTCTGCATTAAATTTAACCACAGGTTCCATGCATTTAAGGAATATTTATGGAGCACCCACTGAAGGCTCTAGATGGCTGTACTATCATGAGGAACAAGCCATGCATTTATATATTCTGGATATTAAACCCTTATCAGATATGATATGCAACATTTTTTCCCATTCTGTGGGTTGTCTCAATGCTTGATAGTGTCCTTTGATATGCAAAAGTTTTTAAATTTTAATTGAAGTCCACTTTATTTACTTTTTCTTTTGTTACTCGTGCTTTTGGTGTCATATTTGAGAAACAAAATCCAAATCCAAGATCATGCAGATTTGTGTCTGTTTTCTTCTAAGAGTTTTATACTTTTGGCTTTTAAATTTAGGTCCTTAGTTCACTTTGAGTTAGTTTTTGTATATGGTATAAGGTAAGGGTTTGACTTCATTCTTTTACGTCTGGATATCCACTTTTCTCAGCAATTGTTTGTTGAAGGGATTATCCTTTTGCCCACTGAATGGTCTTGGCACATGTATTTTATTAGAATTGTTCTCACAGATAAAAGCACTGTCAAGTGAGAATACTTACTTGAGTGTTGTCATCATAACTGGTTTTTAAAAATATTTATTTATTCGAGAGAGAGAGAGCAATCACATGCATGGAGTTGGGAGTCAGAGGAGAGGGAAAGAGAGAATCTCAAGCAGACTCCCCGCTGAGTGTGGAGCCAGAAGCAGGGCTCAATCCCACGGCCCTGAGATTGTGACCTGAGCCAAAATCAAGAGTTGGATGCTTAACTGACTGAGCCACCCAGGCGCCCCCATCATAACTTTTTTGATAGCCCTTTAAAATAACTTAATGTAACTTGCTTCATTACTCAAGGAACATGCAGGAGAAGTCTTGCCAGGGAGGGGGTGGCAATAAAAATTGTCATTTTTCCTCTTTTCTTCTGGCAAAGGTCAGTAGAACTTAGAAATGGTGCTCCGCCCAATTCATGACTCCTGATACCTGTTACCTCACCATGCCAGATGCCAGGGGGTTGGGCGGTGGTAGTAGATCTCTAGTGCTTTGTCGGGGTACATGCCAGCCAGAAGCCTGGATCTCCACATGTCGTTCCAGGCATGCTTTCCACTGTTTAGTCTGTGGTCTCTCCACACAGGAGCTGGTTGCTGAAAGCATGGGCGAGGAGCGGAGAGGTATTCCGGGGACTGCTTTCAAGAGAACTAGCTCTTTCCTCACACATCAAGTGTTCAACAGGTTTGTGTGGTTGTATGCATTATGTGCTGTGGCTTGGGAGTACAATAGAGAGTGGCTGCTTTTTAAAAAATTTTGTTTTAAAGATTTATTTATTTGAGAGAGAGAGCAAGTGAGAGTGTGCAAGTTGGGGGAGGGGCAGAGGGAGAGAATCTCAAGCAGACTTACTACTAAGCATGGAGCCCAACATGGGGCTTAATCTCATGACGCATCATGAGATCATGACCTGAGCCAAAACCAAGAGTGGGAGGCTCAACCGACTTAGCCATCCAGGTGCCCATAGAGAGTGGCTTCTGGATCCAACTATGATATGGCTTGGGTTATTGTGGTTCAGCCATGGCTCACTAATAAACCAAGGCCATAAGGATTCCATTCCTGATTGGCATACACGTTGGCAGTGTAATCCCTAAGCCCACTTGTCAGGAAGAGAGGTTTGGATGCATGGTTGCTAGGCTGAAGTTCATACCCAGGAACTCAACATAGTCCTCTTCCCAACCTTCCTCTCCTGCCCACAGAAGCTTCTTGTCCTACTGCATCCCCTGAGGTTCGTGGGGGTTCCATGCCTTTCCCTCTGATGCTTTGTTGGCATGTTGCCCATGGCTCAATTTGATCTGTATTTTGAAGGTAGATCTGTGTGTCTTATATTTCAGGAGGATGTATATGGACTCTTATCCCATTATAATGCCCCAAATCATGTGTTTTGTGTTCACAGCTATCACTCAGAAACAAATATTGTGCGATATATGAAGAAATTGGAAAACAAAGACATTTCCCTTGTTCACAGCATGATTCCACTGGTAATTGTTGTCTTTATTCTTACCTCTAACCTCAACCCTGGTCTCACCTCTTTGGGTTGCAGCTACATGCTGCAAGAGGGATGGAGGGGTGGCCATGTGGGGAAATCAGAGGGTCAAGAGGAAATCATTAATGTGATACATTTTGGATATGCTTCTTAAAGGGGTCCTGTACCATGAAGCTCAACAGCTCATCTGAACTCGCAGTAAGTAGGACACTTCTCTTAAGAGGGAACTTAGTAGGAGCAGTGTTCTAGCTTGTACATAATTAGATAACTAGAGAAAGCTACTGGGACTGATTTAATACCTACCTGAATAATTCTTTACCTTGCTATTCTTTTTTTTTTTTTTTAAGATTTTGTTTATTTATTTGAGTGAAATAGAGAGAGAGCTTGAGTGGGCAGGGAAGGGCAGAGGGAAAAGGAGATGCAGGCTTCCCACTGAGCAGGGAGCCTGATGCTGGGCTCAATCCCAGGACCCTGAGATCATGACCTGAACCGAAGGCAGATGCTTAACCAGCTGAGCTACCCAGGCACCCCCATCTTTATGTTGCTGTTCAACAATCTTAGGAGAAACCCCAATTTTATCGCAACTTGATCATTTAAATTTGAGTAAAATTATCTGAAACTAATACTATATGTTAATTAATTGAATTTAAATTAAAATAATTAAATATATAATATTCATGCCTTCCTATCCCCTATTTATTTATTTATAGATTCATGCCTTCCTATCCCCTATTTATTTGTTTTAGTATAGATTTTATTTTTAAGTAATCTTAAAAATCTTGAACTCACAACCCTGAGACCAAGAGTCACATGTCTACTGACTAAGCCAGCCACATGCCGCTCCTATTCCCCCCTTTAAACCTGCAATGCTTTTATCAACTTGTAGCTGTTAAGCTCAGTAGAATTCAGAACCTTAAGCCTTCTTTCTAGAAATCCATTCACAGTGCAAGAAGGGTAGAGACTGGAGGTTTTCATTTATTTCTTGTGTCAACAGAAGAGTTGTGTAACCTGCTCTTGTGGTTGGTAAGTATCTCTCCTAGGCTAGGATCCATTTTAGCAAAACTATCTTCTTCCTTTTTTTCCATAGGGTTATTCTGATATGACAAATCACATCAGACAAAGGAAATCACTTTATATTGTGATTGGAAGCATTTTCCCCATTTGCTTTTGTTTTTGTCTTGTTCTGAGAATAAATACATGTGCTGTATGAGTCCAAGTAAACCATACGTGAAACAACTCACTGGGTTTCATGGATATAAATCTATTTTGGGGACTTTTTGTTCCTGAAAAGATAGAAAAAGTTTATATTTTTGTGTAAATTCCCTTTCTAGGCCTTTCTGACCCACTTATAAAATGAAGGCAGTAATAGTACTTACCTGGTAAGATTGTGGTGAGATTTAATGAATTAATGTATTTAAAGTGCTTAAAACAGTGCCTGGCACATAGTAAATACTCTTTGTGCTAGCTAGTGCTATACTCATCATCATCATCATTATTAAAGTTTACTATTGTTATTACTATTACAATTGTACATATGCATGTGTTTTCTCCCCTGTTGCTCTTCAGCCTATCACATGGAAAGAATTTGCAAACATCCACCCATTTGTGCCTCTGGACCAAGCTCAAGGGTATCAGCAACTTTTCCGAGAGCTTGAGAAAGACTTATGTGAACTCACGGGCTATGACCGAATCTCCTTCCAGCCTAACAGGTAAGAGATTTCTTCTCCTGTCTTTTAGCTATCTCTTGTGGTATAATACCCACCCCCAAAATTTTGAGGCTTGAAATGACAATTTCGTATCATTCTGAGAGTTGAGTAGACAGTTCAACTCCGCTGGGGTGGATGGCTAGAATATCCAATAAGTAGCCACATTCACATAGATGGCAAGTTAATGATGGGCTGTTGGCTGGGAGCTCACTTGAGGATGTTGACCTGGGCCTTGGTTCTTATTCATGTAGCCCTCTCCATGTGGTTGCTTGAGCTTCATTCGTCCTGGAATGATGTCTAGGTTTAAAGTGGAGTGTTCCATGATGGAAGAATGTGGAAGCTACAAAACCCCTTAAGGCTCAGCCTCTGAAGTTTCACAGCATGACTTCCAGAGCATTCTAGCTGTTAAAGCAAGTGACAGGGCCAGCCCAGTTTGAATGCAGGAGGGGACAACACATGGGTGTGAATGTCCAGAGTTGTGTTTCATTGTGGGTCATCTTTGGAAACTAGTTACTATATCCATCAATGACATAGCATTAGAATTAGAATCAAGTACACATGTTAACTCCTAACAAGCAGCAACATCTCAATCCTGTAGGGTCAGGAGAACCTAGATCCTGGTTTGTGCTGTCACTAACTTTGAAATTTCCCTGCTCCTCTTCTGGCCTCTGTTTCTTTATCTGTAAAGTAAAAACTCTGAAGAACAGTTGACTTTAAAAAAAAATTTTTTTTTTAATTTATTTTTTGACAGAGAAAGGGAACATAAGCAGGGGGAGTGGGAGAGGGAGAAGCAGGCTTCCCTAAGAGCATGGAGCCCGATGTGGGGCTCGATCCCAGGACCCTGGGATCATGACCTGAGCTGAAGGCAGACGTGCAACCGACTGAGCCACCCAGGCGCCCCAAACAGTGACTTTTTTTAAAAGCAGATGGCTCTAGCAACATTTCTTGGGTGCTTGTTAAAAATACAAATGTCTGTGTCCCACTCTAGGCCTACTGATCATAATCTCCAGGGTTTAGGACTAAGAAACCATATTTTTAAGAAGCAAACAAATGATTCTGATATACAGCCAATTTGGAATCCACTGGGTTTGTGATCTGTCTTCATGGGAATAGAGAGATAGGTGGATAGACAAACACTTTCATCAGCATGAATTCACATTTAACTATCTTCAGAAGAGTTGCGTTTCTGCCGAGGGATTCTCCACAAGAAGTGTAATTCTCCACCAGCAGCCTCAGCATTGACATCACCCAGGAGCTTGTTAGAAATGTAGACTTCAAGATACAAAAATCAAATGATTTTTTTTAAAGATTTATTTATTTGAGGGTGGGGAGTGGCAGAGGGAGAATCTTCAAGCAGACTCCCCGCCAAGCGAGAAGCCCGACTGGGGGCTCGATCTCACAACCTTGAGATCATGACCTGAGCCAAAATCAAGAGTTGGAGGCTTAAGCAACTGTACCACCGAGGCGCCCCAAAAATCAAATGATTTTAAAACTGGGACATTTATCATCTCACTCTCTGAAACAGAAAGTAATCAGATCTTAGCTACAATCAAGCCCTACCTCCTGTTTGGTAACATAAGCTATACAGCAAAGTCATGCATTTTGTGAAAACAGTATATCCTATAAAATACAAACCCTTTAAGATGGGGGCATATGGCAAATGAAAGGACACGGAGCTCTTTTAATAGTAGCCTCTCAAATGCTGATTTTATAAATAGGAAGGAATGACATTCATGAAAGTCTGGCTTCATACCTTCATTAAAACATCATCATCAAGCCCCTCCCCCTTTTTAAAGGAAGAGAGGAACCTTAGTGAATTATTAATCTGAGGCAATAAACCTTAATTAAATGTTGAAGATGAAGAAACTTCGCCCTCTAGTGATGGACTATGATTACATCGTCTGTGTCATATAGGAGAGTAATTGTTAAGGACTATTTTAACTCTTAAGTCATTAGCTTTTGCAGCTCATTGAGGGCCCAGCCAGGGTCCTGAAAGACTGACCTAAGGATGAGGAAGCTTGCCTTCCCTTAAAGCAATGGTTCCCAACCCTGGCTGGAAATTGGAGTCATGTGGTGGGTTTATAAAAAGGTTCTGGTGTCCATATCACAATCTCAGATTGAATTATAATCTTGATAGGGAAAGACTGGGGTGAGGGAAGGGACACAGGCTTGAGTATGTCGTTAAAGCTTCCCAGGTGATTCCAATTTGAAGGCGAGGGTAAGAACCACTGTCGTAGAAGTTTCTCTGTTGTTTTTCTTATTACAGATAATGCTCTTTCTCTGTCCTGCTCTCCTCACTCATGTGATTGGCAGTGAGATTCAGTACTCCATCTCAGTTTTGTAGGAGGGAAGGAGATGGTTATTAGGATGTCGTTTCTGTCAGTGATGCCTTCTCCACCTTCACAGATTCCCAGATATAACACTCATTGCCAAGAACCGATTTGAAAGTGACAGGAGCTGCGCCCAAAGTTGAGGCTTATTGAGGGATATTTCTGGTTCTTAGCAGAGGCTGCTGTGACAGATGAGGAAATGCCCTACTCTTTTGTTGGGAAGATAGAGAGACGATGCTTCCAGAGATTATTAAAGTTTGGGGAAAGGAGGAAGGGATGTAATAATGCAATATATGTTAAGAAAGAAAAAAAGAAGAAGAATGTACCAGGAGGGGAAGAATGAAGGGGGGGAAATCGGAGGGGGAGAAGAACCATGAGAGACGATGGACTCTGAAAAACAAACTGAGGGTTCTAGAGGGGAGGGGGGTGGGAGGATGGGTTAGCCTGGTGATGGGTATTGAGGAGGGCACGTTCTGCATGGAGCACTGGGTGTTATGCACAAACAATGAATCATGGAACACTATATCTAAAACTACTGATGTAATATATGGGGATTAACATAACAATAAAAAAATTAAAAAAAAAAGAGGAAGGGATGCACCATATATTCTCTGTGTAAGGATTTTGTTTTTATCTTGTTAAAACCCTCTTGGTTTATTTGTGCTAATCTCTCCACACGTGAATTATATATCCAGGTCTCATAATCTATATTCTAAGTATTATAATTAGTTACCACAGGACTAACTGTTTATTGGTTAGTTCATCATGATTTACTGCTGGCTAGTGACCACTCCAATCCAAGGTATTGTTGTAGGCTTCATATTTATTGTAAGAAGAAATACAAGTTTTCTTGAATATTCTGTACAGAGGGAGAATTTACTGTATCATCTCAGCCACTGAAATTTAGAATTACTTCTAAAATATGGGGTGCAGTCGCAATTATCATCAAGGTACTATTTCCTGGTGTTTTCATTTATACCTAATTGGAGTTGGTCAGTATGTCTATAGAGTTCTAGAGGCTAGTCACCAAAAAGTTTTGCATCTAAAATTTCTTTTCCTTTTTTGTTATATGATATTTAAAAGATAAATATGGCAAAATTTTTAGGAAGTAGCATTAGTAATATTTTGCAACTCTAAAATTTTTTATTGTGGTAAAATACACATAACATGAAAATTTACCATTTTAACCATTTTTAAGAGTATAGTTCAATAGCATGAATTCACATTGTTTTGTAAGCTTCAGCACCATCCATCTCCAGAACTTTTTTATCTTCCCAGATCAAAGCTCTGTATCAATTAAACAACAACTCCTCATTTCTCTCTTACCCCAGTCTCTGGCAACCGTGATTTTATTTTCTGCTGCTACTAAATCAACTACTAGTTATGTCATGTACGTGGAACTATATAATATTTGTCTTTTTGTATCTAGTGTATTTCACTTAGCATAATGTCTTTATCCATGTTGTAGCATGTGTCAACATTTCCTTTTTAAGGCTGAATAATGTTCCCTTGTATATGTGTGGACCACATTTTGCTTATCTCTGCCCATTGATGGACACTTGGGTTGTTTCCACCTTTTAGCTGTTGTGAATAATGTTGCTATGAACATTGGTATACAAATACCTGAGTCCCTGGTTTTAATTCTTTTGGGTATATACTCAGATGTGACATTGCTGGATGTATGGTAACTCTGTTTAATTTTTTGAGGAATGGCCATACTGATTTATGTATCAATGCAGAGGTATAGGTGGGAAAAGGTATCTGAAAAGAAGGACAGTTATCTTAAGGTGGTAGAACTTCAATACTTTTTGTCTTTAGGCCTTTTTAATTTTTTAATTTTAATTTTTCCCCTTCCCTGTCCTTAACGCTTTTTTAGATTACTAAAAACTTTAACCATGATACATGTTAGTATGTAATATAAAAAGAAGTTAATTTTATTGTGGGGAACATGCATATTATGAAACAATTAAACACAATGTAAGGATGCTTGCAGATTCATCTCTACGGTGGGTCTCCTGATCTCAGAGGATTTCTGCATCCCCTAATGGCATGATGAAGCTGGCTTCGACACTTGCCTGGGTTTGGAGGCAAACCATGTACTACCTCAGTCTTAGCAGTGACACAGTACTCAAACATAAAGTGAGAACGTCTTGTACCGTGGGCAAAGAAACCAAGCTCTGCAGAATAGAATATTTAACACCAAGTGCACTCATAACACAACTCTCTGGTTCTAAGATGCCTGTGTAGGAGAACAGTTTTCAGGCATGAACCTGAGTGTTCTGCATGTGGCCCTGATGGCTCCACCTCATCTTTGCTGCTGGGCCCTTCCATACTATCTTCTGGTCCAGCGGAGATCTACATGATGCTCACAGAAGGCTATTGGTCTTTCTCTAATAGTTCCTACCTAGATATACACTGCCACAGGACCTTTCTCTTCAGTGGATTCTTTTTCTGAAAGGGAATTCAGCAGCTCAAAGGAAAGGTTAGCATCCAGAATATGTGAGACCTCCAAACGGCTTCTCAGTCATGATGTAGGTTTCTCTCCTACACAGCAAGAAAGCAAATGCTGTGTTACTGATCTGATTGAGGTTTAATTGAGGAATGACTGATAATTAAGGTTGATAAAGGATTTTATTATGATCAATTGTGGCATGAAATCTTTCATTCATGTAGCTGAACTTTTACTTGGTCTATTTCCTGGGACCGTTAGATTCCAAAAAGGTGTCTAAAAGACTTGAAACAAAAATGTCAAGAAACTTGTCCCCATTTCTCATATTTATTTGCTGCATCTACAAACCTGGAGAGCATTTCCAGTTTGCTGAAGAAAATACCCAAATATTTCATTACCTTTCCATTTTCTACTATGCCTAGCATGGCTTGCTTTGACTTGTTCCCCCATAATAGTGTGACACTCTTAAAATCATTCAACAGCTCATAAATACACTCCAGGAATTGCTGGGTTAGAATTATGATGTAATGTTTAAGGGAGACAGAAACAGTAATTAACACCTTCCACAGATATTTAAAGTGAAAGACAAGCCGGGATTATTATTAGCTCCCTTGGCTTATAAGAGTAAGGAAGTTGTTTTCATCTTTAAAAAACAGCAAACTACGATCATGAATGTAGATAGAGCTGTCAGTTGCTTTCCCAGAATCTCCACCTGGAAGGCTCTTAAACAAAGGTGTAAACAGGGCATAATCTATGGATCTCAAACTTTATTGTACTGCAGAATCACCGGGGGGCTTGTTAAATTGCTAAGCTTCACTACCGGAGTTTCTGATTCAGTAAGGCTGGGTTGGGGCCTGAGTATTTGCATTTCTAACAAATTTCAGGATGATGTTAATATGCTGGTTTGGCCACTATACTGTGAAAAACACTGGGGTTGCAGGCATTCACAGTCCTGGCTGCTTATTAGAATTAGTTGGGGAGCCTCTGAAGAATACTGATGCTCTCCCTACCCCACAAACTAGTTGCATCAGAATCTCCTGAGGGGGGAGGTTGGAGTTCAGGAATCACGGTTTTTAATACCCTCCCCAGGTGATTCTAATGTGCATCACTGGGTTGCAGAGTGTGTTGCCCTAAACAAATACCAGAGGAAAGTTTAGTTAGATGACTAGTATCTTCCAGTGGACTGAACTTTGAAAGTGCCCTTTGAAGACTAAGTCACGACCATCATGTGCCTATCAGGAGATGCAGAAAGGAGAATCAAACACCTGATAGTTGCTACCTCCCACTCCACCTTTTTTTTTTTTTTAAGATTTTATTTATTTATTTGAGAGAGAGAGTGAGAGAGAGCGAGCACAAGAGGGGGGAGAGGGAGAAGCAGACTCCCTGCTGAGCAGGTAGCCCGATGCGGGACTGGATCCCGGGACTCCAGGATCATGACCTGAGCCGAAGGCAGTCGCTTAACCAACTGAGCCACCCAGGCGCCCTCCCACTCCACCTTTCTTGAGCTCATGATTGATGGCACTGATTAGCTCTAACATGACTCCTATCATTGGTAACCTCTGATAATGCTTTCCTATGGAGCCTGATGCAGCTCCACAATCCACCTCTCAGAGAACGCTGGGACGCCAGACAGTAGAGACCCTCCTCTGATTAGAGACTGATTTCCCAAAGAAGCACTCAGAATGCCAGGAAGAAGAGAAAGAAGGGTGAAGGATGAAGAGAGCCATCTTTGGGGACATTGAATGCAGTGAAGAGAAGACCTCCCCTTCCCCAATTTTCTTAACTCTCAAAAGTATGTTTTGATTTTTGCAGTTTGTAAGGCTTGGAGCAGTGGATCTCACACTTGGTCACACCCACAAGTTTTTTTTTTTTTTTAAGATTTTATTTGTCAGAGGGAGAAAAGAGCACAAGCAGGGGGAGCGGCAGGTAGAGGGAGAAGCAGGCTTCCCACTGAGCAAGGAGCCCGATACCAGGCTCGATCCCAGGACCCTGGGATCATGACCTGAGCCGAAGGCAGATGCTTAACCGACTGAGCCACCCAGGCGTTCCCCCACAGGATTTTCTGATTCAGTACTTGAGAACTTGTATTTCTATCAGGTTTCCAGGTGATGCTAATGCTTTGTTTGGGAACTTCAGTTTGAGAACTGCTGCTTTAAGGTACACTTCAGATATCAGAATGGTTAGAACTGGATCTATTCAGATATTTTTGACCAGAAATTGAAGGTTAAGTATAGAATTCAGTTTATGTCAAATTAGATACAGATTGGTAAGAACATTCCAGAATATGTTGAGAGGTTTTTATTATATGCTCATTGGAAGAAGATCCAGGCAGTTTTTGGGTACTTGAGGTAAGCAACAGCATTAGACTGATTAAAATCCTATTGCTTCCAAGGTGTGTGTATTGGGAAAATGTCAGTTAATCCTGTTTATTCCATTCATAAGATAGGAATCAGTGCCTTTTTTTTTTTTTTACCTTATTTCCCTGGGAGTGTCTTACTACGTTGCCATGGATTAAAGTGGGTCATTTTGACACAGTAGCTGTTTTGACCATCTTACTGGGATCGGTTTTACCATGTCAGTTTCTTAGCTAATTTCACTTGGATCACTTGGTCACTTCCTGAGCACTTGATGGTGGTATTTTTAAAATAAAGAAGTTCTTGGATCAGGGGAGTTTGACATCAAAATGCCCAACATCAAAACATAGATAGCAAGAAATCATTAATCAGTTTCCTTCTGGAGAGTGAGACTGGGAAGAATAGGAGGGGGTTGCTTGTTTTACTGATATAAATTCTTAAATCACATGAATGCATTACTTTATAATATATAATATAATATAATATAATAATATAATATAAACTTAAATCCACCTATGAATTAGGTGGCAAGACCCAAGGGAGGCTGGCAGCAGAGAATAAATCACGGTTACTCCAGGGGAAGAGTCACCACTACCACTGGAAAATCTGTGACTGTCCCATTCCTTGGGTCACTCTCTCCAGGTTGATGAAGTCCCAGGCTACTGGAGTATCCTATGGACTGGGAGTGGGTCACGTGTCCAACACTTTGTTAATGAGTAGTGATTGGGAATGTCTGGTCCCTTCCCGCTTCTATAGGGGGTTTAGGACACTGCCTTTTCCCCAGACTCACACAAAATGGGAAATTCCCCTAACTAGTAAGGAGACTAAAAGGCTGTGCGTTCCCACATACACATGAAAACAGCAACAATGAATACCCAGCAAATCTCCAGCATCCTAATGGAAGACTTCCTTAGTATTAAGATTTATTTATTTATTTGTCAGACAGAGGGGGGAGGGTAGTGCACAAGCAGGGGGAGTGGCAGTCAGAGAGAGCGGGAGAAGCAGGCTTCTCGTGGGGCAGGGAACCCCATGTGGGACTTGATCTCAGGACCCTGGGATCATGACCTGAGCCAAAGGCAGGCGCTTAACCGACTGAGCCACCCAGGCGACCCTTCCTTAGTATTTCTAAGCACATTCATGCGTTGGATCATCACAGCACCATTTTCTACTTGGGCTGTCTTTGATGTCTTTACTGTTTATTTGATACGTAGTTTGCAGATATTTTCTCCCACTCTGTAGCTTGTCTTTTTGTCCTTTTAGTGGGTCTTTCGTAGAGCAAAAGTAATTATGGTGAAGTGTAATTTATCAATTTTCCTTTTATGAATTGTGCTTTTGGTTTCAAGTCTGAGAACTCTTTTCTTAGTCCTAGATTCTAAAGACTTTTTTCTGTTTATTCCTAAAAGTTTTCTAGCTCTGTATTTTACATTTAAATCCATAATCCATTTTGAGATAATTTTTGTATAAAGGTAAAAGCCTTGGGTCGACCTATGCGTGTCTGACTGCTCCAGCACTATTTGTTGAAAAGGCTGTTGTTCCTCCACCACTTTGCTTTTGCAACTTTGTAAAGAATCAGTTTGGCTTATTTACGTGAATTGATTTCTGGTTTCTATAGTCTAACCCATTGATCTACATGTCTGTCCGTCCCCCAGTAACACAAATCTTGATTCCTGTAGGTATATAATAAGTCTTGGCATCAGATAGACTGATTCCTCCCACTTTCTTCTTTTTCAAAGTGTAGCTATTCTAGTTACTTTGCCTTGCATATAAATTTTCAAATAAACTTGTTTATATCTACAGAAATCTTGGTTTTATTGGATAATGATATATATATTTTAGCTTCCATATGTTGCAATGTATACAATGGGCTAGATGCTAGTTGTTAGATAGTATATAGATGGTTAAAGGGAAACAATGCACTTCATATTTAAATGTACAATTTATTCATAAAAGAATGATTTCTCATGAAGAATGTCTTTTTAAATGTAATAATTAAAAAAATACCAAAAGAAACTTCTCAGGAAATGCAACTATTATTAAAAATAAAATAGGCCGCAGGTGCCCGGGTGGCACAGATGGTCAAGCCTCCAACTTTTGGTTTTGGCTCAGGTCATGAACTCAGGGTCATGAGATTGAGCCCTGTGTCGGGCTCTGTGCTCAGTGGGAAGTAGGCTTGAGATTCTCTCCCTCTTCCCCTCTCCCACTTTCTCTCTCTCTTGCAAATAAATCTTTATTTTTTCTTTTTTTAAAGTTTCATTTATTTATTTGAGAGAGAGAGAGAAACAGAGCACAAGCAGAGGGAACTGAAGGCAGAGGGAAAAAGCAGGCTCCCCGCTGAGCAAGTAGCCTGATATGGGGCTCTGGATCATGACCTGAGCTGAAGGCAGATGCTTAACTGACCGAGCCACCCGGGTGTCCCAATAAATAAATCTTTAAAAAGAAATAGAATAGGCCCACTGACTTATAAACAGCATAAAAGAGAACTTCTCTTAAGTCACACACTAAATGTGGCCATCAGTGTGCAAAATATAATAATGGGGTTAAAAATATAAAATTATTTCCATAAGAATATCTAGAGGAAAATTAAAACAAGAATAGATCTGGTAAATCTAGATACTTGATAATTTAAAAAAAAAATGTATAAATCTTAAATTACTGGCACCAAAATTTTAAAATGGTAGGATCCATAACATGATCATTTTCTTGAGGGCACATTTTTTTTTAAATTTTTTTATTGTTATGTTAATCCCCATACATTACATCATTAGTTTTAGATATAGTGTTCCATGATTCATTGTTTGTGCATAACACCCAGTGCTCCATGCAGAACGTGCCCTCCTCAATACCCATCACCAGGCTAACCCATCCTCCCACCCCCCTCCCCTCTAGAACCCTCAGTTTGTTTTTCAGAGTCCATCGTCTCTCATGGTTCTTCTCCCCCTCCGATTTCCCCCCCTTCATTCTTCCCCTGCTGCTACATTCTTCTTCTTCTTTTTTTCTTTCTTAACATATATTGCATTATTTGTTTCAGAGGTACAGATCTGAGATTCAACAGTCTTGCACAATTCACAGCGCTTACCAGAACACATACCCTCCCCAGTGTCCATCACCCAGTCACCCCATCCCTCCCACCCCACCCCCCACTCCAGCAACCCTCAGTTTGTTTCCTGAGATTAAGAATTCTTGAGGGCACATTTTTAGCTGCTTTTGATTTGTATAAATACAGTATCCTAGTAGAGAACACAAATACTGTTTTCTTAGTACAATTGCAGTATAATTCAGCAGGACTTTTGGTGACCTCTGGGGGTCACCTTAAATCGTGAATTATAACATTCTGCAGTCTTGTAAAATGTGTTCTATATATAAGTATAAAAACCATGAAGAAATATTTCTTTTAAAAAGAGCAGCTATGATAATCTGTCTCTAAATATTCCAAAGCAGCCAACTTCTGAGGAATTTCTTTGGTGTCTGTGAAGTCAGTCACCATATTCTTTCAGCAGATTGAAGAGTTTTTTTCATGACTGGTCAAAGATTACTTCTGTGATCAGTGATAAATGTACACAGTAACTGACCAAAATGCCTTCTTTACAGGATGCAATTCATTCATAATCTTAATCCATCTTTAGTTTTATGCTTAGGAAGTGCTTTCCACCTGTGACCACTGGCCATGCATGTTCTTTACAGTCCTCTCTAAGTCGTCTTCATCACAGAGATCATCTGCTATCGTATTTGTAACATACAGCAGAAGTCTCTAACTGTCCCTTGGGATTGATCTTGTGTAATGGCACAATAAAAATTTGTTCCAAAGATGTAAAAATGTAACCCTTCCAGGTAGAACTAAGCTGTAGTATTTCTAAATCCCAACCTTTTTGCCCAGGGTTCTTAGCAGAGGTAAAGCTAAAGTGATAAACATCTTTGACGTTTATTGTGTCCTTAAACTCTTGTTTTGTCTTGGCAAAAGAGCTGAACTATCACCCTGGCCCTGTTATGTCATCTTCAAATAAATTCACATTGAGTAGCTGCCTGAAATTGTACTTAGGATGCTACACTGATACTAATAGAGTCTACGTTAAGTCATTACAAAACTGTGGAACCCCATCAACTCCATCTTATCTTCACCTTGTGGCACATTGCTCTTGTTCTAGCTTCTTCTAGTCCATAGAGTGAGTCTGGGTTCTGGAGGAAGTCATCGCTGGAGTTCACTCATTCTGTGTTAAGCAGTATAATATGTAGCAGTTCTTTCAGCAGCCTGAATAAATGCCAAGACTGGAGGATTTTGTTTTTCTAAGACAGTTGAAGCGTATGCTCACTTAGCACTTCTGTGGGGCTGAGGCTCCCCGCCCACTGGTGTCCTTCTTTCTGTGGCCAGCTCTGCAGGTCCAGGCCACCAACGACTTCAATTTAAATAGATGTCAGAAAACCACTATCCTTGCTGCTACTCCACGTGAGTAGTTAGTTCTCTGATAGACTCTCAATCGGGGTTATGGAGCCAAGCAGTTATTTTTCATAATAATTTTCCACCAACAGGTGGCGCTCATAATTCCCTTTATTTTAATAGAACCCCAGTAATAAGGCTTATGTGGCCTTTAGAACATACCTTTTGCACTTTTCGAGGTGCCGCATCCAGCATTTTTTATCAAATCTTTAGCATATTTCCTTTCTCTTGGATTACGGGCTCATAGTTCCAGATTCTTTCATTCCTGGTCTGAGCACTTTGTTTGGCTTTCCAACAAAACAAGATGAGCAGAAGTTGTGAGAAAAACACCGGGCCATTAGTTGAGGCTCCTTTCCATGGGGGAAAGGATGACAATGTTGACTGCCTGGGCTGGAGATGGTAACTCAATTTTGAACAAATTTGCTCAGCAGTTATTGCAGATCTACTCCATGCAGAGTACTGTTCTATACATTCTGAGACCTAGGACCTACTCTCAGAGCTTACATTCTGAGACAAGACAGGCACACAAAGTAAATATGAGTTCTATAATCCTTTTCCATGTACAGTGCATGTATAGGAGTGTATTAACAGAAGAGTGAGCAAAATGCTATGAGTGCATATGGGTGCAATTTATTATCCCTATTTTAGAGATGAGAATGCAGAGGCACAGAGAGGCTAAGTAGCTAGTGATGTGGGTGGTTTGCTGAAGCATATTCATTTTTCTGCTCCCAAAATAAAAACATCATGTGAACTACAACTATTTTTCCAAAACCTGGAAAATGGGAGACCGGCGTCTGCCTCACTCCCTAGAAGAGAGCAGAGGCAGAGCTCACTCAGTGTAAGCGATAAGGGACTGCATGCCCCAGGTCTTACAGGGACAGGTCTTCTTTTATGTGTAGCTAAACCTCCTCGTTCTCTCAGTCAGACAAGGGTTCTGTGAAGGAAAACCACAGCTCTGACTCCTTTGGGGAGCACAGCATGCTCAGAGGAGCAGCACGGCTTACATGGGAAGCATGAGCCTCCTTGAGAGGCCAACTTGTACTGAAGTCTAAAATCTGCCACTGTTGGCCATTTGGGCATGTAATACTCAGACCTCAGTTTCTTTTCGTGCAAAATGGGGGCAATGGTACCTACCTCATGGGCGTATTGGGAGGATTAAATAGGATGATGAAAAATGCTTGGTGGCGACCACCACAACAAGGGCTACTGTTTCCCTGTGCTTATTCTGTGCAGCATGCCTGGTAAATAGGAAGTGCTTAATTAATGAAGCAGTTTATACTTATTACTGTTACTTCGCTCATCTACCCTATTTCATTGCTCTGCAAATCACCATTTTCCTTCTCTTTCTCCAGCCACACTCCAAGCCCTTCACCCCCAGATGCTACCCTGTTCTCTGTCCTCTCCTAAGTCCTCATTTCTGCTATCTCCTGACACCAGATATCAGTGTCCCCACAACAGTTTGCAAACATTTCAAATCCAACTGTTCGATCCTAGTGTTCTCTCGAAAAAAATTCCAGTGCTCAAAATTTTAGCTTTTGGTTTAGAAATAGAAGTTTATCTAGTTTGTTGTTAAACCGTGTGCTTTTAGAGTATGATCTCAATATTATGGGGGTGATTAGAAAGGATGAATGCCAAAACCACTGGGCCTTCTCCAGAGTTAAAGAATGGTGTAATTTTGCGAAATAGAGGAAATACGCATTTTGAATGGGATTTAGAAACCTATTACTCACTTCCCTTTCCTTCCTGCAGAGATTACTGAAAACGTTAAGTAACAGTTTATGAATTGACTCAGCATCGCTCACTGGACTGTTAGTCATTAAGTGTGCTTTAAAAGTGGTGCCTTCAAGGACTGCTTAGTTGGGTATGGCCAGCCTCTAGCAGCCACGTGCATGTGGGGCCTGGGAAAGCTCACCCAAGAGACTAATGGGAATGTTGCCACATTCAAAGTGCATAGTTCCTTTGGGGGTAATCTGATCATTGACTAAAAATGTGGTGGTATTGAGAAATTGTGGTTTTAGGTATAATAATCGTAGTTACATATATATATTTTAAAAAGATTTTATTTATTTTATTTTTATTTTTTTAATTTAAATTCAATTAATGTATAATGTATTATTAGTTTCAGAGGTAGAGGTCAGTGATTCATCAGTCTGCGCTCCTTTATTTTATTTTAATCTTTAAAGATTTTATTTATTTATTTGACAGAGAGAGAGAGAGCGAGAGCAGGAACACAAGCAGGGGGAGTGGGAGAGGGAGAAGCAGGCTTCCCACCGAGCAGGGAGTCCGATGCGGGGCTCGATCCCAGGACTCTGGGATCATGACCTGAGCCAAAGGCAGACACTTAACAACTGAGCCACCCAGGCGCCCCTTCCCTCCTTTATTTTAGAGAAAAAAGTGAGAGAGCGTGTGCACGCACGCACATGTGGAGGGGAGGGGCAGAGGGAGAGGGAGGGAGAGGAAGAGAGAAACCCAAGCGGACTCCATGCTGAGCATGAAGCCCAATGTGGGGCTTGATCTCACAACCCTGAGATGAGACCTGAGCCGAAACCAAGAGTTGGATGCCCAACTGACTGCCCAACACAGATGCCCCTGTAGCTGTATTTTAAAAAATAATTGTTATCTTTGAAAGATACACACTGAAGTTTGAATTGATAAAATGATAATGATGCTTGAGTTTTACCTCAAAATAACAGTTCAGGGGGCCTGGCTGGCTTAGTCCGAAGAGCATGCAACTCTTGATCTCAGGATTGTGAGTTCAAGCCCAAGGTTGGTCATGGAGCCTACCTAAATAATAATCTAGTTCAGAGTGAGGGGGCTAGTGAGGGATATGGTTGGAAAAAGATTGACCATATCTGAGAATTGTTAAAGCTGGGTGATAGGTACATGGCAGCTCCTTATATTCTTCTGTTTTTGTATAATTTTGAAATTTTCTGTAATAGAAATGAATTCTTAGGTGCATTGTCCTGAGCAAGGCTTGAAAGGCTCATCTCTGAGTAGCAGTGGGTGAGCTTTAGTACCAAGACCAAGTGCCATTCTGTGGTTGTTCAAGAACTTATAGGCTGGTGCAGCGATCCTTGGTGAGCTTTCCATGGTGTCAGGTAGTGTGTTTGGGTCACATGTTGGTGAACATGCCGCCCATGCCCAAAGAATATTGAATGAGTAAATGAAAGTAAAGAGGCCCAAAGCCCTGATGCTCTTCTTATCTTTGCAGCGGAGCCCAGGGGGAATATGCTGGGCTGGCCACCATCCGAGCTTACTTCGACGGGAAAGGAGAGGGACACAGGACAGTGAGTATGGACAGGTGGTGGGTGCTCACCACCGGGTGGCAGTGGGTCCAACTCTCTCCTTCTAAGCCTTCTTGTAAGTAGCTAGGGAACATATAATCAAGAGACAGATTTCTTTGAACTGGCCATTACGGTCCTTGTCCCCAAGACATTTCACTGGACCATTTTAAGAGAAAACATTTGCTCAAACCCAGTGTGTAAAAGTCAGCCAGTTTTTAGATTGCTCATTATAAAATACAGGCAACTAGCCGTAAATAATCTTGTAGTTTTAATAAAACCAGAAATGGACTGAGATTGGGCCACCACCTACTGTACCCCACTTACTTGGGCAGCCAGAACGAGCCTGGAACCCTTTTCTCTAACTCTCCTGGGAGCAAAGGAAGGAAAGGACAGGAATGTTACAATTCCAGGTCTTAGGCCTGGACAAAGGGCAGAGACCAACCTTTAACTGTTCTGTAACTCCTACTGTGACTAGGCACAGTTCTCGTTTCTGTATGCTCAAAAAATTTTTATTGAGGGGTGCCTGGCTGGCTCAGTTGGTGGAGCACGTGACTCTTTTTTTTTTTTTTTTAAGATTTTATTTATTTATTTGACAGAGAGACAGAGAGGGAACACAAGCAGGGGGAGTGGGAGAGGGAGAAGCAGGCTCCCCGCTGAGCAGGGAGCCCTATGCATGACATGAGCAGAAGGCAGATGCTTAACCAGCCACCCAGGCATCCCAGACCATGTGACTCTTAATCTCAGGGTCATGAGTTCGAGCCCCACGTTGGGTGTAGACGTTACTTTAAAAAAGTAGAGGGAGAGGGAGAGAGAGAATCCTGAGGAGGTTCCATGCCCAGCGCGGAACTGGACGTGGGGCTCAATCCCACGAACCCAAGATCACGACCCGAGCTGAAACTTAACTGACTGAGCCACCCAGGCACCCCATAAATAAATGTTTAATAAAATATTTACTGGATAAGTAAATTCCCTATTGAGAATTGTCATCTCTAAGCAGCAAAAGAAGACATGGAGCAGAGTTCATGGTTCTGCTTCAGTTTTTGCTTTGGGTATGAGAGTCTAGTCTCCAGGGTCCAAACTGCTCTTGGGGCCTCTGTAGGGACCAGCAGACGTGCTAATGGTCTTGACTGGACTCCACTAATCCCCAGAGGCAGTGCTTCTAGCAGTTATCTGACCTAGGCTTCCAAGTGTGGTAAAAGAGACTATGTTTCTGAGGTCTTCATTTTGGTGATGAGCAACAGTAAGCTAGAACTTCCACTGAGCTGTAGACATGGAGTTCTTCTTTTTTTTTTTTTTCCAATGGCTGTATTCTAGTAAACCTTTATTTATGGAGACCGAAATTTGAATGTCCCATAATTCTCATATGTCAGGAAATAATGTGGATTTTTTTTCAACCTTTTAAATTAACTCACAAGTCATATAAAAACAGTAGTGGATTGGTACAGTGTTGGCCTGTAGGTTGCAGTTTTCTGACCCTGCTCTAGCAGAAGAAAGCACACTTGACGGCAAACTGTTCATAAGTATAGAGAAACAAAAAGGACTGCTTTGACGTTCAAGAAACGTTCTTGCAGGCATTCCACGGATTCTGTGATGTTCGAGAAATGTTCTAGCAGGCATTCCACAGATTCCGTGATATCTGAGGGTCATTCCCCATTTATGGAGAAGTAACAAAGCGCAGCGAGACTCATTCACACCAGGTGGTAAGCACCTGCCCTCGCTGCCTGTGCCCACGTGGTTTGTTCCTCAGACAAGACCCCCCCCACACACACTTTCACTTTCTCTAATTTCACCATTTCCAAACGGAAGTCAGGCCAAAAATCAGAGCGCAAGTTGTAAGTATATGCCAAATTCTTAATATCAGAAGGTAGCTGTTCTTTTGTTATATTAGAAGGGGAAAAAAGACATATATTCATATACACAGAGCCTTGTGTAAGCACACTTACAAATTCCTGCTGAGGTCTCATAAGCTGAACTGTGGAAAGGAGGTCAAATTGGATAACGCAAGCACCCAAATAAAATGGCTTTCCTTGCCCATTCTCATGGCGCTCCACAGGCAGGCTTGGCAGTGAACAGGCCAATACAAACATCCAGTGTGGATATGAAGAATTTCCTTTAGTAGGATCAATTGATTAACCAGTCCCACTCACACAGAGGAAGGCATCTCCAAGTGCAGTGAGCACCGGGGCTACCTTGTGGAATGGCCAACGCCTTTGCAGGAAGTCAAGGGCAGAGATCCAAGCCACCCAGTGATGAGCCTTGGCCTTGTCCTTCCAGGTCTTCCTTCTGGAGGGGAGGAGAGCACTTGGAGCCTGAATGATAGAGTGGGATTCAAGAATATGGATGCTATTTTCTAGAGCACTGAGAAAAGCTTTCATGTAAAAGTAAAACCTCTGAATTGGGGCTTTTTGCCAATTCAGTAAACAAATTATAGGACTAAGGGAAGAGAGAGAACAGTCAGTATTTTTTGGAGCTTTTACTTTTTTTGTGTTTTAAACCATGCTATGACATTGGCAACTCACTCTAAACAACTGATGGTTTCCACGTCTTTCTGCGAAGGCCTGAGAAGTTTAGGGTGTGAGTGTGGGCCTGGCCACTGTAGAGACTCCCCGACTGCCGACATCTTCTGGCTGCAGACATGTCCTGGCCATGCCCCTGCTAGCTCCCTGGGATCTACATGTGGCACGTAGGGCGGGGCGTGGTTAGCAGTGACACCCCTGAGCACTGGGAGCCGGGGGGGGGCAGCTACACTGTTCCCTGGTTCCCTCTGGATGAAAATCCTGCAAATTTCACAGTGAAACAAAACAAGACAGGAACTTAGATATTTACCAGACTCAGCCCCATTCCACCTCCATTTCTGGGACTTCACAGATTTTCCAGACTGGCTTGTGCCCCCTCATTTATCCTCAAAGAAATGACACAACAACTCATGTATATCAGGGAGTGGCCGTTTGGGAATAAAAAGCCTTAGTCATTTTTTAGATGATTCAAACTATGAGCCAGTATGGTTTGATTAGACATGGAGTTCTTAGAGGGGACAGTGGGTAGGGGTTGGGAGCAGGACAAAAGTGACTGCCCATCCCAGGAGAGTTAGAGAAAAGGGTGCCAGGCTCGTTCTGGCTGCCCAAGTAAGTGGGGTACATAGGTGGTGGCCCAGTCTCAGTCCATTTCTGGTGTTATTAATACTAGATTATTTATGGGTAGTTGCCTGTATTTTGCAATAAAGAATCTAAAAACTGTTTTACTTCCCTTTCAAAAAAAAGGAGGGGAAAAAAAAGAACATTTTCTTCCTCCTTCTCCTGTTTATTTATCCTGATTCCACAGGTGTGTTTTCCCAGGTCTTTAACTTAGTTGGGCAGTCGAACTGATTTTCAAAGAATTTTGAAAAAGAGGACATTCATTAATTGAGTAATTATTCAATACTGGTCATATACAAGGTACTATGTGGGGCACCTGGGTGGCTCAGTTGGTTAAGCGACTGCCTTCAGCTCAGGTCATGATCCTGGAGTCCCTGGATCGAGTCCCGCATCGGGCTCCCTGCTCAGCAGGGAGCCTGCTTCTCCCTCTGACCCTCCCCTGTCTCATGTGCTGTCTCTCTCTCATTCTCTATCTCTCAAATAAATAAAATCTTAAAAAAAAAAAAAAAAGGTACTATGTGTGCCAGTCCAGAGTTAAATCAAGTCATAACTAAGATAGACACAGTCCCTGACACACCAACTTGGTTTTTTTCACTTGGGTTTTCTAGTAGTTTTGAATTCTTTCATTTCCTTTCTTTCTTTTTTTTCAAATGATTTTATTTATTTATTTGACAGAGAGACAGAGAGGGAACACAAGCAGAGGGAGTGGGAGAGGGAGAAGCAGGGAGCCCAACATGGGACTCGATCCCAGGACCCTGGGATTATGACCTGAGCCGAAGGCAGACGCTTAACCTTAAGCCTGAGCCACCCCGACGCCCTGAAATTTTTAATTTTCTAAGGAAGGGTTAGTTTAGAACTAGAATTATTCTTTAGCATCAGAAAGGAAACACTGAAGCTCTCGTTGCCCAGGGAAAGGACACCAGGTGACTGACAGTAAAAGTCCCCTTCTGTTTTTCCTCTCTGGCTTCCTCATGTTGAGGTAGCCACTGGAATGCCTCCTTGTTATCCTCGTTAACCACAAGGTGTCTGGGAAGACTGGGAAGGGATCCGTTCATCCTGTGTGACCATGTTACCTCCTTTGCCTCACCCCTCTCCTGCCCAGAGGCTTTGTAGAGAGACCTCGAGATCTACAATGTGGTGCTTATGGAAGGCTGGAGATGAGCTAATAACAAAGGGCCAGCTAACACCCAGGTTCCGTCTACTCCGTGATGCTTCCCATCCCTCATTGTTTCCTAGTTCACCAGTGTGACACCAGGAAATATCTGTGAATGTCCAGGAGTTGGGGACCAAACCGGAAAGGTCAAGGAGAAGGGATGAAAGAACTTTTGATTGCACCTGGGCAGAGTTCTTCTCTGACTCCCGGACCCTTTCTTGCCCATTTTCCCTCTCTGTGTTTTTCAGTCCTCCCTTCTCTGTCTATCCCCCTGTGTGTGATGTTTCTTCTCTCACTGTTGTCCACACTGCTATCACCACGTGTCCTTGTTCTATTCTGAAGGACGGGGGAACTTGATGCAGCAGTTTTGGGAGGGAGAGGCAGGGAAGGCTGCCCAGCCCCCGAGCTTGTAGAAATACAGAATTCTTAAGTTTGGAAATGTTGGCATCCTTTCTAGATTAAAGATTTTATTTAAAGCAGTGTTTTCAGTTGGAGAAGAAGAAAATGACTTATTGCTCAAATAATCAGGGAGGATTTTTCCACATCAGAGAAGTCCAAGGCAGCTGCTACTGCACAATAGACTCTAATGGAATCCAGTAAAATATATCCTTTTTTGAAAAGGAGTGTGGGGAAATCATGTGCTTCAGAACCTCCCGGGTTCCTGATAGTTCTTATTTCAAGCTGTTTTGGGCAGTTATTTTCACGTCTGCTCTTAGGTTAAATTTCAGAGGTTCCTAAAGTGCAACAGCCAAGTTCCTGATTTACCAGTTTAATTTGGGAGAATATAAATTTATTTAACAAATACTTACCAGGCACTATCTGAAACCCTTTATAATTAATAATTCAATTTGCTAGTCAAATATTAACTCAGATTTGCTGATCAGAGATGAGATTCTTATACAAAGGGGAAACATTAACCCTTAGAAAACACCAAAAACCACCACCGCACCCCCCGCCGAACGTGTATGGAAGTATTTTTCTCTTCCCAACTGCCTGAGATGAAGTAGTAGCCTTTGGTTGTTAGATTTTATTAGTGGTAAGAAATTTATTTCCCTTGCAAAGGAACACTGCTCCTTAATCCCTCACTCATTCAGCAAGTGTTGGAGGATGAGGTATGGGTTGGGTCTACACCAGGTACATTGCGGAGTTGGAAAAACAGAGCATCCATCTAAATGGGCATAAATGCACCAAAGAGGATTATTTTAGATAAACTAAAGCACCAAATCTGGGTCCTGTTATTTCCATGTCCCTTGTGACCCCACAATTTTAAAGTGAGGAAAAATTACCATTAAAAATTTCCCAAAAAATTATTAAATAAAATTTCCTATTTCCACATAGAAAACCAGAAATGTGTAACAGCAACCTATAAATGAGTCATTGACAAAACCACTGAGACGTTTTTCTTTCTGATGCCTTACGTCAGGGTATGTATTACTTTCCTGTGGCTGCCGTAACAAATTCTCACAAACTTAGTGGCTTGACAAAACAAAAAATTATTTTCTCAGTTATGGAGTCCAGGAGTCTAAAATTGGATTTCTCTCGGCTACAGTCAAGGTGTTGGCAAGGCTGCCTCCTTCTGGAGGATCCAGGAGAGAATCTGTTTCTCTGCCTCTCTGAGGCCTTCTGCGTTCCTTGGCTGGGGCCCTTCCTGCCATCACTCCATCCTCTTGTTCATTCATGAAATTTTCTACTTCCTTTGTAGTCAAACCTCCTTCTGCCTCCCTCTGCTCAGAATACTGGGGAATATATTTAGGGCCCAACTGATAATCCAGATTTCAAGATCCATAATTTCTTATCTGAAGAGCCTGATTTAATCACAGTTACAAAGTCTGTTTTGCCATAAGGTAACATCCATAGATTCTGGGGATCAGGGTTGGGCATTTTGAGCGGCCCATTATTCAGTGTACCACAGGATAGTTGACATTTTTACCTTGAATGTTTTTATTTCAGCAGAACTTCCCTGGTACAAATTCTTAATTTAGGCCTTTAACCAATATTTTATATTCATTCAAAAATTTTTTAATTTGGGTATAGTTGACTATATACATTTTTAATATTTGCTTTTTCCTTCTTAATCAATGTTCTGCCCAGAAGGGGTCCTTTTATCCAAAGATCCTGTGGTAGAATAAAAATAATTTATGGGAAAGGACAAGGGACTTTGGTTCTGAGAAATTAAAGAGTCAATACAATAGGGAAGCATTTAACCTAGAAAAAGGATTTGAGGACACACTGCATAACCAGCATGAGACCAATAACCATTCAAAAGAGGCACCAACTTTCTGTCAACAGAAGAGTGACAGTTTGCCTTTGTGTACACGTGTGTTTTTCTTCAGTAGACAACTTTGCTGTTTTTGAGGAAACAGCTGTAAGCAAAGTTTCCCCTTCATAAATCCATTACTATAATGCCCATCCATTTCTCTTCGAGGGGTTGCAGTATTGGTCCTGGTATTTAAAAAAAGGAGGATTATTTTCAGGGTGGTCATTGCTTCTCTGTTGCTTTCCGTTGGGAAAAACTCTGTGATGCACTTTCCTGTAGCACAGCATCATCACATCTACCCCAGCATGTGTGTTTGCTTGTTCACGTGATTTGTAGGAGGAAATGAAAATGATTTAAATCTGGGCATTCTAAAATTGTACCCACCATCCACCTTCTGTAAGAATTCAACTCATCTTTAAAGGCTAGCTTAGGCTCTAGCTCTGGAAATCCTTTCCCTTTACCTCTTCCACTTGAAGTGACATCCCTATTCTGAGTTCCTGTGGCACCTGTTTATACATTTGCCAGCATTGTCCGTGAATACACGACATGCTTTCATGCTCACCTTATGATTCTTGTGGCAACGAACAGTCCAGTGCACAGAATAAGCATCCAGTAAATGGTGACTGAGGTATTAGCACTGGAAGGCCTTGGAATTATGTCTACCATTATCATCTCTTCCTGAATCTCAGCAAAGCCAAGCAGAGCACTGAAACTGTGATTTGGGCACTTGGGTTCTAGAGTTTAACTTCCAACTTCATGTTCTTATATGATGCTTTCTACATATTATAACTGTGACAAGGTCACAATAAGCCTGGGTCTGGTTTTTGGTATGCTGAGATAAGGGAGCAGAGTACTAATTAATATTTCAGGAGTCTTTAAAGAGCAATATTTGTGGATTCAGATGCAAACTCCTCTTTTGGACATTGTTTTACACTATAGTAATATTGAAATTGTAGCAGATTTTAAGGCATTAGTGATCAGTTTAAATAAAGCATGTGGTGCCTATTTAATCTGTGTTCCAAGCATTTGTAGGACTTTTCTGCTGTGAATAGTCTGGTGATGATTTTTTCTCCTTCCTGTCATTCCATTCCTAAGGTTTGCCTCATTCCAAAATCAGCACATGGGACCAATCCCGCAAGTGCTCACATGGCAGGCATGAAGATTCAGCCTGTGGAGGTGGATAAATACGGGAATATTGACACAGCTCACCTCGAGGCCATGGTACCCATCTTCCACTAAACAGATGGGGGAGGTCTGGGTTGGGAAGAGGTGGTGGGGAGAAGGGACTAGATGGTTTATATCAACCTTATCTTTCTTTGCATTCTAATTAAAAGACTGCAGTTCCTCCTCTGAATGGGTCTGGGGAAAATGGAGTAATATCAGAAAACCTAACCGTCTCTATCAGAAAAATAGAAAGCAACAGTCACATTTTTGGTCCATAATAAAACTGAACATAGTCTGCTTCTTTCACTAACCGGGAGAAGGTCCTTTAAACTGAAATCCCATCCTCTTAATGCATATGTAAGAAACTGAATGAATTATTCATGGTCATAGTAAGGATACTCCTTGCAGGGCCTGCCTGCCTTCTCCTTCCTGCCCAACCTTCCCTCCCTTCCCCCATTAATAATCAAACTAGCAGTCACAGTTATTCTCAATCTTTGTGTTGGGAATTAAAACATAAATGTAGATTTTTGCAAATGTGTGTGACTGTCCCAGCCATTACCTGCTGAATTTCGGGCAGCATTCCACCTCCTTCCTACAACACCAGCCCCCACTCCCAACCTCCCAACCTCCAGGAAGAGGTTGCCTAGCAACTGTATGTGCTTTCCCCTGGCGGACTGGAGGCTGCGTCTTAAGAGGGAAGGAAATCGGTTGAATAGCAATGTGATTTTGTCGGGATTACTAGGCACGGAGACTGAGAACTTCATGCAACTGCCTTCAGAGGAAGCTGAAAACACACAGCACTGCTCATGTCTCCCATCCATGCCCACCCTTCCAGAGCCGCACAAAGTTTTTACCAACAGATATTCTGGGGCAGTAGTTGTAATTACTAAGTTTCCCCAATATAGGATATGACCTTTAAAAAATATTTTTTTTCATTTCCACATGAGCGTGCTCTGACTCACTGGCCAAAACAACAGGAATGTGCCTTTTATATATGTTTGCTTTCTGTGAAAAGGAAATGTGAGGGAGATTTCTTTTTATCAGAGCAGAACACTCCTTATGGGAATTCTAATTTCAACAGAATGAGAGGGAAATGGAATAGGGGTGGATATGGCCAGATGAGCAGAGAGAGATTAGCTGTGAGAACAGACATGTCTGCAACCAAAAAGATCTGAAATAATTATTCAGATGACTAAAACCAAAGGAAAACTTTGGGGAGTTGAGCCTAAAATACCCAAAAATCTTCCTAATAGTCTTTTAGGTCTTTATCATGGAGACCTAGCCTGAAGGCATTTTGTTATTTCTTTGGAATTACTTAAGAAAAGAGTAATGGCTGTGAATTGTTAGTGCCATCATACTTTGAGGGAATTCTAGACATGAAAAGTCCAAGACTTAATCTTTCCTAATCCTGTAAAGTAAAAAGAAAGGATTTGGCCAATAAACATTTCCTCCTTTGTCTACCTCTGCTCTTTTCTATCCCACAGGTGGATAAACACAAGGAGAACCTAGCAGCAATCATGATTACATACCCATCCACCAATGGAGTGTTTGAAGAGAATATTGGTGACGTGTGTGACCTGATCCACCAACACGGAGGACAGGTCTATCTAGACGGGGCAAATATGAATGCACAGGTAGGCAACGCAAGAGGGACTCCCTGGGAAAATGGTTAAGTCAGAAGATGATTTTTTCCTCTGACTTCTGGACAGTTGTTTTACAACATATTAACTGAATTCAGAACTGTGGTTGGCTTTCTTTATTACCACTTTCAAGCAAAGTACTGCACTTTGACTGAGATTAGATTTGAAGGGGGCGATAGTGGAGGTTGGGGAGGAGGTAAAGAGATTGACAGGATGCAGGGAATGAACTGAATGTCCTTAGTTCGTCAGAGGTTGTGATCTCTCTTGGGGTGCTACCAGTAAGAAGGTCACTTGACTCCCTTTCTAAGGGAGTTCAGACCCAAATTCTGGCCACTGTGGATGTTCATCTCCCACAACATCCCATGACAATGAACAAGCCATTAATCTGGCTTCAACTTTTTCAGTGTAAAGTGGCTGAATAATTCTGTCCCTGAAGGGCCAATCCTGATTCCTGATTACTTGTGTGTGTGTGTGTGTGTGTGTGAGAGAGAGAGAGAGAGAGAGGGAGGAGGGAGAGGGTTGTGTGTAATGTGCACCCTTGAACAAATGCTGTAGGGGACACGAGCAGAGGATGTCATCATCTTTCAGAGTTTTCTTAACTTCTTGGTCATTGTTTGTTGTTGTGGTTGTGGTTGTGGGTTGGTTTTGTTTTTTGTGTTTGTTTTTGGTTTTGGTTTGTTTTACTTTACCATTTCAAATTCTTTGTTTTTCTTTACTTCTGTCTGATTCCCTCTGTCAGTGTGGTCCAGGGATTGTCTATCGCTTCAGTAGCATTAATGCACTCTTCATCTTTGGCCACATTGAAAATTAGCCCTAATGCCAAAGTGGCAGAAAGGCCTGTTGAATGTTGTAGTTGGTATTACGGTGGTCTCAGGAAAACCGTCAGCCTCCCTTCCTTTCCTTTGGCTCAGCATCCTCTCAGGTGGCCTTCCATCCCCTTCCACTGCTGTACCCAAAGTACATGATACTCAAAGCCAACCATGCAGGGGGAGCTATTATTGCTGGGGTGAAAGTAATCTCTTTCTGCAGCAAGGAGGTAATTCCCTTTCTTTTGCTCAGGGTGCTTCCTCTCCCTCTTGTGGTGGAAAATTAGGAATTGACTGTATATTCAAATCTGTATTTTAAAATCTAAATTAGGCTAAATGGTCAGTGGCTGTTTCCATAGAAACCATAAGCCAGGCTGCCTATGGGATGTGAGGTTTTGACTGCAGAACTTGGCCATTATTGAGAACATTCTGTGAACAGCTCTGCCTACCTTTCCTCTAAGGGGAGAGGCCACAGTCAGGAGCACGACCACCTTTCCAGACCACCCTTTCAACTCTTGACTTTTGATTTTGGCTCTTTCCCTGTGTGGTAGGTGGGAATCTGTCGTCCTGGAGATTTTGGGTCTGATGTCTCACACCTAAATCTTCACAAGACCTTCTGCATTCCCCACGGAGGAGGCGGCCCTGGCATGGGGCCCATCGGCGTGTGAGTTCTGGGCTGCTTGTTTCAGGAAGGTTTTAGAGATTAAGAATGAAAGAATGGCCCCCAATTCGCTGTTCCTCTCATCAGGGTCTTCAAGTGTCATGGACACCTTCATATCTAGTGTTCCTGGAGGGGCTGGGAGAGAAGCAGTGAGAAGGATGACTTAGGGAATGTCCAAAGAGGAGCATAAGTAGATTTTATTAACCACAGTGCTCGATTGGCCACACTAAGCTCCCAGTCATACATAGACAGGGCAGGCTTGTGAGCAGAGCAATGAATAGGGAGTTTACTGGGGCATTATGAATCTGAACTGGAATATTAGCACCTGCAAGTGTCTCTTAGACTTTAATTTAGATTTCCAAGAAGGTTTTCTTTATTCATTCTTTTTAAAAAGAAATCAGCTGATGGTTACATTGAACATGAATTATCTATCAACAATGAAAGGAACTCAGAGGAGAAAAGTGCTTGCCAGGGGCTGGGGAGCAGGGGGGTGGGTAGGGAGAGGTTGGTAAAGGGCACAAACTTTATAAGATGTGTAACATGTACAACACGGTGATTATCATGGACAACACTATATTGTATATTTGAAATTTGCTAAGAGAGTAGAACTTAAGTGTTCTCAACAAAGAAAGAAAAAGAAAGAAGTGAATTGCATGTAAAGTGTTAAACACTTTGCAGCCTGGATTCTTATTACATCTGAGAAAAGTAAGGAGGAAACAGACCTTATTACTAGAAATAATTAGATGAAGTCAGAATAACACTAAAGGAATGTCTCATAGCTGTTGATAACTTTTTATACTGTGAAGTTGAATCACCTTGTGAAAATGATGCTGAGCAGCCATTTCCTGAGTTTCTTCAGTTTTCCAAAAATGGACCAAAGGGCCCAGTCTTCAGGTTGCTGGGAACCTGGCTTCTTGCTTTTTCATGTTTTTTCTTTTTGATTATTATTATTATTTATAACAAGTGGGGGCGCCTCAGTACCTCCACTGTAGGGGAGGTGGGGGAGTGATATTCATGTGCTGGCCTCTGATGTGTAGACCCATGGGGCTCCCTCTCAGCAGCACCCTCTATCCCTTAGATTCCTCGGGAAAGAATGTGGGGCGTGGGGCTGGGATGTCCCCACATCCTGGTGAGTCCGTGGCTTACAAGCTCTTTCATGGCTGTCTAATTCTGCCAAATCCCCTGCTGTAGTTCTTGGGTGAACCACTGGGACACTGATGGCTGGTGAAGAGGAGGAAGGAAGGAATCCTTCCTGAACATCTGTTTCTTAGCAGGTGTTAGGTCCTTTCCACTCTGAGTTCCTCTACTAGAAATAGCATTTTCTGAGAGGGCTCAGCTCTTGCCTGTTTTGCCTGTTTGGTTGGTCTGGATTTTTTTTTATATCTGCTGAATTTGTGTTTAAAAATAACAGGAAGAAGCATCTTGCCCCTTTCCTGCCCAGTCATCCCATCATCTCGGTAAAGCCAAGTGAGGATGACCGACCTGTGGGTACTGTTAGCGCAGCCCCGTGGGGCTCCAGTTCCATCTTGCCCATTTCGTGGGCCTATATTAAGGTGAGGCCTGTGACTGTGTTAGGCGGGCGGGGGATGTGATATGTGGGTGGGAAACTAAGACTGGAGACTTTCTCCTTGACTTAAAAATGGAGAAATCCAGGGGTGCCTGGATGGCTCAGTTGGTTAAGCGTCTGACTCTTGGTTTCAGCTCAGGTCATGATCTTGCGGTCATGAGATTGAGCTCCGCATGGGGCTCTGTGCTCAGCTCAGAGTCGGCTACAGATTCTCTCGCCCTCTGACCCTCCCCTGCCTCAAATAAATAAAATCTTAAAAAAAAAAAAAAGAAATCTATGATCTGAGATGTGGTTCAGTGAAGATTGCTGACTTGGGTGGAAGAAACCTTCTTAAAGAGATCAGATAAATTTTATTTCATCTCTTCTTCATGATGCTATTTCCTTTGGGTTCTCATAGTGGGTTTAACATCACAGAAACTGACATGCCAGATATGTTTTTCCAGACCAAGTTAAGTTCCATGAGTCATGTGGATGTTCTGGCTACGTCATTTTAGTTTCCTGTAGGATTTGTATAGCCGCTTGCAAGTGAAGAACAGTGCACATAGTAATTACACTTGGTTGAAATCCTGGGATAAATTTTTAGGAATAAATCTCACATTGCTTTATATTTCTTAGGAACCTGGAAGATAAGACAAAAAATAGCAGAAATTTGCTTATGTGGTAGTTTCCCAAAGCTCTGCCCTTTACTGTAGAACTGTAACTCTCTGGGGTAATTAGACTTTGTTAGAGAACAGCTTTCCTTTCTTTGTGTTTCTCCAAAAAACTCTAGAGCCAGAGTTTATTTTATACAGCTCTTGTTCAAACGGGCCTGCCCACTCCTGGGTTGACAAGACTGTGCATTGGATAGGAACACTTGTTCAGCAGCTAATTAGGGCATCTTTCCCAAACTGGCTTCCCTCCTTAAAGGAAGGGTGGCTTCTGGTGAAACAAGACTCCAAAACTCAGCTATGCAAGTCATAGTGGATGGCTCTCTGGGGCTGACTGTTATTCTTAAACAGGGTGGCATTTATGCTTCTTAATGAAAATTTTCTGGGTAGCTGGAACAACAGTTCTGTACCTCAGAGACTAAAACCTCCTTTTAAAAATGATACTTGCGTTGTTTTACAAATAGTAACAACAAAACAATCATAATAAAGGTCTGCTTCTTTGCAAACAGAATCTTATTCCCAGGTTCCTTTTGGTCCCTAGATCCTGTAAACCTGGATTATTTGTTATGGATATATTTGGGTTAGAGATTATTTCCCACATACAGAAAATAAATGCCCCAAAGCTGGTTTGGCCATATGCCAGGAATACCAGACAGAACCTCAGTTATAAATGAAATAAATAAAATAGGTTTTAAACTACCTTGACCCCTCTCTTTATTTCAGGCTGTTGTTACTTGCCACTTGCTCTAGAACTACCTTCTTTCCCTGCTTCAGTCCATCTTGGACACTCTCTATAGTAGTGCAGGATTCCCTCTAAGACCCCAAATTATCTTCTGGTTTCCCTTTGCCTTTACTGCTCAGTCTTTCTAGCCTACACAGAATCCTTAGGGGATTCTTCCCAAAACACACATGCCGAGGCCCCATCCCAGAGAGAATCAAATTCAGCCTATGAGCGGTAGGGATTGGGCCATCAGACTTTCCAAGTGAGTCTGATGCATGAGTTGAGAGCCGTTGGCTGCCTGAACCAAATCCAAGTTCTTCATAGCAAAGGTTTGAGGCTTGTAGGAGGTCGTCACAGCTCACCAGCCTCTACAGTAACCCCCAGACTGCAACCCTGTGCCTTCACTTCTACACCTTTGTTTTTGTTATTCTTATCACCTGGAGCTCCTTCCCCTTTCTTTTTGCCTCCAAATTCTACCCATTTTTAGATTTCCACTCAAGTTCTAGCTCTTACTCTGGTAATCCTTCTTTGTCCCGCTTGGCAAGATGTGTCCTCTCCTTACTTTGGACGTTGGTGTCCCTGTTTTATTTGATGCTTTCTCATTTGATTTATATTAGTTATGTATTTGGTATATAACAAGGCTCCGTCATACATGAAGTGTTCTTGGAAGAATGTCAACAATAAAATTGGTGCAATCTTGATTTTAAGCTCTTTGCTGGTGATAGTGTTCACCCTGTATAACTACAGGGATTTAGAAAATACCAGAAAGGGATAATATCAACCCTGGCAGTTGTTAAACATATAAATGACCCTGACTATGGACAACTGTAAGACAAACCATACAAAATTGATTCAGTGGGGATTTTGGTCAAGATTGCACGAGATTTCTGGCAATTATCAAGACATCTCAGATTCACAGTAAACAAACAAAAACTCTCCCAAATGCATGTAATCTAAGATTCTTTTTCCTCTTTATTTTTTCTTTTTTTTAATTTAAATTCAATTAACATATAATATATTATTTGTTTCAGGGTACAGGTCTGTGATTCATCAGTCTTATATAATACCCAGTGCTCATTACAGCACATACCCTCCCCAGTGTCCATCACCCAGTTACCCCATCCCCCTCCCCTCCAGCAACCTTCAGTTTATTTCGTGTGATTAAGAGTCTCTTATTCTTTTTCCTCTTTAGATAACACAATTATCAGCAGTCAGTTTTGCCCTGTTGTAAGCTTTGTTACTTTGTTCCTTATTACTTTTATGTTACTACTTTGTTATTTTTATAAGAAATATTAAAAGTTATGTTCCAAGAAGAAAACCAAAATTTATTTCAGGCTTAGAGAAGACTGGCAGACCTCCTTGTTGGGATTTTATACCCATCTGTAATCCAGAGTGATAGTGGGTTGACTCCCTTTGTAGGTGGGATTTATTTGGGGGTGTCTTTGGTTAGTGTCCATTGGGTTTACCTATTCTGTGGTTGATGACTCTTTTTCTCTCTGTTGCAGATGATGGGAGGCAAGGGCCTTAAACAGGCCACAGAAATTGCTATATTAAATGCCAACTACATGGCCAAGCGATTAGAAAAACACTACAGAGTCCTTTTCCGGGGTGCAAGAGGCAAGTATCAACCTTAGTTTACCATCACCTTGGTTTTTTCTTGACCAAGTTTGACCTAGTAGATGTGGTTTTCTGCAGTGGGTAGGAAACTTCTGTTTCTTAGCATATACCAGAGAAAAGCATAGATTTTTTGGAAATAACTTCTATTTAGTGAACAGTTTAGGAGTATCACTATTTGGAAGGCTGTGTGATGCAGTTAGTGTACACAGCCCAGGTCAACAAGGAGCCACACCACTGAGAGATGTATACATAAATATCGTGAGCTCATTACCTCCCAAAGTGCTATGGGAATGCCTCTAGAAGAGGAGTAATTCAGACTGGGCAGAATAATTGGGAGAGCCTTCTGGGAGGAGCCCTTTGAGATGAGCCTGGAAGGCAGAGGAGCAACCCCAGTAAACAGAGACTGCAGCAAGCCAGAATTGTCTAGGTGGTGGGAGGCTTTGGGGGGTTGATGGATGGGATAGGAGGAAGGGGAGCAGATAAGAATGAAGTTGGAGAGGCAGCTTGGGGCCTTGAAGGTCTCAGAAGGCTCTCATCTTTACCCTTGAGCCAGATGACAGCCATGGAAGGTTTTTTGAGCAGGGGAATGACAGGATTAAGAGAATGGTAAAGTCATTAAGAAAATGGCAGGGGATGAACATCCTATTAGAAGTAGAATCAATAGGACTTAGTTACTGATTATTTGAGTGTGAAGAGCGATTCTAGGTAAGCCTCTTATGCTGATAATAGAGGTGCAATTGTGGGAATAATAGAAGGGGGGACAAAGTCACCCTGGAAGTGATGGGAGGGGACGGAGCCAGACAGATTTGCAGAAATTTGGCTTTGGGCACAGAATCTAGGAGCAGACTCTTCGAACTGGTGAAACCCAAGAAAAGAGTTTTGAGAAACTAGAGCAAAACCCCTCAAGCAGATGGCTACATTAACAGGGATGAGCAGGAAAGGCGTACCTGATGAGGGCGGGCTCCATGCCTGAGGCAGCTTTAGAGCCTCTGCAGCGTTTGTCACAGTGCCTCTCCCGAGAAAAGCCCCTGCTTGCCCTGTCTGTCTCTGTTCTGGCCTCATCTGATCCCTGTAGCCTCCTTTCCCTGGCACAGAGAACTACTCCTTCCTTTGCTCCCTCCACTACTGAGGATTTCTCCCACTCGGTTTCTTGTCTGGCTCTGTCCGTCAGACCTTGAGCAGGGTAAAGACTGTGCCTGCTTCCATGCTCCAGCACCCGTACCTGTCAATCACTCCTGGCCCACCATAAATGTCCGCGGTGTTGCACAACCGGGAGAGACAGACTGGTCTTACGACGGGAGTCTTAAACAAAACAAAACAAAACAAAACAAAACCTGCCTTTAACAATTAGGAACACTTTGGTCACCTTTGAAAGAATTAGGGCAAAAATGATAGGGCAGATGCCAAATGGAAATGAGCTGAGAAGTGGACTGAGGGTGGGGAAAAGAAGGGAGAGGCATTCATGGTTTGGGCGAGTTTCGTAGCGAAGGCAGTGGGACAGGTGGGGGCTGCTCCAATAGGATGCCGTTTTGCTTTGAAATAAGAAAAGAACATGATACTCACCTGCCAGAGAAAAGGAGTTGAAGAGGGGAGACTGAAGCTACGATAGAGGGAGTAATAGGTGGGCGAACAAAGTCATCCTGGAGGTGATGGGAGGAGACACGCAGCAAGTTGGCTGTGGGCACGGAGTCACAGACAGGGACAGATGGGGACTTGGAGCTTGGAGCAGAGAGTTAGCAGTCAGTAAGCAGCATGGGCCGAAAGAATGAGGCCTCTCTTGGGCTCTTTGTTTCTCCAGCTCAGGCGGAGTATACATCTGCATCTGTGATCTTTAATTTAAAGGCTGGTCTTGCCTTAAAAATAGGTATCCAAAGGATTAGTTCTGTAGTTTGAAAATAGAAAAGAGCTAAATAACTAGTAGGTCTGGTTAGGAATGCTCCCCAGAGATTAGGAAAGAAACTTGTGGGCAATATGTCTCTAAGCAGCACAATAAAATGCTTCTGAGGTGGGTATTAAAGAATCTACAAGAGCTACTAATTAATTCATTCAAATATAGCTCCTGCCCTGTGAAATGCATCCTGCTTATGTGTCGGCCTTCAGGATTAGTTTAAATACTTGTTTTGTCTGATTATGTAAGTAATTTTCATATGCTCAACATGGAAAATTTGGAAAATAAAAACCATGAGGAAGGAAACATAAATGATCCATGGTTTCGTCAAGCAGACATAACCACTATTAATATTTTGCTGTATTTCTTCTTATCTTACATTTAGACCATGATATCATAATACAAATACAGTTTGTGTCCTGTTTTTTAACTTTATCTTATATTGTGATCATTTCCCCTTGTCATTAAATGTTCTTTGAAAGTAGCTACATTGATTCTATTATATGGATATACCAGGATTTAGGTAATTGTGTTTTCCTCCTAGTTGTTTGCTTTGCATTTGCTACAAGGAATATTTTTTTATTTAGATTTTTAAAAAACATTTCTGATTATTTCCTGAGGTTAGAGCTGTAGAAGAGAAATTATTATTTCAGAGTATGAATGCATTTAGGCTCTTGGTATGTGTGGCCTGGTTGTCCCCACAGAGACTTTGTAACAATTTATTTCATGCTAATAGCATATGAAGTGACCATCACACCAGGGCCTAGTGAACACCAAGTGCCAGGCTGAAAAAAACAACACCAACCAAAAACAAAGTATCTTTGCCATTCTGTGGTTGAAAAATGATTTTTTTGCTTTAATTGACGAGGTTTAGGGTTTTTTTCTGTTTATTTTTTTAAGGTATTTGAAATTTACTTATGATTAACTTTATTTGAAAACATTGAGACAGAATTCACATACCATACAAATGACCCACTTTAAATGTACAATTCACTGATTTTTAGTGTGTTCACACAGTTGTGCAATCTGAAGTTTAGTTTTTAAAGCAAGAATGTGTGTGATCGGGACTGCATGTGGGGTATGGTGGCGGTCTAGCAGAGAGGAAACTGAACAAGCAAGCCTACTCAGGTGCCTACCATGTGCTTAGCATTTGAGTGACTGCTTTAAGCAGAGACTGTCTCACAGTCCTAGGGGATTTGCAGCACAGAATGATAGATGCAATTTCCATTTGTTTTGACATTTTATCCCAGAATCAAATAATAAATTGTATTTCTCATCCCACGCAGAGATATATTGGTGATTACAGACTTTTATTACCCAATCCCAAAGTTCATGAAATAAAAAAACTGTCTCATGTTTGGTCTGGTAAACACATTCATTATATAATTTGAAGCTGAGTATTCTAGGGCCTAAAAAAGAATTATCACTGTACCTCCTGAGGGCCCAAAATAGAAATGTTCTTAATAAACGCATTGTAGTCCAAGATGTCTAATGGCAATATTAAAAGACCATTAATCATCTTAATCATATTTACTAGTTCTATATAAGACTTTGGAATTACAGATGACTACGAGGCAATAATTTTAATGAACTCCAGGCTTCCCTTTATGAACCATTTCTTTTGAGAGATTTGAAAATACCAGCTAAACCACTGAGGCTTATGGTTTTGTGAAGCAAGGAAGTGACAGGCAAGAATTGGGATGGGGGAAAAGCAGTAGTATTTCGGATGAGGAAAGAAAGGAATTACCTCAGGTAAAATGGTACCTTTTGTTTGTTTGTTTGTTTTAATGATAAATTCTTATTTATTGAAAGACATCCAGTTGAGAATTTTTTTTTTTAAGATGGTACCTTTTTTAAAGGAGGAATTAAAAAAAATTCACGGATGTCTACTCTTGGCAGGCTAAGCTCACTGTTTGATCTAAATGGAGTTTCTGTCAGCGGAGTAGGCAACTTTATTAGTATCCCAGTGTTTTATTTATGTTTTAATTTCTTAAATGCCTATCCCTTTTTGACCTTAGACAAACCTAATGCTGCCTGGAAATTCCTATTCCTGAATTGGTTTCCCAGTCGCCTTTATGGGTAGACATGGGCCTCAGGGGATGGGCCTTCACATCCCAGGCCAGCAGGTGACCCTCCTGAGGCCAGAGGCCCCACCTACCCGACCTCATTTCCAGGGAAACCTTCAGTTTTGATTCTATTAGTAATGGTCCCTGGATTGCAACTGAAAAGCTTGACCAAGCCCTGATTGCTCACCTAAGCTTTATAGAGTAATTAGCCAGTGAGTTCCGTTTATCTCTAGGCAATCACTCTGAGGATGCGGAGCGGGAGGGAAGATGTTCCAAGCTTAGAGCCAAGCCACTTTTATTTTGCTTTTCCATCATGCCACCATCCCCTCCTTGTTCCTTTGACTTGGTATCTTTTCAGACTCTCCGCTATAGTCATGGTTAGGCCCAGCAGGAACGTCTACTCAGAGGAAATTAAAACTTGTGCTGATCAGTTTATATAATTTCTACTTCAAATTTTCCTGACTCACCATATGCCATAGAAGGTTTTCTATCTTTTCTCCTTTTTTTTTTTTTTTAAAGATTTTTTATTTATTTATTTGAGAGAGAGAGAATGAGAGAGAGCAAGCACATGAGAGGGGGGAGGGTCAGAGGGAGAAGCAGACTCCCTGCCGAGCAGGGAGCCCGATGTGGGACTCGATCCAGGGACTCCAGGATCATGACCTGAGCCGAAGGCAGTCGCTTAACCAACTGAGCCACCCAGGCGCCCCTTCTATCTTTTCTCCTTAAAAAGTGTAAACAAAGACGAACATCTTGGCATCTGGCCTCTAACAGCCACCAAGTTTCCATTTCACCCCTTTCAGGGCTCAAGTACAGAAAGAAAGAATATGCTGAAATTCCACCGTTTCCATTTGAACACGTTAGGATATGGATTTAGAAAATAACATCTGAACCTCATTTTGAAAATGGAGCTCTTCCCAAACCGCCTGGCTGTGGTGGGGGCCCTGCAGACGCAGGCTTTGTGTTAGCAGTGCTGGGCTGGGCTCCGCGTGACTGAACTTCTCCTTGGAAGACTGCCCTCTGCCTGCCAGCAAGAGTGACTCCTTTCCTCCATCATGTGTCCCTCCTCCCCTCCTGCCCACTGAGCATCCTTCAGAGCAGTGAGCTTCATTAGCCTTCTTTCTTGTGTCACTGTCACAGTGCTGGGGTGGCAGCCAGAGGCTCAGAGAAGAAAGGTCAAAGGTTGAGGCTGGGCTACCAAAATGGGGTAGGGACAATTGTGTATTTAGGATTCCTAGACTTAAATGGTCTCACCATTCCTCCCCCCCCCAACCCCCGCCCAATATTCCAACTGGTCGTTCCTTTTAGGTACCTTTTCCCCCCGACTACCTAGCTATGAATACAACTTTCTCCTTTTGAATCCCACTTCTTACAAATTTAATCCCCATCACTGTTAGAAAGAATATTTAAAAAATATTCAGTGACAGTATATTTAAAGCTTCAGGTTCTCATACTTTCATTTTCTAACAAAACCAGTCCTTTCTTATCTATTCATTACATAAGAAGCAGAGCAGTTCCGGACGATCTCAGGGGCTATTAATGACTGGAGCTATTCTTCTCAGGCTTGAGGAATTATGTCTGCTCCACGTATCTGTAAGTAGAGTCATTGTTTGCTGAGAGTCAGGAAAGTAGGTTAAGAAGAGGGAGTACATTATTATCTCATGAGCAGATACTTTCTTGGAAGGAAACTCATCAGTTGTGTGGGCCATGGAATTTCGAAGCCCCCAGAAATGTTCTATTTATGAAAATGCTGACTGAGTTGATGGTTTGTTCCTGCTGATGGGTGGGGGATCAAACAGCTCATGCTGGAGAGCTAGATAGCAGCCTGGGCCGGGGGAGGCTGTCAGTTTACAAACTAGAGCAAAGAGAACGGACTCCCAGGGCCTTTGGCTTCTTCAGCTTCTTGCCATTTGTGGTGTGGTGTTTGACAGCTCCGATTTCTAATTCTCAGCTTGAAGCCTGAACCCAAAACCTCAAGAGCCCCTTTGAAGAATCACATACAATTATGTATGAGCCTTACAGGTCTAGGTTTACTATGTATTTACACACACGCAGGAGGAAGTTATTTGATGCTGGGGGCAGAGTCGCTGAAAACAGTATCAGTGGATCTTTAGCTCTAGAAATATTTTGTAATAAAAGGGTCAGGCCTGTGATGACATGTTTAACTGTTGGAAGTAGATTTTATAACCTCAGAGTAGAAAAAACCTCATCCCCAGGAAATCTCCAGGCAAATAGTTCAGCAGTGCATTGGCACCAAAGTCCCACCTCCCATCAGCCTCTTGGCTCCGGGGTGTGTTGTGACACATTGGCCTGATGTGTTAAAAACATTTTTAATTTTACAATTATCTTTATATTTTATAGTTATACTTATTAATAAAGTAGACGAGGTCTTTGTTGCCAACTATAAACTTACCAAGTGATCAGGCTTCTTGGTACTCATTGATATGTGATTTAAGCTGATTTATTTGTTCATTTGTTTGGGTAAAACAAGCTGATGCTAATCTTGAGCTGAAAAAATTTTCCAGGTTATGTGGCTCATGAATTTATTTTGGATACAAGACCCTTCAAAAAGTCTGCAAATATTGAGGCTGTGGATGTGGCCAAGAGGCTTCAGGATTATGGTGAGTGACCTTGTGGGAGAACTGCTTTTAGGGCAACTTAGGTTTTTGACATTCATGCAGCTTTCCATGCTGGCTATGGGCCACTTCCTCAAGGCACAAACCAAATGTGCAGGCACCATAGTAAACTGATCCATAGGCTAAACGGTGAGCCCAGGATTCTAGGCAAGCTTCAAAATGATAGAGAAAACACTTGCCCTATGAGTGCATTGGTAATACCCTTCAAAAGATATTAAATCATATATCTTGAATCCATTGGCATCCTAGAAGTCTTTGTAGTTAATAGAATTAAAAACCCCAAAGAAAATGGTTGCTGTTTCCTATGTTGCTTCATTTTTTTTTACATTTTTAATTAAGTTTTTAATTTTAATTCCATTTACAGTTAACATACAGTATTTGTTAGTTTCAGGTGTGCAACATAGTGATTCAACACTTCATACATCACCCAGTGCTCATCATGATAAGTGTACTCTGTGATTCCCAGCACCTATTTCATGTATCCCCCCACCCACCTCCCCTCTGGTCACCATCAGTTTGTTCTCTGTAGTTAAGAGTCTGTTTCTTGGTTTGCCTCTCTCTCTGTTTTCCCCCTTTGTTCATTTGTTTTGTTTCTTAAATTCCACATACGGGAAAATCATATATTTGTCTTTCTCTGACTAATTTATTTTGCATAGCATTATACTCTCTAGCTCCATCTGTGTTGTTGCAAATCGCAAGATTTTATTCTTTTTTATGGCAGAATAATATGTCACATACAACATATTCTTTATCCATTCATCAGTTGGTGGACATTTGGGCTCTTGCCATAATTTGGTTATTGTAGATAATGTTGCTCTAAACACTGGGGTGCAGGTATCCCTTTGAATCTGTATTTTTGTATCCTTTGGGTAAATACCTAGTAGTGCAATTGCTGGGTCATATGGTAGCTCTATTTTCAACTTTTTGAGGAAGCTCCATACTGTTTTCCAGAGTGGCTGCACCAGCTTGCATTCCCACCAACAGTGCAAAAGGGTTCCCCTTTCTCCACATCCCCGCCAACATCTGTCATTTCCTGACTTGTTAATTTTAGCCATTCTGACTGGTGTGAGGTGGTATCTTATTGAGGTTTTGATTTGGATTTCCCTAATGCCAAGCAATGTTGAGCACTTTTTCATGTGTCTATTGACCATTTGGATGTCTTCTTTGGAGAAATGTCTGTTCATGTCTTCTGCCCACTTTTAATTGGATTATTTGGGTTTTGTGGTTTTTTGTTTGTTTGTTTGTTTTTTGGTGTTGTCTTGCCTATGTTTCTGGTAAATTCTTACTCCTGTTCCACTCTTGGTAAACAAAGGAGTCCATGAAGAGATCAATTGGTGTAATGGTGAAGGAAGTAGAGCAGGTAACCTGTAGAAGTGTTCAAGACCAATGGCATTTGAGTTTTATAAGCACCTCAGTCATGGCATAGCTATTTCAGCTGCTTCTATAGATGAAGGAATAGGCTTCCTTCACCTTAGGAAGAATTTCCTCCACCACAGGAATATGGTTTCATAAAGACAGTGCAGTTTTCCTGGAAGAATTTTGAAAGACACAGGCCCTTGTGAATTAGTAGATGTTCATTCAGCACAGTCCTTATTGAAATACATGTTTTAGTGACATTATCAATAATATCAAAGACGCTTCAATTCTCAGAAAGGCTAAGGTGGGGAGAACTTTGCCTTTCAGTGGGTGTGGAGTCCTATCTGAATTTTAATAATTTGAATAACTTCTCTTAATAAGGAAAGTGAAAGCTTCAGTAATTTAATATCTGCATCATAATGGGAGTCCCACATGTGTGGCTCATTCCTCTCCTGGATGCATGATCTTATTAGGCAGAGTTATAATAAATGGGAAAGCCAGAGAAAGTTTTCATTAATGAAATTAGCAGTTACTCCCTCCAAATCTCTTGGTTGCTCCCGTGACCTGACTCAGCCTCCTGGCTAATGGCTGAGTGATGGAGATTCAGGTGGGCTCTAGCTTCGCTTCTGAGATGTGTTGTCCGTATCACATGTGTGGCGGCGGCAGCATTTGCAGGGAGGGAGAGGACGGGCGAGGAGGGAGTTGTAGTGCAAGTCACGACCCAGTATTTCCAAGTCTTGGTCTGTCTCCAAACTTGACATTATTTTGGTGTTTGATAGGGTGATTGCCACACTTGCCCCAAGTCTAGAATTGTACAGGTGCCTAGCACTTAGTAAGCACCTCAGAACTTACATGTTTAGTAAATGAGAGAATGGGGTGCCTGGCTGCCTGGCTGCGGAGCACGCGACTCTTGACCTCGGGGTCGTGAGTTCGAGCTCCACACTGGGTGTAGAGATTACTTAAATAAATACACTTGAAAAAAATGTGAGAGAATGAATGAATGAATGGCTAAGTAAAAACACACACACAAAAACAAAACAAAAACCACCCCCCAAAACCCCGAAAATAGCAATTGAGAATGACAACACAGATTCTTAATCACACCTACTGAATCAAAGTTTCCAGGGGAGAAGCCTCGTAACCTGTATATTTAACAAGCATCCCGCAGATGAGTCTTAACAGCCCGATGTGGGGCACACTGCCTTAGGGCAGAGGTTTCCAAACTTAGTGAGTGATGAGTCACAGGGAGAGTTTTTAAGACTCATAGCTTTCTGAGCCTTACTTTGGACTTCCTGAATCAGGGTGAAGATCCAAGAATCTGTGTTCCTAAGACAACTGATTCTTTTAAGATATGGGAACCACTACAGCAGAATATGTTGGGCTGAATTTGCTCATGCATGGAATTGAGGTTGGACTTAATGGGTAATGAGATTAGCTTGTTTTTTTTTGTTTTTTGTTTTTTTAAAATATCCTTTTCTGGTTTGAGTGACATATGTATTTGTCAAAACTGTGCATTTTGCTCTATGTAAATTTTATCACAAATACATGTGAAGAGATATTGAATTCTAGTTAATAATATGCATGCTGAACTATTTAAGGGAGAAGTGTACTGATGACTGAAGCATACTTTGAAATGCATCAAAAATAAGATGGAAGGATGAATAGATATGTGATTAAGCAAACAGAGCATCATTGTAGAATCTAGGTGAACAGTGTATGGGTCTTCACTCTATAGTCTTTTCAATATAATGTTTGAAAATGTTTATAACATGTTGAGGAGACAATCCCTTAAAGCACACAGGCACGACCCTAAAGCACGCCATGTGATTTATGCAGATCAGAATTTGGGACCCATTTAAACTTAACTGACAGATATATCAACTTTGGGGCTGTTCGTCATCTTTTCACAGTTTCATAGAAAAAGGGTAAGAAGTGGGAAAAGGTTGTTTTTGGCTTTTGTCCAGGAAATCTCTCTCAAGCATGTGTCATTTTACATATGAAAACTTTTGGAAACAGAAATACCTTCAGCCTGAATTCAGTGTAAAGACAAAAGGCTTTCCATGGTCAAGGCTCAGTTTCCTCATCTATAAAATGGGGACAGTAGCACTCACTTCAGGCTTATGGTTGCTATCTTGTTATTTAACTTGTGATAGGCTATGATATTTCAATTTCTCTTAATTGCAAGTAAAACACAAGCATTATAGATTCTAAAACAAAATCAAAGTGAAATAAAATCTTAGTCTCATACTTTGGTGATAACCCCTGTTAAAATTTTAGTATTTATTCTTCAAAGTGTCTTCCTTCATAAGATATATATACATAAACACTTTGTCACATTTTTTTTAATAAAAATGGAATATCATTATTATGTAGCTTGCTTTTTTGACTTAATATTTTTTAATGTTTACCCAATTTAGCAAATATAAATTTACATACATTTGAAGTGTCTGTAAAACTTGCTTAACTGATCCTCTATTGTTGGATGTTAGTTTATTTCCTAAGTTTTTCTTTTTTCTTGCATAAACAGTGCTGAGATGAATCCATATATATATGCAAATTATATACGTAAGCACATTCATCCAGTGATTTCCTTGACACGACGGGGAGGGTCTCTTCTAAATTGGGGAGGTCAAGGTTAGTGACACAAGTCCCCCTATCTGCTTTGCAGGTTTTCATGCCCCTACCATGTCCTGGCCGGTGGCAGGGACTCTCATGGTTGAGCCCACTGAGTCAGAAGACAAGGCAGAGCTGGATAGATTCTGTGATGCCATGATCAGCATTCGGCAGGAAATTGCTGACATCGAGGAGGGCCGCATTGACCCCAGGGTCAATCCACTGAAGGTGTGTAGGCGCTGGTACTCTATCCGAAATGTCCCATAGAGAAGACTGGGTATGGACAGGGTGCCAGCAACCCCTGAACTCCCATCAGAAGGTGAGATTATTCTTGCCTAGATTAAGACCATTCTTCTGAACAAATTCATTGCTTGCAAATTTAAATCTTCTTGAACAACATAGTAGCAGTTACTCAAGTATAAAGTGGATGTTTTGAGATATGTTTTAATTTTGTTTATGTAATTGTTTTGTCATTGTGGGAGGTATACCTCCCACGTGCACCCAACTTGGTTGCCAAAGGAGGGAGCAGAGGCTGAAGAGCTATCTATTTGGGGAGTCTTATTCTTATTCTATGTCTCTGTTTGATGCACTCTAGTGAGATTATTTACCTCACAAACTCTGGATAAAGACAAGTTCTTATGTTGGAGTAGTTATCTCTTAGAACAACTAACTGGTACTTGGCCTTTTATAATGTTATGGCCTATTTTTGGAGAAAATCTGAAACATGTTTATTGTGAGCTCTAAGTCTCTCGTTAGGTCCAGGCATTATTAAGCAGGGGCGGGGGGGGGGGGGCGGTCATGAATTGAAAACACTGTGAAGACTTTGGTTGCGCTATTATGGCCCCAAGCCAGAGAGCAAGTCTGAGATGCTTGGGGAAGCTCAGGCAAGTTCCAAGGTGCCCAGCTGAAGGTGGAGTACCCAGGCCAGTGGCTGGCAGGAGAAGGCATCTTGCTTATTATTATTTCTCTTTTCTGTGGATACTGCTGATTCTTTAAGGATTTAGGCCATTTTTAAAAATGGCAATAGACATCTAAAGAACATAATACTGAGTTACAAAAACAAGTGGAGAATAATACAGGATGATAAGATTTTAAAATGTGCCCAACTATGCTATATGCTGTTTATGCATATATGCAGTAATAGTATAAAAACAATCAGCATGGTGAACACCAAATTCATGATAGTGGTTATCACCGGGGAGTAGGGTAAGAGATGAGATGGAGGGGATATATAGGCAGCTTCAGATGTATCTGCAACATTGTTTTATTCATTTTATTTGACACAGAGAAAGAGCCCAAGCAGGGAGAGGGGGCGGGCAGAGGGAAAAGCAGGCTCCCCTCGGAGCAACCCAGGACCCCAGGATCATGACCTGAGCCAAAGGCAGATGCTCATCCGACTGAGCCACCCAGGCACCCCTGTTTTATTTATTTATTTATTTTTAAGACTTCTTTATTTTGAGAGAGACAGTGAGCACAAGTTGGGGTGGGGAGGGGCAGAGGGAGAGGGAGAATCTCAAGCCGACTCCTGGCTAAGCATGGAGCCTGGCACAGGGCTCAGTCCCAGGACCCTGAGATCATGACCTGAGTCAAAACCACGAGTCGGACACTTAACTAATGGAGCCACCCAGGTGCCCCTCTGCAATGTTTATTTTAAAAGATTAAGCAAATATGACAAAATGTTGATTTATGTTGGTTGGGTGGTAGATGTTCTAATATATTACCATAACTTTCTGATATTTGAAATATTTCACAATAGTTTCCTATCAACATTTTTTTCCCCCTTAAGTTGAAATTAAACAAAACAACCACGCTGTGTCCCTGGGCTTCCATCAGCTCACTGGCTGAACAAAGCACAGGAGGAGAAGGCAGTATTCTCTCTGATCCCTTTCCCATCTGTGTCTGTTTCAGATGTCTCCACATTCCCTGACCTGCGTCACATCCTCCCACTGGGATCGGCCTTATTCCAGAGAGGTGGCAGCTTTCCCACTTGTAAGTTCTCCTCTGAAGCTGCCTGTGCCAGGTGGTGGAGTGTTCATGTGCGTATGAAGGGCCATCACCTATCTGGTGGGGCTCCCGTCCTTGCAGCCTCATTATAGTAACTGTATGTGGGACGCTTTTTTTTTTTTTTAAAGATTTTATTTATTTATTTGACAGAGACACAGCGAGAGAGGGAACACAAGCAGGGGGAGTGGGAGAGGGAGAAGCAGGCTTCCCGCTGAGCAGAGCGCCAATGTGGGGCTTGATCCCAGGACCCTGGGATCATGACCTGAGCCGAAGGCAGATGCTCCACCACTGAGCCACCCAGGCACCCTGGGACACTTTTTTTTAAAATATAGATTTTATTTATTTATTTACTGGAGTGAGTGAGAAAGAGAGAGCTTTTGGGGGGGGGGGGAGGAGCAGAGGGAGAGGTACAAGCAGCATGGAGTTCAATCTCATGACCCTGAGATCATGACCAGAGCTGAAATCAAGAGTTGGATGCTTAACCCATTGAGCCACCCAGGCACCCCTATGTGGGACACTTTCCTAAATAGGTCATGACAAGTGAGGCAGAGCGTAGGCTTTGGCTTTCAGGGCTCTGAGGTCAGAGTGTCAGCCATAGGCTTGGGAATCCACTGGGTACACAGTGGAGGAAGACCAAATAGGAATCCCTGTCAAATTTCTACTGTCGTCCAACAGGGAGACAGCCCCAAATGCACCAAATACAGTCTTTGTTTCCTTTCTGAGTCTTACGTGAAAAAGGTACTCCATAGTCTGGCAGGGTGGAGACAAGAGTCAAAAATTGGATTTGGGGGGACAATAATGAAGGGGTCGCTTATAGCTTTTTTTTGTATTGGAATATAGTTGACACATAATGTTACATTAGTTTCAGGTATACCACATAGTGATTTGACAACTTGATACATTATGCTGTGCTCACCACAAGTGTAGCTACCATCTGTCACCATAACAAATGCTATTACAATACATTGACTCTATTTCCTATGTGGTACCTTTTATCCCCCTGACTTACCCCTTCCATACTTGGAAGCCTGTATTTCCCACTCCCCTTGACCCATTTTGCCCATCTCCCACACCCTCCCCTCTGGCAACTATCAGTTCTCTGTATTTATGGGTCTGTTTCTTTTTTCTGTGTTTTTAGATCCATGTAAGTGAAATCATATGGTATTTGTCTTTCTCTGTTTGATGTATTTCACTTAGCATAATACTCTCTAGGTCCACCCATGTTGTCGTAAATGGCAAGATCTCATTCTTTTTCATGGCTGAGTGATAGTCCAGTGTATATGTGTGCACACACATGTGTGTATACATACATATACATACACATCTTTATCATCTGTTGGACACGGGTTACTTCCATATTTTGGCTACCGTAAATAATGCTGCAATAAAAAATAGGAGTGTGGGTTTTACCTTCTTCTACTTTTGGGCACTTATTGGGGTTAGGCTGTGGGACATCACTGCAGTCTCCTCTTTCCCCAAGAGAAATGTTTCAGAATACCCCAGAACGTTTCCATCTTTTGTCCCTTGCAGCCCTTTGTGAAACCAGAGAACAAATTCTGGCCAACCATTGCCCGGATTGATGACATCTATGGAGACCAGCACCTGGTTTGTACCTGCCCACCCATGGAAGTTTATGAGTCCCCATTTTCTGAACAGAAGAGGGCCTCTTCTTAGTCCTGTCTCCTTAAGTTCAAGCGACTGACTGGATGTCTTTCTCTGGAGCACTTGATGAGCAAGAACTATATAATTTCCCATCCCAGACTCAACTTGGGGTTTTATATACTGTGTATATTTTTGTAATCTCTGTCAAGGTAAATGTAAATACTATTAGCATAGTGAGTGGAAACTCGTTGGAAGACCAACGTGCCTCAGTGCCTGCTTCCACATGTAGCAGTTGATGTTCCAGTTGCCTGGATTAGGAACCATCTAGTTTTTTTTTCATAGAAAATTTTGGGTGTGCTAGGAACTTTAACTTTCAATGTAGGAAGTTCAGAGACATTATAGAGGTTATACTGTAGACTCTGATAGATTCTTGGTCCAAATAAGTCCTTGTGGACTGTGCTATCTGTGAGGAATCCCAGGGCAAATGTTTACATTTTCTATACATTGAAGAAAATTTTTCTCTAATTTGCCTAATCTGTAATAGCATTTCTGAGTGTTTTCCCTTTCCCATGTGTGTGGTTTCCTTTTATCTGCAATTATTAGTATTCTAATAAAAGCATTTCAATTTGAAGAATGCCTTCTTGGTCCATTTTTCATGCTTATTTCCACATAGCCTAAGTTCAGAGAGATTTGAAGGGCAATGAGAATACCCAACCCAATAGCCATTTTTACATTAATCAGTTTTGTCTAGCAGTTTTTCTCATTAGACACTAAGTCCAGAGATAATAAGCCAAGGTCTAGTGTTCCTCAGTCTTTCTCTTGTGCCTTCCTTTGTATGTAATCTTCATCCTCATAGTCTTAAGATGGCTCCTGCATATTGACATCACATAACCATTCTAGATAGGAAAAAGGGAGAAAAACCAAAGAAAAAAGGCAAATTCCATCCACATTGACTTCTTTTGAAATGCTTTCCCAGAGACTCCACCCAGTAACTTCTGCTTGCTTTTGGCCAGAATTGTTTCACATTGCCACTTCTACCTGGGTATGTTAGTGCCCCAGAGGAAGTCAGGAGTTTGTTAGATAAATAAAAGGGGGGATATGGGTTTCAGGTAGGCAACTAGCATGGCTGCCACAAAATAACTTTCCCCTAGATACAGCAAATGCTTCAGATTTTCTTCCCTGATTGTGAGCACTTGTTCGATTACTTGGTTCTTTGCATGGCAGCTTACTCAATCAACCATTATTCAAGCTATTACGATAGTCAACTGAAGAAAGGTCTTAGTACTCTATTGAATGCTCTGCAAGCGGTTCACTTATTCTCACACTTCAAATGTTTGTAGAACAATTTATTTCAGCCTAACTAAGCAGTAGAGAAATGATGGGATCCATGTTTGTTTGTTTGTTTTTACATTATAATTAAATGGTTAATATTTATTGAGTTCTTCTCTGGGGTTAGGTACTATTTGAAGTGTTTAAAATGTATTATCTCATTGGAACCTCACAACAGTCCACTTTTACACAAGAGGGTATGGCGAGATGCCCAAGGTCACACAGCTGATTAGAGGGAGAACCTGAATTTGAACCCAGGCTGCAGAACTCCAGTGGCAGCTGGTCAAAACAGGTTACCACACTGCCATGGTCACTGTATCCCTGGAGATCTGCCTCCCTGAGCTGGAAACCAGGCTCTCAACACAGACTAGCCCTCAGGGTATGGAATAGTCCCTTCAGAGGAAGGACAGCATATGGAAACAAATCATCAAAGGTGAACAGCAGCTCTTCTTTTCACTGTAAAGTGTATCAGAGGCAAATGCAGGTGATTAAATATTCAAATTGTCCTTCACTATTAAGTTGCTCGTATGTTCACCTGATGCTTGTGCACATCTTTCCTACCTCTGGGTCTTTGCCCGAGTGGTGTCCTCCACCTGGAGCACTCTCCCCTGCTCCCTTTGCTTTACTGGCTCCTGTTTGTTCATTTTAGCATTTCCTCAAGAAGGTCTTCCACAGTCCCCCACCCCCCACCCCCGGAGTAGCTATGAGCAAGCGGAACCAAGTTTCATACGTGCGGCAGGCCGAACCGGCGTTCCTGGCCTGCTTCAAGGAATGGGTCAGCTACAGGTAAGGGCCTACCGTGGAAACCAAGGTGAGCCCAGGCCAGTCGCGTTACCTCAGAAACGCGGGTCGCCCTGCCACTTCTGGCTTCTGCCTGGATTTGGAGGCCAGGCACTGACGGGTCCTCACTCTCACCTGCGCCCAGCCCCGAATCTGGATGGGCCTGAGTCCAGGCTGGTCCTTTTTGAACAACTACAGCCTTGTATGCCCAGGAAGCTATTTGTCGTTGTTCGTCATGCTGCTGTGTTCTTGAAAATGACTTGACGCTGGTAAAGCACTTCGTCCTTGATAGATGGTTCAGAAAGATCACTTTCCTCTCTCATCTTATTTGCTTATCCCAAAACCTATAGTTAGCAGGATGAGTGGTAGCTTAGTCCCGTTTTCCAGATAAAGAAACGGAGGCCACTCGATCAAATGACCTGATGTCCTAGGCCTGGAGTCTGCAGCATCTTTGGAAAAATGCCCTGGATCTATTTTTATGCTTTGTTGTTTACCACACCCCTCTCCCCCCCCAAAAAAACAAGCATGTTTAAGAATATCCTGGATCGGGGCACCTGGGTGGCTCAGATAGTTAAGCATCTGCCTTCAGCTCAGGTCATGATCTCAGGGTCCTGGGATCAAGTCCCACATTGGGCTCCTTGCTTGGCAGGGAGCCTGCTTCTCCTTCTGCCTGCCACTCCCCCTGCTTGTACTCTCCCTCTCTCTCCCTCTGGCAAATAAATAAAATCTTAAAAAAAAAAAAAATCCTGGATCTAGGGGGCCCTGTGTGGCTCAGTTGGTTAAGTGGCTGCCTTTGGTTGGGGTCATGATCTTAGGGTCCTGGGATCGAGCCCCATATCTGGCTCCCCACTCAGTGGCTCAGTGGGGAGTCTGCTTCTCCCTCTCCCTCTGATCCTCATCCCTGCTTGTGTTGTCTCAAATAAATGGATAAAATCTTAAAAAAATCTTGGATCTAAATAGAAGAGGAGCTTCAGGAAAGAGCAAATCCTGAATAGTTTAGGGATGAGGATTGGTGGGAATCAATTTCTGAGCCCTCCCAGGGGCTAACTGGTTCACACCAAAACCTGCCCTACTTTCAACAGGAAGGGACTGTTACGCTTAGGGATTGTGTGGAGAAATCAAGAATTCATTTAGAAAAAAAAGAAAAAGGTCTTCCACACGTCTGTGAAATGTGCTATTATTTTGTATCTTGGCATTCAGCTTGCTTGCCTTTACCCTTAGCACAATTAGTAATTACCCTGTTTCCCTGTTTCCTTGGTTTTCTTCTGCTTCACCAGACTAAGTTCCCTGAGAGCAGGGACCATATCTCATTCATCATTGGATTCCCAGTGCTGAGCCAGGGTCTTCCACAGAGGGTATGTTCAACAGCAGGAAATAGGAATTGAGTAAAGGAATGATCTTTCATCTTAAAGAGGGACACTGTCATGGAAACCAGTATTTCCTGCTGTAATACCTACTGCAAGTAGTTGTTAAAGTACAAAATGCCAGGCCTTAAAGACAAGGCACACAGGCTTTGTACAGGATGCCCGCCCCCCCCCCATCCCCAGCTCTTTTTTATTGTGGTAAAATATACATAAAATTTACCATTTAAAATTATTCAATTCAATAGCATTAAATACTTATACAGTGTTGTGTCGAATGTGCCTTTTGAGCAGTTTTGAAGATGAGGATCTGAGGTAGACATGCACAGACTTCATATAAATGGGGCACTGCCCTCTGCCTTCTCCCAGCCCTGGGGCCGGCCACTGTTAGAACAATCATTGCCTTGCTGCTGTGTATGATAGAGGGCAAGGGCCCAGTGTGGAAACCCCATGAAACCTCTATATAAATACAGGGGCCAAGTTTTCCAATGACAAAACTGGTGCCTATCATCCAAATAAAGGATGTAGGTACCACTTTTGGGTACAAGAAGCCATCTGGGACAAGTAGTTTGGGAGCTGAGATGTTAGCACTTTTAGAGGTTCACAGGGCTCCGGGTCAGAATGTTTAGTAGGGTTTTTAATTGGCCAAGGTCAGGTATGTGTCCTAGGGCAGTGATTTTCACACCTTAGTGTGTACAGACTACCAGGAGGGCTTGTTAGACCCTGGCCTCAGAGTTTGATACAGTTCTTAGGCAGAGCCAGAGAATCTGCATTTCTAACATGTTCCAGGTACTACTTCTCAGCCTTCTTTGTTCACATTTCAAACAGTAAAGGATGGGTTTTGGGAGGCTGAAGGTGGGTAAGAGGCTGGACTTTGTCAGCCTTGCTTTTTTTTTTAAATTTTTTAAATTTTTTAAAGATTTTATTTATTTATTTGACAGAGAGAGACACAGCGAGAGAGGGAACACAAGCAGGGGGAGCAGGAGAGGGAGAAGCAGGCTTCCCGTGGAGCAGGGAGCCCGATGTGGGGCTCGATCCCAGGATCCTGGGATCATGACCCAAGCCGAAGGCAGACGCCCAATGACTGAGCCACCCAGGCGCCCCTAGCCTTGCATTTTTTGTGCAAATCTTACCATTTCGAAAAAAATCCCTCTTTCCCTTGCTTTCATTGAGGATCCTATGGCAGGAGGAGGCTATTCAGGAGTAGAAGCAAACCAGCGCTTTGGCCACGCTCTCTCATCTGGTAGGCTTGTTCCTACCAGCATTGCATCAAGGATCAAGGAATTTTTTTTTTTTTTTTTTGAGTTCAAAATAATCAGCTTTATTGCTAATAAAGCTGATTGGTAAATGCCGTTTTAGTTGAGACCACTAAGGCTTGCTCTCCATTTTTGTCCCTCCAGTGCTTCGCCAGTCTAAGCCTGGGATACCCACTCAGGGAAACTGAGTCTGTGCAGCAGATGCACCAGGGCAGAAGTGCTGCCCCATGCTGACCCCAGGTGAACAGGGAGGATACAGAGGGGGGTCTCCCCAGCACTAGTGGAGTACCATGGATGAACTGTCTCCTCTACGGAGAGCAGTGAGAAGTAGGCCAGGAGGGAGGACTGTCCCATTACCTGAGGTCATTCCATGAAGAAAACAAAATCCCGGAAGCAGGAGTTAGTGCCCAACGCATAGTACACCACTCTTGTGTATCTGTTTAATTTCCTGCTGATGAGGATAGTGCAGGATGGCAATTGGAGTTACTTGCTCCCAGCTTCCCCATATCCTAGCTGTAGGACCTTAGGATAAATGGCATCTCTCAGCCTGTCTTCTTACCTGTAAAATGGTACTACCTACCGCTCCTAGGTGAAGTTTCAATATATTGCTCCAAACAGTGCCTGACACAGCGTGTTAAGTGTTAGCTCTTATTCTCAACTCCAACCCCAGTTTGACCTACCTTGCATTCAGATCCATTCCCTTTCCTTTTCTTTACATTCCTAAGCACCCTTTTCCTCTGGACGGCCAGAGAAAGTAGAAGGAATATGGGCTGTGACTTCATACAGATCTAGACTGAATTCTCAGATATGCCAATTGTTTCGAGACAATAGGCAAATTCACTTATCCTTAGTGCACTTCAGTTTGTTAAGGTGTAAAATAACAATAATAAAGTACTTGAATCAGGCTTGTAAGGATTAAATGAGATAACACAAAGTGAGCACTTAGCATAGTGTCTGGCACCAGAAATCATGAACTTTTATTTTGCAAATTCTGACTGAGCCGTTTTGTACCAGGCACCATTCTAAATGATACCTCTTTCATGGAGCACCAATGCTAGATGGACAAACAGACCACATCAATCAAGACTTGAGTGTTAAATATTCTTTAGAAAACGAAAATAAAATGGTATGTGTGGGGGATCTGGGACCCTTTCACATTGGGTAGGTAGGGAAGGATTCTCTGAGGAGGTGATTTTTCAACTAAAATCTAAACAAAAAAAGAAGACAGCCATAACTTGATGTGGGGAAAGGGTAGCGGGAGTGTTCAGGAATAGAGAGAAGCATGTTTGAAGCACATTAGTATCTCCATTGTAGCATTTGGTTCTTTTCTTTTCTTTTTTTTTTTTTAAGATTTTATTTATTTATTTTAAAGAGAGAGAGACAGGAGAGAGGGAACACAAGTAGGGGGAGTGGGAGAGGGAGAAGCAGGCTTCCCGCTGAGCATGGAGCCCGATGCAAGGCTCGATCCCAGGACCCTGGGATCATGACCTGAGCCGAAGGCAGCCGCCTAACCGACTGAGCCACCCAGGCGCCCCAGCATTTGGTTATTTTCATATGTAAAGGGCTGAATCCCTGGATAGGGGAAAGAGAAGATGAGGAATAAAAGCTGAGGTTGGGGAGAGGTGTGGGACTTCTAGGAGTTAGGAATGGTGAGGAGGGGTTTTAGCCTAGAGTCAAGATCACAGGGAATGAAAATAGGATCCAGAGAAGAAAGGGACCCTGACTCAGGTGAAGGGCTTTGAGGAAAAAGAAAAGGAGAAAAGAAATGGGGTGGGTGGAGGTCCTTGGGTCAGGAAGAGATGGAAGGATCTGTAATGGAGGACAAGAAGGCAGAGAGTAGGATAGAAAGTGGGAGAAAGATGCAAGAAGGAAATGGGGGAGGAGATAGGAAGGGCCTCTGGTAAGGATGGGGAGAAGGAAAGGATTAATATGTGGAAAGAGAAAGAATATCATCAGCTCAATGACCAGACAGAAGAGTCAGGAAGTGGTGGGGTAGGAGAGATGGGAGAAGGATCTCCACGGTGTGAAGTAAGAGAAAGGAGTCAAGAACATGAGAAATAAGGCATGGGTCAGAAAGTGAGAGAGGACTCCACCAAATTAGGAAGAGGACAGGGAGCAAGATGAGAATGGGGAAGGGGGATGGTTAAAAAGGATGTTGAGTGCAATTCTGGGAGGGGCTTAGGTCAACAGCAGGGTGGCCTCTTGGTAAAGGGGTAGAGAGAGAAGCCCATGGTTGGAAGGGAAAGTCTTTTTTGGAAACCAACTAGGCAGCCAGATTGTTGAGCTAAGGGAGCCTAAATCTGAGGCCGTAGGTAGGGAAGTGGGAGGCAGGGAAGGCAGTGCCCTTGGGTTAGAAAGTCTGCAAAATTGAAAACTGAGCCCAGGTTGCAGCAAAGCCCTGAGGAGAGGGCTGGTGGAAACTTCCCAGGACCATTGCAGTAACCCAGAATGGGAGGCTGAGGTGCTGGAAGACCCACTTGTTCATTACCGTATACAGGTACCCTGATATGCATGACTTGTGTAGTGTGTTTATATACATCAGAGTATGATGTGCTTTTCCTACCGTGGCTCTTTTCTTCCTGCTCCTGTTCATATGCAGTTCTCATTGCTTGCTTCACTGAATGCCCGATCTTATCCTCCCCTCCTCCCTCCTCATGCCCTGGAGTCCTTCCAGCTCAGGGGTGCCTCCCCATTGGTGCTTTACCTTGCCAAGCTCCAGCCACCCAATTTTGTATATGTTGTTCCTCTCATCTAGGGCTTTTCCCATAGCTCCTCCCCACCTTTCATACATACAACTCATTGGGGATGGAGAGAAGTCTCTGATATTAAAGAAGTTACAATCTGTGCTCTCAGATCACCCATCCCCAAATTTTGAAAAATGTAGTCATTTTGGGACGGGGTTGGACTCTGGTGCCTGGGACTGGTAAGAGATACCTTTTCCATAAAAGCAGTGTTGCTAAATTATGGTTTAATAGGCTTTTATATGCTAACCTGGGAACCTACCCCTTTCCTCTGTATCATTGCTCCTATAGGTAATATTTGTACAAATTCATACAAATGAGATTATTGCATTTTCAACCTACATCGAGTCAAAGATCGTGGCCATCATTCTTTTACAAATTAGCTTCTAAAATGCAAGTTGGAGATTGCCTGTAATTTCTTCTAAATTCAACAGAATTGATGGAGGGTTGAAAAAAATCAAGTACAGATTTTTTTAATGGACCTATCTGACTCTCTGGGTGTCTGGACCTCTCTTATTGAGGCCTAGGGTTTTCAGAACCAATGCAAGAGAAATTTTAGTGTGCTTTTGATCTGTTTGTTGCACTGTGCTTTAACCTTACCAATAAAAGTGTTATCAATCAGGGTGTGGCGTGTCTATAACGGAACTTCTGAAGATCATTTGAAAAAAAAAAAACCAACTTGGTGAGATTCTGAAGATTTAAGTGCTTTAAGTAACAGCCAAAGTTATAAATTTCCAGAAAAAAGGGTGTGATCCAACAGCACCAGGAGTGATGTCAGTCATCCTAAAAACATGCAGACTTTCCCCCAACAGTGCTGCCACTGGGAACTTGATACAAAACGGCTACACGCTGCAGTAGGAGCAGCCAAAGCAGAATTAGATGCAAACAGATCTTTTTTTAAAGTCTGGGCATAAAGAATGGAAAGAAAAAAATAACTTGCTTATGTTCAAGACATTCTATCCAACGTGAACTACAGAGGAATATTAAAGTTTCCCAAAATAGAAAAACTAGATATCTTTATTGGTTAAAAGAAGCTGCTTGAAATGCATTCCAAAAGACAATGAGGAAAATACTTTCCATGGAAAGAGACAGCTGGGTAGGCTGTTAAATAAACTTGCAAATAGCAAAGGAGTGAGTATAGTATGTGGTGCCAGCCATGTGGGGAGGGAGGAGGTGGATTGTGGAGGTCAGCACTTTTTCTGTACTTTGTCGAAAAGACAGGCTTTAGCGTGGGACAGTACCTGCCATTCAGAAAATTGCTGTTAATCTGAAATCTAATGCTCCTAAGCACGAGGAGATGGTGAAAGGTGCCACAGTTAAACAGGCTCAGTACAGTTCTTAAGACAATTTCAGTATTTCCCAGAAATTAGTTGCCTTTAAGAATGAAACCCAAGGTTTTTATAGTATGAAAATAAGAAGAGACTCTAAAAGAAATATGCACCAGGCAATAACCATTTGGATATTTTTAGATGAAACTGTCAGGTTGCACATGAGTTCTCTTTAAGATAGCGTCCAAACCTGGTTTTCAAAGGGCAAAAGGATGTGGTATAAATTAAAAGTAAATACTGTAGTAAATGAACAAACAGTGATGTAGAAAAAGTAGTAGAAAGTAACACACAGCCTTTAAATAGAGTTTAAATTCTATCTGCTGCTAACTACCTGTGACTTAGGGTGAGTAACTCTGAAATCACTACCTTGTCTGTAAAACGGACACAATGCCATTTACCTCACAAGGTGTGTGTGAGAAGCGATGTAGGAAAAACGCTGACAGTGCTCTTCTGTTTGGACACAGACCCCACAGACGTGGGAACTGTCACCATCCCTGCTGCAAATGCACAGGCTGGGAAAATACTCTTCTTCCACCCAATGAAAAACAAACAAAAACAGGAAAATAAGAACTGGTTATCGAGGAAGAAAAAGGAAAGCTCCAGGTGGCAGAAATGAAGAGGGAACCCATAGGGCCTGAAACCATCTGGGCCATGGAGGAGGCTGCACTAGATGTGTGTCTTAGGATTGGGGTTTCAGTAATGCCAGGGAACGAATGTTAGGAATCAAGGCTGTATTTATAATAGATAGTAAGGAGCAGAAATGAGGCATGTTCAAAACTGGGGAAGCCTGTTCCAATAGGAGAACTGAAATATCAGGATCTACTGGCCGGAGGTCATAGCAGGAAACAAGCTTTCCATCCGAGGCCACGGGTGGAAACAAAGATTCAATACAATTCACATAACAACTGGTTCAGTTTCAGGAAACTTATAAGGGCCCTAGAAGAAACAAATCTAAAAATTTCTCCAAAGGAAGTGACTGCACACAGAAATAAGCCATAAGGAAAACTCTCTAAGAAAATGCCACAGAAGATGAGCTCACAAATTTACAAAACATAATGAAATTCAACGTTAAGTACCAACAAATGGCAGAATTCTTACTTAAGGAACTGGAAATGACAGAAAGAAAACAACTTTGAAATAAATATGTTTTAAATGCTCAAAGAGAAAACACAAGGACTAAAATCCACAAATGAGATTATGAAACAAGAATAGATAAATGTGAAAACAAAATTACAAGAAAATAGTTCTTAAAATCAAATATAACTTATTTAGATGGTTAAACAGTAGGCTAGATTAAAAAAGAAAATTCAGTGAATTATAAGAAAGATATAAGCAATCACCTAGAATATAGCAGAGAGTAAAGAGATGAAAAATGTAAGAGATGTTAAGGTAAAGCAGATCAAGAAGGAGACAGAGGAAACAGGAAAAGCACAATGTTTTTAGGAGAAAGTAAAAAATTGCCAGAATGAAGACATGCATTCCCAATTTAAAGGTATACAATGAGTCCCAATACAAGCAAATAAAAACTAATCCACACCTAGATGGATTTCAGTGAAACTCAAGCTATTAGAGAAGCTACATCCTTCAAAACAATGACAAATTGACATCCAACTATTTTCAGCAAGAAGGAATGTCAGAACACAATGGAATGTCTATAAGATGCTGAAGAAAGATAACTAGCAACCTAGATCTAAACCAAACCAATTTTTCTAACAGTGTGAAAAATAAAGAGGACATGCAAAGATTGAGAAAATTTACTGAAAATAGACATTCACTGGAAGGTCTATGATACAAAAACATCTTTAAGTATTCAACAAGAAATAGTGAGCAAAGAAATAGACAAAACTTGTCAGTAAATCAGTAAGTCACACATTTTAAAAAACTCAGGTCTTAAAGAGGTTTTTTTAAAAAGATTTTATTTATTTATTTGACAGAGAGATAGACAGAAGAGCACAAGCAAGGGCATGGCAGGGGGAGAGGGAGAAGCAGGCTCTGTACCGAGCAGGGAGCCTGATGCAGGACCCGATCCCAGGACCCTGGGATCATGACCTGAGCTGAAGGCAGACACTTAACCATCTGAGCCACCCAGGCGCCCTCAGGTCTTAAAGAGTTCTAACAAAAATAATAAACACATGGAAAATAGATCAGAAAAGGTATTTGAAGGGTAATAAAAATAGGGTGAGATACTTATTCAAAAAAAACAGAGACAATGATCATTTTATAAATATTTACATGCTCTAAAGTATAGGTATGTTAAAAACTTAAGAATGAGTACAAAAATGTGCTATGGTGAGCACTGTGAATTGTGTAAGGCTGTTGAATCACAGACCTGTACCTCTGAAACAAATAATACATTATATGTTCAAAAAAAATAGTAGGAAGGGAAAAATGAAGGGGGGAAAATCGGAGGGGGAGACGAACCATGAGAGACTATGGACTCTGAGAAACAAACTGAGGGTTCTAGAGGGGAGGGGGGTGGGGGGATGGGTTAGCCTGGTGATGGGTATTAAAGAGGGCACGTATTGAATGGAGCACTGGGTGTTATACGCAAGCAATGAATCATGGAACACTACATCAAAAACTAATGATGTAGGGGCGCCTGGGTGGCTCAGTCGTTAAGCGTCTGCCTTTGGCTCAGGTCATGATCCCAGGGTCCTGGGATCGAGCCCCGCATCTGGCTCCCTGCTCAGCGGGAAGCCTGCTTCTCCCACTTCCCCTGCTTGTGCTCCCTCTCTCTCTGTGTTCCCCCTCTCTCTGTGTCTCTCTCTGTCAAATAAATAAATAAAATCTTTAAAAAAAAAAAAAACTAATGATGTAATGTATGGTGATTAACATAAAAAAAAAGAATGAGTACAAAATTGGGGCGGCTGGGTGGCTCAGTTGGTTGCACGCCTGACTCTTGACTTCAGCTCAGGTCATAATCTCAGGGTCCTGGGATGGAGCCTTGCTTTGGCTTTCTGCTCAGTGAGGAGTCTGCTGGTCTCCCTCTCCCTTCTCTTTCTCAAATAAAAAATAAAATTATAAAAGAGTGAGTAAAAAATAATAATAACTGATTTAAAATGTGAATAACTTTTGGTCCAGTGCAAGGGGAAGAGGGCAGGTTCAAACCCTCTTTAAAGGTAAGGACAAGAAGGAAAGGTAAGCCAGGAATTATACCTGCTCTTTTCATAATAAAGATAAATAGAAAACAAAATGCAATGAGAGGAGCAAGTCTAAATATTTCAGTATCATAATAAATTTACCTTTTTTATTATTTTTTTTAAAGATTTTTTATTTATTTGACAGAGAGAGATAGTGAGAGCAGGAACAGAAGCAGGGTGAGTAGGAGAGGGAGAAGCAGGCTTCCCGCCGAACAGGGAGCCCGATGTGGGACTTGATCCCAGGACCCTGGGATCATAACCTGAGCCGAAGGCAGATGCTTAACGACTGAGCCACCCAGGCGCCCCCAAATTTCCCTTTTTTAAAAGAGAAAACTAACCCAAAGCATAAAGTTGGTGAAAAAGCAAATTGCAGAATACATACAATATACCATTTACATAAAACTTAACACTTGAAATACTGTATTTTATGAATACCTATATATGAATACATAATAACAAGTAAAACTGAGAAGGCATCACTAAATTCAGGATAATATCCTCGGGTGGGGGAGGGGAATATGGGCAGGATGAGGAATGAAAGTTGTCAACTTCATTTGTAGTATTTTGTTCTTTATTTAAAAACAAATAGGTTAACTATGATACTGAGTAGTCTATACGCAAAGTGTTTGTTACAATTTCTTTGTAATTTTTCATATATTAAAAACAAGCAGGCAGGGGCGCCTGGGTGGCTCAGTTGGTTAAGCATCTGACTCTTGATTTTGGCTCATGAGATTGAGCGTTTGGTTGGAGTTTGGGCTCCGCACTCAGTGGGGAATCTGCTTCTCTCCCTCTGCCCCTCTCCCTGTGTGCTCTAATAAATCTTTAAAAAAAAAAGCAAAAACCCCAACAGACATAGAACATGGCATAGACGTTACTTTCCTACCCCTGGCTCATGTGTGTTTTATAACAAAAGGAAATTATCTTATTGGTTGGTTTGTTGGAAAGTTTTAATATTACTTAGTATAGTGGGTCTGATACATAAGTGCTTAATGTTAGTTTCCTCTCAAATAGAGTTCCTTTAATGTTAAACGTATTTTGGTTTCCTAGTAGATAAAAATCCGTTTTTGAAAGGCTACTTGGGGGACTTCAAGTTTCACACAAGATAAAGTAAGTATATTCCACTCTATCCCTGCTGCTAAATATAACTAAAAACCCTGGATGAAATACATAAAGCAACAATCAAGACTCTGAAAGGTGAGAAAATGATGGAAGCCTGGCTAGGCATTTTGGAACTTGAGGAATGATCTGGTAGTAAGTTTCCTGGGGTTTTTCTTTTGCCTTCTTTTTACCTTCTTTTGGCTTGGGTGCAAAGGAAGTCTACAACCCAAAAACATCAATGGGTGCAGCTACCTGCTGCCCCCCCCCCCAAAGCCTGCCCTCAGAGCCAAAGGAATGGGAAAAGGGTGACCTGTAAGAAAAATCCAGTTGATTTCCTGTCCCACTCCTGGTGAACAGCCATCCCCCTAGGCACTGATGGGGCCAGGCCTATGGGGAGGAGCCTTGCAGCCCACCCTGCCCTGCACCAAGTGACCAGCTGTAAAGAGGCAGCACCTTAACCATCTCCACTGGAGATTGGGGAGGATTGTAGAGAGAAGGGAGCTGCACAAAGGGTTCCTTTAAATCTGTACATGAAGTCTTGGGGAGTTCCTCAAGCAGACCATGCATGAAATTAACCATAATCAACACAGCAAAATGAACTATGAGTGGACTATTGCCCAGGTTTCAGATTGGCTTCTGGGTAGGACCCAAGTGGATGCAGACCAGAATAGCAACACAAACAAAAGCTTAGAAAATTAAAATGACAACGAACCACATAAGTGGGACAGAATGCGCATTCTGAACCTAAAGGTTTGACTGTCTTATAAAATAGAAGATTTAAATAGGAACAAGAGTTTCATAATACTCAAAATGTCCAGGATACAATGCAAAATTACTCATCATATCAAGACCAGGAAAATCCCAATTTGAACAAGAGATATACAGAAGACCCAAACAGAAATTTTATTTTTTTAAAAGATTTTATTTGAGAGAGAGCAAGCACAAACAAGGGGGAGTGGCAGAGGGAGAGGGAGAAGCAGACTCCCCACCGAGCTGGGAGCCCGATATGGGACTCAATCCCAGGACCCCAGGATCACGACCCAAGCCGAAGGCAGATGCTTAACCTACTGAGCCACCCAGGTGCCCTCCAAACAGAAATTTGCTATGCTTTCCACACCTGTATCATTTCTCATCTATGGCAATTCACCAGAGATTTTTAAAAAATACCCATATTTTCTCAAGGAGAGAATGTTATTAAATTCCTGGGTATGAGGGAAAGAATACTTTCAGAAACAAAGTGAATTCAGGGTTAGGTCATTAGAGATCTTTTTTTTTTTTTTTTTAAATAGGCTTCACACCCAGTGCGGAGCCCAATGTGGGGCTCGAACTCATGATTGTGAGATCAAGACCTGAGCTAAGATTGAGACCAACGCTCAACTGACTGAGCCACCCAGGTGCTCCAGTCATTAGAGATTTTTTTTAAAAGACTTACATATTTGAGAGAGAGAGAGAGAGAAGAGAGAGGCAGAGGGAAACATGCTGAGCATGGAGCCTGACTTGGAGCTTGATCCCACACCAGTCATTAGAGACCTTAATTGAGTCTATCAATAAGGTGATCTTACCTAAACTAGGGCACTTATTTTTCAAAAAGATTTTATCTGGGTGGCTCAGTTGGTTGAGCATCTGCCTTTGGCTCAGGTCATTATCTCAGGGTCCTGGGATGGAGCCCCGAGTCGGGCTCTCTGCTCTGCGGGGAGCCTGCTTACCCCTCTCCCTCTGCCTGCAGTTCCCCCTGCTTGTGCTCACTCTCTCTGTCAAATAAATAAATAAAATCTTAAAAAAAAGGTTTTGTTTAGAGAGAGTTCGAGAGCAAGCATGTGAGTGGGGGAAGGGACAGAGGGAGAGGGAGAGAATCTCCAGCAGACTCCCTGCTGAGTGTGGAGCCCAATGTGGGGCTCAATCCCACGACCAAGATCATGACCTGAGCAGAAATCAAGAGTCAGATGCTTAACCCACTGAGTCACCCAGGGACCCCTAAACTGGGGCACTTTATATATTTTTAGATTTCATTTAAATTCTAGTTAACATATAGTGTATTATTAGTTTCAGGGGTAGTATTGAGTGATTCATCAGTTGCATACAACACCCAGTGCTGATTACATCACGTGCCCTCCTTCATGCACATCACCCAATTACCCCATCCCCCACCCACCTCCCCTCCAGCAACCCTTAGTTTGTTTCCTAGAGTTAAGAGTCTCTTATGGTTTGCCTCCCTCTCTGTTTTGATCTTATTCTCCCTTCCCTTCCCCTATGTTCATCTTTTTTGTTTCTTAAATTCCACATATGAATGAAATCATATATTTGTCTTTCTCTGACTTATTTTGCTTAGCATAATACCCTCTAGTTTCATCCACATTGTTGCAAACAACAAGATCTCATTCTTTTTGATGGCTAATATTCCATTTTGTGTGTGTGTGTGTGTGTGTGTGCATATATCTTCTTTATACCATTCATCTGTCAATGGACATCTGTGTTCCTTCCAAGTTTTGGCTATTGTGGACATTGCTGCTATAAACATTGGGGTGCATGTGCCTCTTTGAATCACTTTTTGTAGCTTTTGGATAAATCCCTAGTAGTGCAATTGCTGGATCACAAGGTAGTTCTATTTTTTTTTTTTAAAGATTTTATTTACTTATTTGAGAGAGAGAATAGAATGAGAGAGAGAGAGCACATGAGAGGGGGGAAGGTCAGAGGGAGAAGCAGACTCCCCGCTGAGCAGAGAGCCCAATGCGGGACTCAATCCCGGGACTCCAGGATCATGACCTGAGCCGAAGGCAGTCGCTTAACCAACTGAGCCACCCAGGCGCCCCGGGGGTAGTTCTATTTTTAATGTTGAGGAAACTTCATAAGGTTTTCTAGAGTGGCTGTACCAGTTGTATTCCCACCAATAGTGCATGAGGGTTCCCCTTTTCCTACATCCTCACAAACACCTGTTGTTTCTTGTGCTGTTGATTTTAGCCATTCGGACAGGTGTGAGGTGATATCTCATTGTAGTTTTTATTTGCAGTTCCCTGGTAACCAGTGATGTTGAGTTTTTCATGTGCATGTTAGCCACTTGTATGTCTTTCATGTCTTCTGCCCATTTCTTGACTGGATTTTTTGTTACTTTTGGTTGTTGAGTTTGAGGAGTTCTTTATAGATTTTGGATACTAGCTCTTTATCTGTCATTTGCAAATATCTTCTCCCATTCTGTCAGCTGTCTTTTGGTTTTGTCGACTGTTTCCTTTGCCTGTGCATAAGCTTTTTATCCTGATGAAGTCCCAATAGTTCATTTTTGCTTTTGTTTCTCTTGCCTCTGGAGACGTGTCTAGCAAGAAGTTGCTGCAGCCAAGGTCAAAGAGGCTCCTGTCTGTGTTCTCCTGTATGATTTTGATGGATTCCTGTCTCATATTTAGGTCTTTCATCTATTTTGAATTTATTTTTGTATATGGTGTAAGAAAGTGGTCCAGGGGTTCAGTCAGTTAAGTGTCTGACTTTGGCTCAGGTGATATTCTCAGGGTCCCAGGATCAAGCCCCACATAGGGTTTCCCGCTCAGCAGGGAATCTGCTTAAGATTCTCTCTCTCCCTCTGCCCCTCCCCCCACTTTCTCTCAAATAAATCAAATCTTTATTTTTTTAAAAGATTTTATTTGAGAGAGAGCGCACATGCACACCCATAAGTGGGGTGGGGGAGCGGAGAGGAAGAGGGAGAAGCAGACTCCCCATTGAGCAGGGAGTCTGACGTGGGGCTCAATCCCAGGAACCTCAGATCATGACCTGAGCCAAAGGCACATGCTTAACCAACTGAGCCACCCAGGCGCCCCAAATAAAATCTTAAAAAAAAAGTGGTCCAGTATCATTCTTCTGCATGTGGCTGTCCAATTTTCCCGACACCATTTGTTAGAGAGACTGTCTTTTTCCCTTTGGATAGTCTTTCCTGCTTTGTCGAAGATTAGTTGACTATACTGTTGAGGGTCCATTTCTGGGCTCTCTATTCTGTTTCATTGATCTATGTGTCTGTTTTTGTGCCAATACCATACTGTCTTGATAATTACAGCTTTGTAATAGAGGTTTAAGTGTGGAATTGTGATGCCTCCAGATTTGGTTTTCAACATTACTTTGGTTATTTGGGGGTCTTTCCTGGTTCCATACAAATTTCAGAATTGTTTGTTCCAGTTCTGTGAAAAATGCTGGTGTTATTTTCAGAGGGACTGCTGGGGTACTTTACAAGAGGAAAAGTGAATTGTATTCATAATCACTCTGGAACAACGAATACAACTTTGGTTTGTCCTGGGCAAACTGACACTTAAGGCTACCCTATCTGTATTAGTCATGTATTGCTACATAACAGATTATCCCAAAATTTAGTGATTAAAAACAACATTCCTTATCGCAGTTTCTGTGGGTCTGGAATCCAGTAGCAGCTTAGCTGGCACCTCTGGCTCAGGGTGTCTCAACTGGAATGAATGGTGAAGTCACCTCACCGGTGAAGGCTCAACGGGAAAAATCCACTTCCAAGCTCACTCCCGTGGCTTTAGGACCTTGCTGGCTATTGGTTGGAGACAACAGTTTCTTGCCACATGGGCCTCTCCATAAGGTAGCTCAAAACACAGGAGTTAGCTTCTCTGAGTGAATAAGAGAGGGTACCCAAAATGGAAGCCACATTAGTTTTAACCTAACTTTGGAAGTGATATCCCATCACTCTGGTTACATCCTATTCATTACAAGAGTAAGTCCAGGGGTGCCTGGGTGACGCAGTCAGTTAAGTGTCCAACTCTTGGTTTCAGCTCAGATCATAATCTCAGGGTCATGGGATCGAGCCCCACATTGGGCTCCGTGCTCAGCGTGGAGTTTGCTTAAGACTCCCTCTCGGGATGCCTGGGTGGCTCAGTCGGTTAAGCATCTGCCTTCGGCTCAGGTCATGATCCCAGGGTCCTGGGATCGAGTCTCGCGTTAGGCTCCTTCCTTGGCAGGGAGCCTGCTTCTCCCTCTCCCTGCCTCTCCCCGATTGTGCTCATGCTCTGACAAATAAATAAAATCTTAAAAAAAAAAAGAATCTCCCCCCATCCCTGCTCTCTCTAAAATAAGGAAATAATAAATCTTAAAAAAAAAAAAAGTCTAGCCCACACTCAAAGGGAAGAGATTACAACAGGGAATGAAGATGAGGTGCTGGAGATCATCGGGGACCATCTTACAGGTTGCCTACCACACCATCAACCAATCAATAGCTTGTAGGCAACTGACTTAGAGATGAAAAATTTAGTTTAAACATAGTGGAAGTTCTAGTTCTAAATTATTAAAACACTAATTTAAAAAATTCAATTCCTTGTCTACTGAGAAACTGAGGAATTTAAGAATGCTTCCATTAGTCAGGATAGGCTAGGTCATGTTAACTCAAAAATGTCAGGTTGTTAAAAAGATTTACTTCTCACTCATGGTTACCTGTCCATTGTAAGCTGGGCAGGGGAACTCTGTATCATTCTCACTCTGGGACCCATGTTATTAGAAAAGCTGTCTGGGTACTACTGATCTCCATGGAAGGGAGAAAAAAAAAAAACAACTCTGGAGGGCGATGAAACACTCTGTCTTGAAGTGACACACAGCATTTATTAAACAGCTCACTGATTAACTGGTCACATGACCCTAGCCAACCACAAGGAGGCTAAGATATACAATCCTAACACATGCACTTGAGAGCCAGAAATACCAGAAGAACAGTACTGATGACTACTCATCATTCTGGTCACTATATATTCAACCCACTCCTGTGTCCTACAGAAACTACATATCCTCCAGAATGGTTACAATGAAGAGGACAAAAGCAAAGTGTTAGTATGTGGGGCAACTAGAACTCTCATACATGATTGGCAGGAGTGTAAAATGGTATAAACCACTTGAGAACATCTCTTCATTTGTTTTGAGTAAATACTAATGAAATTGATGGATTATATGGTAAGAACATATTTGATAGGAAACTTTCAAACTATTTCCCAAAGACTTACAGATGAAGGGTCATAGCAGCTATTTATAATAGCAAAATCCTAGAAACTCAAATATCCATCACCAGATGAATAAACAAACCGTGGAATATCCATATATAATGGAATAGACAGTAATATGTTCAGATTTTGTCCACTGTTTTGTCTGTTACTCTTGTTTTCAACCATTTACTTCCGAGAATTTTAATCTCAAACTACTCTTCACACAGCACCTTATTGTTATTCTAGCAATGCAATGCAGTTTTATACTTGAGGATATAGTGTAAAATTCGTTCTTTCATTCATTTTTTTAATAGTTGTAACTTGGTCTGCCTGCCTGGTCCCTCTAGCTAGTTCTTGATGTTTTGTGTTTGTGTTTGGTGTTTGTATTTTTTTCTTTGTACCGTCTGATTAATCCAGGTTACTAAATAATCAGTTCTTTCAGGGATTCAAACGTCTGGTGTGTGGACCAGTCAGCATACAGGAGATAAGCATGGAAAACTCTTCCCAGTTTAAGCTGGTGATAAGTGAATTATCAAGCTCAATTCCCTAAAATCAGGTAGAGTCATGAGCTCTGTATTTCAGGGTGTCCTGAAGAATGGGAAAAGGTTCGGTCCCTAATAAGCAGAAAAGAAATAGTACACAGTGGGCAAGTCAGAGCAGATCTCTCTTCAGTTCGTATGTAGGCTCTATACTAAAATCCAAAGCTGTAATACAGGCAGGTCCCCCTTTCTGTTAGCCAAACTGTCATAACAAGCTTATGAGAGAGCTTAGGGTGTTTTAGATTGCCAACTCCCCAAAGTTTACCTAATATTCTTAAACATACTAGCATGCACATATTTGTTGAATGAACGATATTATTTAGAATGAGTTCTACAACTAGAGGCCCTGCTTATGCTAATTAGAAAAAAAATCCTACCCATATGAAAGTGGCTGAGTACTTAACAGCAATCACTGTAACCTACTACATGTAACAGAATCCAGTGAGAAGCTACTCTTTCAAACTTGAGCCTAAGAGACAACCAAATACTGTATACCACCTGAAGGAATAACCATACCACCTATGAAGAAGTCTTGGCCCAGGGTGTGGGGGGTGTGGGGGGTGTGGGGCAGTGGATCAAACCTGAATCTGGTCATGCTTGAATTCCAATTACCACTTTGCATAGAATAAAGAAAACAGGTTAAACCATACCAGCAATGGTTATAATCAGCAAAATCTTGCTCTGTCAGAAAGGCTCCAGAATAATTTAAACATACAAATTGCAAAAAGTAAAGGAAAATTGAAGGGATATATACAGATTAAAAGATACATAAGTGATAGCAATTAATAACAATGTAAGGTCCTTATTTGGATCCTGACATAAACAAACCTAAAATATCTATACATGACATTTTAGACAATGGAAATTTGAACATTTACTAGACATTTGATGATGTAACTGTTAATGGTTTTTTTTTTTTTTACATGTGTGGCAAAGGTATTGTGGTTATTTTCTAAAAGTCTGTATCTTTTATATCAAACCAAAATGTTTATGTAAAAAAAACCCGAGGTCTTTTGAAAAAGTTTAAAAGCAACATAAAATTGCTTAGTTTGGGGCCATTCTTGGCTCCTGAACATGTTAAGCTGGAGTCCACTTTCTTTCCTAGTCCATAATATTATAGCAAAGTTAAGAAAAAACATAGCTTAACTGTGGGAATCACTTATTTTGCTAATAAAAGCAGAACTAAACCAGTTCAAGTAGCTGAAACTGGGAGATGTTTGTTTCCCACCCTTCACACAGAGAGATGGCCAGTGCCAAAGGAAATACAACACTAGATGATGCAATTTAATGATTCATTTCAATCTAAAAAGGCCCTATTTGATTCTTCAAATGAAAACTATTCCAATGTCCATAACTAGCCCTAAGTAAAAACAGTTCCAATCACTATGCTGTAAGTGATCCCCAGGACCTGATTTTGAATTTAATTGAAGGCAGGAAAAGCACCCAAACTAGCTTGGCTTATATTCAAATGTGAGAGTTTATATAGCCCAGAAGTAAGATTGCCAGCGTCCGTGCCTGTTTCTAGCACAGCTGGGCCACTTCCTTGACGTACGAACTTTGGCAAGTTTCTTAACCTTTCTGTACCTCTGATGTTCATCCATAAGATGGGGATAATAGTACCTGCCTCTAAAGGTTGTCAGGAGGATGAAATGAATACACATAAAAACGTACAAGTGACTAGTGCAAAGCAATATTCAATAAATACTGGTGCTATGTGTGGCTCTGAATCCAGAAGCAGGAAAACTGGTATTAAATCTTTGACGAAAATATAACAATATACTTTCAGAGACTAGAAAGATGTTTTCTCATATTAAACTTTTTATCATATTAAAACTTTGATGAAAATATAACAATCATTAAAACTTTGATGAAAATATTAACAATATACTTTCAGAGACTAGAAAGATGTTTTCTCATGGCAGTGAAATAAGTAGCACTGATAATACTAAAACTGAATGCAAGACTGAAGTTGTTATAGATAAAAGAACAGTCACTAAGTACTTATTTTGAAAATTTTTCCAATTTAGTAAAAGTAAAGAAAAAAATCAAACCCAGATTTCATACTATTTCGTATTACCAAAAATCAAGAATAGAGAATTATAGAAAATGTCTGTTTTAAAATATACAATGAAATACTCTGGAAGTGATTAATTCTTAAAAATATGTACTATAAGCCAGACAAATGTAAAAAAGTGAAGAAAGATGAGCTATTTTTCTGGTCATAAAATATTTATTAAGGTATACTTTAGGGAATATAGTGAATATAAAATTTAGGATCACAATATGAAGCAATTTCAGTCCTCTCAAAAGTCAGCCCAGCCCTCAATGCTCTGCAGATGTAAAACCACTGGTGAGACTCACTAAAAGCAGTTTGACTAGTACAGAAGAGGCTTTTCATGAACATTTACAACTAGAGCATCTGAATACCTCTTTTAAGTGCAAAACCACACCACATTACACTAATGCAGCAACAATGCATTCATATTGTTCTCATTAGTCATTAGTAGTCAACTTGCATAAAACACCAGAAAAAAGCACAATGGAGCTCACAAAATGGGCTAAAAAATGAACCTGTCCTTGCAAAACACATTGTAATGGAAGAAGACATTAAAAATGTATTATGCACAATACAGAAGCTGCGTTCCAAAGATCTTGAGTGTCATTTCCTCTGTAAAATCAAATTACACAAACCAGGCACAACTAATATTTGGGAGGCAGTGCGTAGCTAAAATTTCATTTAACTAATTACTCAATGATTTAAAAAATCCCCATAAGTCTTTTCTGTCCTGAGGTAGTTGCAAAATAAATCATTAACTTGGATATCAACTAGAGCTGAGGCTTTGACTTTTTACTCATTTAAAACTAGTTGTTACTGACAGGAACTACCTTTTGATATTTAAAAGACAGTTGAGAAATGGGCCTCTTACTACACACACAAGATAATGGCTATGTAGGAAAGAGGATTAGCTGCTTCAGAACGTGAGAGATATGGTCCACCATTGCGCTTCCACCCTCCCCGCTCCCTCCCCCCAATCATTTTAGATTCTTTATTGTCCAAAAAGCCATCAAGAGCAACACAGTAGAAATAGACAAATCATCGTCCTTTGCTGTAGCCAGGGAAGAAAAGGTCAAGTAGAGTCTGCAGAATCTCATTGGGAATCATGAGATAATTCTGGCCAAGATCATGCCGGCAAGCAGGGCAGGAGAAAACTTGAGCCTTAAAGGAGCGCTGTAAGCAATCCTAAGGCAAAACCAAAAAACAAAAACAAAAACATACCCAATTTCATAACAGTAATAGCATGTAGAAAAGTCAATGACTTATGCTTTTAAATAGGAACTAGAAACTTAGGATGAACAACTGTAAAGGTCTGAATCTGCACTATGAAAACTACTCTACAGTCATGGCTTCAGGTTCCACTTCTAGCACATACTGTGAAACTTTAACTTTCGTGTCCTTTAATTTCCTCATCCAATAAAATGAGAGTGTTAGAATTTATGTATAGTTTCCACTAGCCTCATCTTCTAGGTTGCATTTTAATCCTGATCTTTCATGACAGAACACCTAAAAAAAAATTTAGGACTCCCCTACTTAGAACTAAGTTATATGTTTCAACAAATCACTTAAACGTAGAATGTGTCTTCCAGAAATATATAGGTCAGGCACAAACATATGCGAAAGGTTTACTTCCATTTTACAAAAGAAACTAAAGTTCAGAGGTTAGGTCAGGGCACATAACCACTGAGCAGTAGAGCAGGATTCCAACCTCGGTTTGACTAAAACTCAGTTTTTCCCTTTACACCACACTAATAATACAATATTGAACTCCTCTGGGCATGCTGCCAGACAGAGTATGTTTTAGATTCCATTAGTGGATGGAATTCAGTTTGCACTATATGAAACATACATATGCTCTAACATAGAAAACAGCAACAACACCTTACTTTCTTCTCCATTTCAACCTCTCCTCAGTAACTCCAAATATGATAGAATACCTCAACTATACATATTTAACTATTACTGTAGAATTGAAACACGCATTACTGCCAAAATGTAATGAAATGTTTCTTAGCTCACAAGGTTCCACAACTGTTCTGTTTCATGGAAAAATGCTTTACATGCTAAAAACACGTCTGGAGGTTAGTGAACCCTCTTGTCCTAAACAAGATAAAATGAGAAAGAAATCTACTTACTTTACAGACATTATGGAGGCAATCTGTTGTCACAGGCTGGTAAACTAGCTCCTGGCAGCAGACACACATAAAAGATTGTTCCAATTTTTTCAGAAAATTCTAGAATGGTACCCAAGAGGAAGAAAAAAGGTTAGTATTTCATAAAATATTAATAAGATTCTAAGTAATTAGGGAAAAAATGTCTTTGTCACTATCACACATTTTGTATTAAAAAAAAGTGATGGTACTAGAAGCAAATATACAAAACGGAGAAACTCCATTCCATTAAGATATACACATTAGTTTTAAACCTTAGAACTGGACTGGAAAATGTGCAAAATCAAAATATATGGCATTAAAAAGTGAACGTTCCCCTTAAACCTCACATTCCAGAGATTACTGTTTTTCCCTTTAAAACAATCACGGACATATGTTAACAAACTGGGATTTAAATAAAAACTTGCAAGGGAAAAAAAAACAATCATGGACAGCTTCTCTCAGTCATTACATACAGATCTTTTATCAAAAAAGCTGGGTGGTATTCCAGTATATGAACACATGTTATTTATTCAATCTTTTGCTGTTATGAAAACTCAATTTTTTTTTTTTGAAGATTTTATTTATTTATTTGACAAGAGAGAGACACAGCGAGAGAGGGAACACAAGCAGGGGGAGTGGGAGAGGGAGAAGCAGGTTTCCTGCCGAGCAGGGAGCCTGATGTGGGGCTCAATCCCAGGACCCTGGGAACACGACCTGAGCCAAAGGCAGATGCTCCACCACTGAGCCACCCAGGTGCCCCAAAACCTCAGTATTTTTTAAGCTATGAAAATAAAAGCACAAATACTCTGTAGTATCTAATACTCTGAAGAATCAACATATTTAGGGCACCTGGGTGGCTCAGTCATTGGGCGGCTGCCTTCAGCTCAGGTAATGATCTCGGGGTCCTGGGATTGAGCCCCACATCAGGCTCCCTGATCTGAGGGAAGCCTGCTTCTCCCTCTCCCACTCCCCCTGCTTGTGTTCCCTCTCACTGTCTCTCTGTCAAATAAATAAATAAAATCTTAAAAAAAAAAAGAATCAACATATTTATTTTCCTAGGATTATCTTCTGTGGTATTTTGCTTCAATCTAAAAAAATCCCGTATTTTCCCGATACCAATGTTTACTCAAATTGGGACTAAATTATAAAAGGTAGAGCCATCTTGGGGCCCCTGGGTGGCACAGTTGGTTAAGCGCTGACTCTTGGTTTCAGGTCATGATCTCAGGGTCTTCAGATCAAGCCCCACATCAGGCTGAGCTCAGCGAGGAGTCTGCTAAAGTTTCTCTCTCCCTCTGCCCCTCCCTGTGCTCTCAGGTACTCTCTCTCTCAAATAAATAAATAAATAAATAAATCTTAAAAAAAAAACAAAAAAAAAGGTAGAGCCATCTTAAGTAAAGATGACCAAATGGGTACTCTCATACTCATCAAAAGCCACTACTGGTTCCATTTTACCCAACCGTTTCTTTTAAACTAGAAGGATAAATAGTTTTTTGAACAGTCACAAGGCTAATTCAGCTATTTTGGTAGTACGAGAGTGTATTTTATGTCTTTTTTTTTTGGTCAATAAAAAAAGCAGAATGTACAAGAATTTCAGGTAAAAATTAAATCAAAGGTTCCATTTCAAAGTTGTTTCTTGAAACTTATTTATGAACATTATAAAAGTCAAGCAAATTATCAACAAGTATTACAAAACACACTGAAAGAATATACCATTTAGGGGAGATACGGAAAGAACTCAAACTTTAATACCAGGTCCCCTTCCCCGTGACAAAGTACATTGTTAATGACTGATAATTTCCCTGGTATCTCCAAAATACCTGTAAGATGTACTACAGATATTTTGAGTTCCTACAATGTGCTAGGTACTCATCTGTGTAGAAGTGATAAAAAGGCAGTTTCTACTTTCATAGAACGTTATATTCCTTTAGGAGAGCAGACAAAAAAAAAACCTATTTCAGATAGCAATAACTGAGCATGAATAAAGAGTGGCTGTTTTGGAAAGGGTAGCCAGGGAAGGCTTCTCTGAGGACTAGAATTCTGCAGAGACTTACAGGAATGAGTGAGCCACATGAAGGTGCAGAGAAGAGCATTTTCTAGTCAGAGAGGTAGTACAGGTATAATGGCCTAGAAGCAGCAACAGGTTGAGTGTGTTTAAATAGCACAGAGGTCACTGTAGCTGAAGCAGTTTGGGCCTGAGAGAGTAGCAAGAGGTAGTAAGTACGGATGCCAGATCATGTAGGGCCTTGGGAAGGTATTGGGATAAAAATATACATACATATATATAATATATGCATTTATTTAAAAGTCGCCATTGGCCAACACCTGATTTTTCTGGCTTGATAAATGTATTCCTGGTTTATCTGAACAGAATGGGCATAAAATTTGCCCATGGTAATACCACATAAACATCCAAAGTAATCACTAGCAGCAAGGTCACAATCATCTCACCCAGGCATGAAAGACCCTGCCAATAGTGGATAACCTATTGAATACTACTTTTGTCTTTTCTTTTGGTAGTGGTTTGAGAACTGTTAACTGGTGACTATTTCATATAAAAGTTACATTGAAAGAAGAGGTGACAAGTGTACTTGATTTGTACACATTTGCCAAGTCTCACAGGATACAATCACTTCAATTTTTTAAAAATTGATAAACAGGATATACATATTAAAAGTCTCACAGTGAAGCCCAATACACATTTCCATCCAATCAATGGATATGCAAAGAACTTCCACGTACACTTAAGTGGCTTTTTCCTTCACCTATCTATACCTACTACTTTGTCTCCTGCCCACCCCGGAGCTAGAACTCACTTGAGTTATCCCTAACCAGCTGTATCCTCTCACCAGAGAATAATTAGACTATTATCAACAACTGTTTGCTGTATCTTGCTTTCTCTAAGTGAAAATGACCTACCAGAATCAGACTCTCATTTTGGCTGGGTCTCCTGGCTAAAAAGCAAGTAACACTTCATATACAACTAAATCACTTTCCTTCTGTCCTCCAAACATGTAAGCCTCATTTTACCAAGAATGACCCAATATTTCATATTTATAAGCAAAGAAAACGATGACTCCAAAAAAAGAGTATTTGAGGGGCACCTGAGTGACTCAGTCAGTTAAGCATCTGACTCTTGACTTTGGCTCAGGTCATGATCTCAGGGTGGTGAGATTAAGCCCTTCGTCATGCTCCCCTCACTGCGTGTGGAGCCTGCTTAAGATTCTGTCTCTCTGTCTCCCCCTCACACCCATGGCACTCTCTCTCTCAAAAAAAAAAAGTATTTGATAAATCTCACCCATTTCTTTAAAGTTTAAAAATTAGGGGCACCTGGGATTTGGGGCAGAGCAAGATGGCAGAGGAGTAGGAGACCTGGATTTCATCTGGTTCCAGGAATTCAGCTGGATAGGGATCAAACCATTCTGAACACCTACAAACTGAACAGGAGATTGAAGAAAAGAATAGCAACAACTCTCTGAACAGAAAAGTGACCACTTTCTGGAAGGTAGGAGGTGCAGAGAAGTGAATCCGAGGCGATAGTTGGGAAGATAGACGGCGGGGGAAGGGGCCTCTGTCGGCCGCTTCTGGCAAGTGACAGAGCCACGGAGCACAAAATCGCAACTTTTAAGAGTCGGCTCCACTGAGGGACGTCGCTCCAGTGGCTAAGCGGGGGATGGAACCCTCTCTGGGACAGTGTGGTCTCAGGACCCTCGGGGTCACAGAAAGACCAGGGGTGCTGCGGCAGAGCTCCCAGGTATCGGAGCGGGGAAGCCGACGGCAGAGACGGAGCCGAGGAGTGGGCTTGCAGCTGGGGGTTGCCATAAACCATGATCCGCGGCACAGTCGGGCCACTGCTCCTCCAGCAGGGACCCAACAAGCGGCAGATCCGGGGAGACTCCCCTTCCTCCCCCGGGAGGAGCGGAGCGGGAGCGCACCGCAGGGATCTGCTGGGTTTGGAGACTCCACACGGGGTCGTGTGCCAGAGATAGAAACGCTCATTCACAGGCCAGGTGAGCATGGAGTGCGGCCCGAGACCGGGGAGACAGGAGAGACTGACTGCTTTCCTCTGGGGGCGCACTGAGGAGTGGGGCCCCGAGTTCTCGGCTACTCTGGGGCGGAGATTAGGAGGCCGCCATTTTCACTCTCGGCCTCCAAAGCTGCACGGAAAGCTTGCAGGGAACAAAAGCTCCAGAGAGCAAACCCGAGCAGATTACTTAGCCCTGACCGGCAAGGGCGGGGCAATTCCGCCACCGGCAAAGACATTTGGGAACCATGGCAACAGGCCCCTCCCCCAGAAGATCAGCAAGAACAGTCAGCCAAGACCAAGTTTACGGTGAGAACAGCAGATGCGAACAGCAGAACTCCAGAGCTAGGGGAATACTGCACATAGATCATGGCTTTTTTACCATGATTCTTTAGTCTGTCAAAGTTAATTTTTTTTTAAACTTTTTTTTTGAATTTTTGTTTTTCCCTTTTTCAGCCAACATCTTATCAATCCCCTTTTTAAAAAACATTTTTCTTTTTCATTTTTAGAGTCATATTCTATCCCTTCATAGTAGTTACCCTTATTTTTGGCATATATATATAAGTTGTTCTCTCTTTAAAATTTTGAGATAGTTTCTTCTAACAGATCAAAATATACCCTAAATCTCTAGTGTATGGCTTTGTTCTAGTCTCCTGCCTGATCACATTCTCTCCCTTTTTTTTAAAATCCTTTCTTTTTTCAAACAACTTCTTATCAATTCCTTTTATAAAATCTTTTATAATTTTCATCTTTACAGTCATATTCCATCCCTTCATCGTATTAACCCTCATTTTGGTACCTATGTAAGTTTTTCTTTCTTTAAAAATTTGAGAGGCACTTTCTTGTAACAGACCAAAATACACCCAAAATCTAGTGTGTGACACTGATCTATGCACCAGCCTGATCATATTTGATTATATTGTTGTTTTTTTGCTTTGTTCTGTTTTTGTTTTTATCCTTTTCTTTTTTCTTCTTTTTTCTTTCTTTCCCTTTCTTTTCCCCTGGCTTCAGGTCTTTTCTGATTTGTTTAGAGTATATTTTCTGGGGACATTGTTACCCTGCTAGCATTTTGTTCTCTCATTAATCTATTCTCCTCTGGACAAAATGACAAGACGGAAAAAAATCACCTCAACAAAAAGAACAAGAGGCAGTACCGACTGCCAGGGACCTACTCAATACGGACATTAGTACGATGTCAGAACTAGAGTTCAGAATGATGATTTTAAACATACTAGCTGGGCTTGAAAAAAGCATGGAAGTTATTAGAGAAACGCTTTCTGGAGGAGTAAAGGAACTAAAATCTAACCAAGTCAAAATCAAAAAGGCTATTAATGAGGTGCAATCAAATATGGGGGTGCTAACTGCTAGGATAAATGAGGCAGAAGAGAGAATCAGTGATATAGAAGACCAAATGATGGAAAATAAAGAAGCCGAGAAAAAGAGAGATGAACTACTGGATCACGAGGGCAGAATTCGAGAGACAAGCGACAGCATAAGATGAAACAACATTAGAGTAATTGGGATCCCAGAAGAAGAAGAAAGAGAGACAGGGGCTGAAGGTATACTGGAGCAAATTATAGCAGAGAACTTCCCTAATTTGGGGAAGGAAACAGGCATCAAAATCCAGGAAGCACAGAGAACCCCTCTCAAAATCAATAAAAATAGGTCAACACCCCAACATCTAATAGTAAAACTTACGAGTCTCAGAGACAAAGAGAAAATCCTGAAAGCAGCTCGGGAGAAGAGATATGTAACCTACAATGGTAGAAACATTAGATTGGCAACAGATTTATCCACAGAGACCTGCCAGGCCAGAAAGGACTGGCATGATATCTTCAGAGCAGTAAATGAGAAAAATATGCAGCCAAGAATACTATATCCAGCTAGGCTGTCATTGAAAATAGAAGGAGAGATAAAAAGCTTCCAGGACAAACAAAAACTAAAGGAATTTGCAAACACGAAACCAGCCCTATGAGAAAGAGTGAAAGGGGTCCTCTAAGCAGAGAGAGAGCCTAAAAGCAACACAGACCAGAAAGGAACACAGACAAGATACAGTAACAGTCACCTTACAGGCAATATAATGGCACTAAATTCCTATCTTTCAATAGTTCCCCTGAACGGAAATGGGCTAAATGCCCCAATCAAAAGACACAGGCTATCAGATTGGATTAAAAAACAAGACCCATCGATATGCTGTCTGCAAGAGACTCATTTTAGACCCAAAGACACCCCCAGATTGAAAGTGAAGGGGTGGAAAACCATTTACAACGCTAATGGACACCAAAAGAAAGCTGGGGTGGCAATCCTTATATCAGACAAATTAGATTTTAAACCAAAGACTGTAATAAGAGATGAGGAAGGACACTATATCCTACTTAAAGGGTCTCTCCAACAAGAAGATCTAACAATTGTAAATATCTATGCCCCTAACATGGGAACAGCCAATTATATAAGGCAATTAATAACAAAAGCAAAGAAACACATCGACAACAATACAATAATAGTGGGGGACTTTAACACCCCCCTCACTGAAATGGATAGATCATCTAAGCAAAAGATCAACAAGGAAATAAAGACTAAATGACACACTGGACCAAATGGACTTCACAGACATATTCAGAACACTCCATCCCAAAGCAACAGAATACACATTCTTCTCTAGTGCCCATGGAACATTCCCCAGAATCGATCACATCCTAGGTCATAAATCAGGTCTCAACCGGTACCAAAAGACTGGGATCATTCCCTGCCTATTTTCAGACCACAATGCTTTGAAACTAGAACTCAATCACAAGAGGAAAATCAGAAAGAACTCAAATACATGGAGGCTAAAGAGCATCCTACTAAAGAATGAATGGGTCAACCAGGAAATTAAAGAAGAATTAAAAAAATTCATGGAAACCAATGAAAATGGAAACACAACTGTCCAAAATCTTTGGGATGCAGCAAAGGCAGTCCTAAGAGGAAAGTATATAGCAATACAAGCCTTTCTCAGGAAACAAGAAAGGTCTCAAATACACAACCTAACCCTACACCTAAAGGAGCTGGAGAAAGAACAGCAAATAAAGCCTAAACCCAGCAGGAGAAGAGAAATAATAAAGATCAGAGCAGAAATCAATGAAATAGAAACCAAAAGAACAGTAGAACAGATCAAGGAAACTAGGAGCTGGTTCTTTGAAAGAATTAACAAGATTGATAAACCCCTGGCCAGACTTCTCAAAAACAAAAATGACCCAAATCAACAAAATCATGAATGAAAGAGGAGAGATCACAACCAACACCAAAGAAATACAAACAATGATAAGAACATATTATGAGCAACTCTATGCCAGCAAATTAGATAACCTGGAAGAAATGGATGCATTCCTAGAGATGTATCAACTACCAAAATGAACCAGGAAGAAATAGAAAACCTGAACAGACCTATAACCACTAAGGAAATTGAAGCAGTCATCAAAAATCTCCCAAGAAACAAAAGCCCAGGGCCAGATGGCTTCCCAGGGGAATTCTACCAAACATTTAAAGAAGAATTAATACCTATTCTTCTGAAACTGTTCCAAAAAATAGAAATGGAAGGAAAACTTCCAAACTCATTTTATGAGGCCAGCATTAGCATTACCTTGATCCCAAAACCAGACAAAGACCCCATTAAAAAGGAGAATTATAGACCAATATCCCTGATGAACATGGATGCAAAAATTCTCACCAAAATACTAGCCAATAGGATCCAACAGTACATTAAAAGGATTATTCACACGACCAAGTGGGATTTATGCCTGGGCTGCAAGGTTGGTTCAACATCCGCAAATCAATCAACGTGATACAATACATTAACAAAAGAAAGAACAAGAATCATATGATCCTCTCAATGGATGCAGAAAAAGCATTTGACAAAGTACAGCATCCTTTCTTGATCAAAACTCTTTAGAGTATAGGGATAGAGGGTACATACCTCAATATCATAAAAGCCATCTATGAAAAACCTACAGCGAATATCATTCTCAATGGGGAAAAACTGAGAGCTTTCCCCCTCAGGTCAGGAACGCGGCAGGGATGTCCACTATCACCACTGCTATTCAACATAGTATTAGAAGTCCTAGCCACAGCAATCAGACAACAAAAAGAAATCAAAGGCATCCAAACCGGCAAAGAAGTCGTCAAACTCTCACTCTTTGCAGATGATATGATACTTTATGTGGAAAACCCCAAAGACTCCACCCCAAAACTGCTAGAACTCATAGAGGAATTCAGTCAAGTGGCAGGATATAAAATCAATGCACAGAAGTCAGTGGCATTCCTATACACCAACAACAAGACAGAAGAAAGAGAAATTAAGGAGTCGATCCCATTTACAATTGCATCCAAAACCATAAGGTACTTAGGAATAAATCAAACCAAAGAGGCAAAGGATCTGTACTCAGAAAACTATAAAATACTCATGAAAGAAAGTGAGGAAGACACAAAGAAATGGAAAAACGTTCCATGCTCATGGATTGGAAGAACAAATATTGTGAAGATGTCAATGCTACCTAGAGCAATCTACACATTCAATGCAATCCCCATCAAAATACCATCCACTCTTTTCAAAGAAATGGAACAAATAATCCTAAAATTTGTATGGAACCAGAAAAGACCCCGAAGAGCCAGAGGAGTGTTGAAAAAGAAAAGCAAAGCTGGCGGCATCACAATTCCGGACTTCCAGCTCTATTACAAAGCTGTCATCATCAAGACAGTATGGTACTGGCACAAAAACAGACACATCGATCAATGGAACAGAATAGAGAGCCCAGAAATGGACCCTCAACTCTATAGTCAACTAATCTTTGACAAAGCAGGAAAGAATGTCCAATGGAAAAAAGACAGTCTCTTCAACAAATGGTGTTGGGAAAACTGGATAGCCACATGCAGAAGAATGAAACTGGACCATTTCCTTACACCACACACAAAAATAGACTCCAAATGGTTGAAAGACTTAAATGTGAGACAGGAGTCCATCAAAATCCTAAAGGAGAACACAGGGAGCAACCTCTTCGACCTCAGCCGCAGCAACTTCTTCCTAAATCGGAGGGGGAGATGAACCATGAGAGACTATGGACTCTGAAAAAGAAACTGAAGGTTCTAGAGGGGAGGGGGGGGAGGAGGGGTTAGCCTGGTAATGGGTATTAAAGAGGGCACATTCTGTATGGAGCACTGGGTGTTATATGCAAACAATGAATCATGGAACACTACATCAAAAACTAATGATGTAATGTATGGTGATTAACTTAAAAACAAAATGGAAAAAAAAAAATTAGGGGCACCTGGCTGCCTCAGTCTGTAGAGCATGAGCCTCTTGATCCTGGTGGTGTGAGTTTGAGCCCTACGTTGGGGGTCGAGATTACTCAAAAATAAATAAATAAAATAAAAAATAAATAAATAAAATAAAATGAATAAATAGGGAAGCCTGGGTGCCTCTGGCTCAGTCGGTAGAGCATGTGACTCTTGACCTGGGGGTTCTGAGTTTGAGTCCCATATTGGGAGTAGAGATTACTCAAAAATAAAATGTTATATATATAAATACATATACATAAATGACTATAAATAGATAAATGGATGTTAAAAATTGTACCAGGGAACATTCTTCCTTAATATGATGACTATTTCTCAATAAAAAGCAACACAAAAACTGAGAGTTCTCTCTAAATTTAGACAGAAAGGTAACTAACCCCATTTCAGACACATGAGAAGTTCTGGCTAATGAATGTACAGAAATAAAGGGAACATTGGAAAGAAGAAATTATTAGACGATGACAGGATAAAAATTGAAGCTCACCCACAACAGTTGCACAGAGGAAAAAACCCAGAAAAGTAACTATATCACACCTAATAAGGGGTTACTATCTAATAAAATGGAATATTCTAATTTTAAGCAAAATTAAAGAAATAAAAGTGAACAAAGAAGGAATAGACAATTCATATTTGAAAATTCCAGCTTCTGGAATTTGATAAGAAAGCTTCATTTGCAAAATACAGTGTAACACAAAATCAAGACATCAGTTGTAATTTCTTTTCACTTTAAAATGTCATGATTACCAAAAAATGGGGAAAAAAATCTAAAACATATAAAGTATTCAAATAAATTAAGTTTTTTTTTTTTAACCACTAGGTTAAACATGTGCTGAATTGCTTAAGATTTACACCATGAGAATAACTTTGAACTACAGCAAAAAATTTCCCGATGAGTTTTAAATTGTGTTATACAAACCAAAAATTCTTCCCATCAACAGTGCCTTCAACATAAATGAGTAAGTTCAGGCACAGAGAGGTCAAAACCAACAACTAAGAGGCCTAAAATCAATTTAAAAGCATTTAAGTATTACTTCAGATTATTTTTGAAAGGTAGTGGCTACTGGATGAGAGGATTACATAAAAACATCAAGTTTTGACTGACTTGCAAAGAGTATTATTTTTCACTATTTGTTAATATTAGAACATTATTATTAAAAAAACCTTTACATACTGGACCTTCCACAAGAGATGCAAGCACTTCATCCCATAGCTTCTGGTTTTGGTGATCTTCTCTAATTAGATGTTGTTGTTGAGGGGTTAGTTGGAAAGCCTCAACTGCTTCTGCTGAATCTGGTGTTTTTAACACTTTGGAGGCACTTGGACAACCATCTAGATTTATTTAAAAATACATAAGCAGACTTCTGAGTGATTCCAAGCAGAACTATGAGATCAAAGAGTTAACTGGCACCAGTAATGTTTAGCACGAAGATAACCTGCATAAAGCAGCACCTGACTTCCCTTGGAGTTTAGAATACTACATTTGCTGTTGTTTTGGCTCCAACACTACTAAAATACACAAAAAGTCCCGCGCTTTTCCACCACTCCCAAATATTGCTTTTCTTATGAGTTTCTCAATTTATTCTCTTAATATTTTTCTTTATGAGTAACTACATTTTTAGGACTTATGTCTGTAATCATTACCTACCATCTGTAGTCGGCCTTTTTGAGGCTCCGCTGGCCTGCTTCTTTGACTGTCCTTTAGTCTTCTTCCCTTCCTTATCTGAAGGGTAACCTACTGGATACTGATAGGGGAAAAAGTACAATATAGATTTAAGCTTCGCAAAGAAGTGGGGGGGGGAGGGTTGTTCTAGATGCTGCTGAGAAATTTAAAAAGGGGAGGGGTGAAGAGTATATTTTTCCTAAACTGAGAGACTTTATATAAAGGAAACAGACATTTAAAGGACAGAAGACTATTAAAATCCCCAATTCAGTGTAAAACCATGTAGTTATGACTGTTAAGATATTTCATTTTATAAAATAATGATCTTAGTTTCAGATCTAAAAGAGGAAAGACAAGTTTTCAGGAGATTTGACTAGGTGGCTTAAGAAGTTTAAGGAAGAGAAGAATCTAGATATGAAGTAAGTGAAGATCAACCACAGAGTACAGTACAGTACTCATATAGATGGTATTACACTCAATTGTGGAGCCAATCTTTAAAAAACAAAACAAAACAACTCCCACCCCCCCAACATTAAGGGCTAAATTTCTTATCTACCAAAATAGGGGGGATGGGGCTTTTAGAAGACCTAAAGCCACTAAATTACTGAATTCTTTATCAGCTAAAGGTTCGAGTTTAAGGAATAGAGTCTACCTATTTGTGTTTTACTGGCTACCCTTTTCTGGGGGACATGCTTTATTGATTAACACTGATATTTAAAACTCAACATGTTTAGGCCCCATCAATGATATTATTAACTTATCATAGTAGATGGGCTTACATGCTTCTGCTTACAGTTTCAAATCTAACCTATCTAGAACACTGCTCTGCTGAACAATGAATCTGAAAAAATCTTTTAAAAATGGATTTAACAAGTTATTTTTTTATATTGTTATAAAAAGAATTATTTTGGCAGTTATTTTAGCAGCCGATGGGTCTCATTTAATTAATGAAACAATTAATTCTACGAGTTTAAAAAGAAAACAAAAACAGACACAGACTTGCACTAGAAAACACACACTCACCTGCCTGGGTGGTCAGACACTTGCCCATAGTTCAGCCCCTACACATGCAGTGTGGGCAGAGCCAGGGGAAATGAAAAGCTGGTAGTCTTTACAGGAAGCACAACAATGGGGAATGATGGGAGGATGAACTCAAACCATGCTCTGAAGTCAGTGTCAGGGACAAAGTCTAGGGTGCATAGGCAGTGGACGGGGAATGTAGCCATACCATCCATTATGCACACAAAACCAACAAAGTCTTAAATGGGTTAACAGCTGAACATGGGCAAAGGGGAAAAAAAAAAAGGCAAAGCACTAAAGGTGGTGACAGGACAGGGAAGCAGCTTTGAGGGGGAAGAGAAAAAAGGGGTGAGGAAAAGTGAGAAGGGTAGGAAGCAGACCACTCTTACAAGCCACCTCCCCCTTCCCCTACCAGAGACACACCCCCTGTGCCCTCTAGGATAAACTTCCCTTCTTAAGGCCTCCTTTATGTAAATTTTATGTATCCCTCTCCCTCATTCTTCAAGTCATTTCCAAATTGAATTGAAATATCTTACTTTTCATTGAAGGCCTGGCTTTTCCCAAGCACAATTCTTGGTCTTAGGGCAGTGTGACACCTAGAATGCCACCTTTTTACTTGTTTTCCTTCTGTATACTTGCATGATTTCATTCCTCACCCCTTAAAGTCCACTGATCAATTGCCATGAGTTGTATCCAGTGTTAAGGCACAAAGATACTACAGAGGTGCACATTTTTATGAACATACAAGTAGCCTAGACAAATGTAATCTAACCTGTAAACGTAGACATAGTCTTCTTGACCGTTCTATTCCTTCTGAGGTCCAAGGAGCAGGTTCAACATCATCTCTTCTTAAAAGGTAGCGCCAAACCAAGAATCCATGGCTTGATGAAATTTCTGGCCAGTATTTCACCACCTAAATCACAGTATTTTGTAGTAGTTTGAGATTTAATATTTAGACTTATTCATAATATATTATTAGTTTAAGTATACTTGACTGAACTAAATGCAACTTCAAAAGATGCTTGCTTTGTTGTAGGAACAGTAAATAAAAAATATTCACTAAGATATTGTTTTGACCTTATTTACTAATTAAGATAGCTCCCATATAAGTACACATTGCTATAAACTTGAAATATTAACAAGATTATGCTCATGAATAGATTCCTGCATAATAGATAAAAATGGTGGCAGTAAATGCCTCCGTTTTTTAAACAAACAACCTATTTTACAAATCATAACGTGCTTGGCTTTGAAAATCTATTACAATTAAAATAATTATAAAGATATAAGAATCAGTATCTACAATGGCCACATTATTTAGTTTTATCATAGAGAATATATACTCACAAAAAGCTTAACTCAAAATGTAACTCTGCCCTTACAGACTTCAAATAAGTGTTAAGAGAAAAGTATCAAAGTTAGAAGCTCACTTTGTATATCTGTTACATTTCCAGAAAAAGCAGAGTACCAACTAAGGTGATCTACTCTTTCCTCTAGCCCACCCCAGTAGAGTAGTTCCCTTTGGCAACCCTGTCTTGAAAGCCCAGGAAGAATGACTAACAAGATGTCATGCCAGATAGAGCACCTTATAAATGCCATCATATCTGTTGCCTTCTTCAGGAGCATATTTGCTGATCTTCCTCCCTTTAAAACTGCGTATCACTCTGACTGGCTTACCAGCTCTCCAATTCCGAGACTCTGCTCCAATTTTATCATCCAATGGAGCATCACAGTTTAGGGCCAATGCCCTAAAAAATAAAACAAATTCTTTATACCAAGTAATCTTTAAGTATATAATCGCATTATTAGCTCAATTAAAAGGTGAATTATGCCTTACCTGATGGTTAAGATTCTATGATTCTTTCCATATTATTCCAGATAATAGGATTATGCTTTCCCCCACCAGCAGAGAAGACAAATCAGTTTTCTGATGTCACCCCCAAGCCAGGGGATTGGTTCTCAGATAGCCTGTAGGGTTCTTCTGAAAGTAATAACATCTGTGCCACGTATAATAGAAAACAACTAGAAATACATGGAATTTTTTTAAAATAACGTTTGTTGAGGGAAGGGAGAAAGTTGGAAAACTAAAGCAAGTGATTGTTGTAGTATTTATTTTTGATAAGGGAGTGAGGTAAATTGCTGGAATAATGTAGAAAGAAATCCAGGAAAATAAATTTGTCAGCAAGGTACAAATGACCTTTCTAGGTCTACTTTCCACATTCCAGACGATAGAGAATCCTTAATGTTTAGAAGCTATTAAAGAACAAGTTTAATATGAGAATATCGTTTAAAGACTTTGAGTAAAAAATTTAAGTAAAACTGAAGCATTCAAATGTCTGTGTTAAATCATGACAATAAAGATTTTTGGCTCCTCCAGATCACTATTTTTACTATGACATGTGAACAAGGAGGAACACTGAGTGAGAAGCAGCACCTGATTTAGTTGAAGCTTCCTTAGTATGTGTACTCACTTAGTAGTAATTAATCAGTAAGGTTATGTAAGAAGACCTTTCTTGGGAGAACTTAGTCCTGTCAAAAAACAAAAACAAAAAACAAAAACAACCCCCCCCCCAAAAGACCCCACCAAACTAGAATCTATTTAAAATTAGTATTCTTCTTCTCAGATACCTACTTCCTAACTTAAGTGAAAAGAAACCACTGAGAACATGTAAGGTTAAAACACATACACACCCAATTTGGTAAATTCAGGTATGATACAAAATACTTTTTCAGGGTATAATTTTACGTAGGCTCAAATAAAAAAAAATTGACCTTATGACTAAACGTCTAATCTATTCAGATCTCTTGATCAGTTATACTGTTAAAGTAAATAAACTCAAAGTGTTTCGTTTAAAAAAAAAAAAAACTTTTATAAATGTGGTCAAATAGTCAAAGTTTACCAAGTTATCTTTTTTATCTCAAAGGTAGATGCATTAAATCTCTGGGAGGTAGAAGAAAATGTAGCCAAACTTCTAGGGCTAGTATTCCATCTTATTTATGTAATACCTATTGAGATATACATACTTCATCTTCTTAAAGAGCTAGGAAAAGGACAAATGCTATTTTCACATTAATGAGTGGAATGCCTTGGTGCTTATAGGCACCTTCATTCAGAATGATTGCCACCCCTAACTGGCATTATTAACTCACTTCTAGCTTCACAGAAGTATGTAGGTTGTTCAAGTATGTGAAAAGAATCTAAGGTCAAACTAGGTGAAACAAGGCTTTTCCATTACTCTGCAGCTTAATCGATTGCTTCTAACTGCCCTGATAAAGGAAGGCCAGGTTACCTTGCTGCCCTCTTCAGTTTCATAAAGCGAAAGAGCTGAGAGGAAATAGGAACAAACTTTTCAAAGCAAGAAGCAGGCACCAAACTACCTCTTAGTGGAGAAGCAAAAATGAACTGGACCATATGCTAGTTAGGAAAGAGTATAATATGATGCAGAGCTAAGGGTCTTTCAACCTCGGTTTTCATGCTTATAAAACATATAGGTATCTTTTGCCCAGAGGTCTTTACAATCACAATGCGTACTCAAAGCTTAATGTATAAACTAACAGAATGGATGTCAGAGTCCCTATGATAAGTCAATCCTAAATGGTTCTGAGTTAATATTTTATATTCACTACCTTCCTTTCAATACAAACATTTTTACTACTTGTCAATTATTTTCTAATAAGATTATAACATATGGCAAACAGGGTTATACTTATTAGATTCTTTAAAAGCTTGGAAAATATTTACCATGTATATTACAAATGCAGGAAGTTAGGAAACAAACTTCATTCAAGCAAAATAATCTATTGTTATTAAAAGGTAAATATTATTTTCAAATTTAACAATGTAAAAAAGCCCTTTTACAAATTCAAGATACACTTTCACTGACAAAAACACATCAAAATATTTCTAAATCCTTTTAAGATCATTCCTCCTGAAGACCTGCTATTTTGCTAGAAAAATACTAGCTAGGGACTGGACTCCTGCCTCAGGAATGTTTTCACCAGCAAATCTGACCTGTCTCCTCTGCTGGTTCAGTTAAATAATCCTACTGTCAGAAATAATATAGAAGGAAGACATAAAAACAGACTGTATGTAATTTGGTATGCAACAAATTCTTGAAATCATACTGGTGTATTCTTTACTTCACACGGTAATCAGAAATTAAGGGCACACTACTTAAAACCGAGTGATTTAGACTCAAGAAAGAAAAATACTCATTTTTACTCAATCCATAAAACACCCTTAACAATAGGATATAAAAATTTCAACTTTATGAAATTGGTCAAAAAATTATCAATACGACAAGTTATAATGTGGTCATTGCTATCTGATGGTGTGGGTCACTTTTTTATTATTGCTATAGCATGCATATATGAAATAAAACATTTTGAAGTCATTTTTTTGTTCCCATGGAAGCTGGAATATCATTAATACTTCTATAGAACAAAGGTCAGCACAAGGTGGCTCTTTTGTAATGCTTTATAAGTATTTACTTAGAAAAGGTCACTTTTGTAACTAAACATTCTTTTATAACACTTAAGAGACGTTATTATAAATTCTAAAAGCACCTTGAGTGTAGTTCTGATTAAGTTTATCTGATGTTTCACTTATGCCCACAAATGTGGCTCCCAAACTTAAACCTATCTCACACTGGTGAGTCTCTTAAGAAGTTTGTTACTTTAAAAGATAAATCTGTGTTGAGTAAAACATAGCTTTGACCTCTGGGATAGTAGATAGCCACCTTGTCCTCAATTTCACTTAAATAGGTTCCCTTCCTTCAAATGTTTCAACATGTTTTCAAATGCAAAACACATGTATTAAGACTGGGAATTATGTCATTTAAAAAACAGTATGAAGAAATAAGTTAGAATGCTTACAATTATATAATCAGGTAATGGGATTTTAAATTTAGATCTTTAACTCTCAATTTAAGATTCCCCCCTACAGTCTAACTTACAAATTATATTACTATAATCAAACTTTTATACAAAGCCCAAATAGATAGTCTTTACAAACTCTAACAATAAAGAGTACCTGTTCATGTTTGTTAATGTTTGATCAGCCGATGGTGCACCAATTCTTTTATTACCAGCAAGATTTTTACCACCACTCCCTGTGTATGTGAATTCATCACCTCGGTCCTACAGGAAAAGATTTTCAGCATTAAGATACCTAAACCCAAGTATAATCTCGCCAATTCTTATTTTACAGTCAGAACATTTGGTTAGGATGTTATGAATTTACATGTTCTCTCTCAAGACATCTTGAGAGAGATTTGCCAAAATATCTCAAATGCAGTTGTGTATGTAGTACATCTTCAAGTTATATCAAGTTACATCACTTGATCATTTTAAAGTTAGAGCTTTCAATACCTCCAAATGTGGCTAGTCTCATGCTATATATACAACTTAATAATCTCTAGAATGTTACAAAATAAGACCTGATGGACTGGGAATATTGTTTCATTTAATTCAATGGTATTAAAATAAACATCAATATTATCTTGTAGGTTTTTATAGAATACCATTTTATCAGTACATACTTCATATCTGATTTCCCATCAGCAATCTACACTATACCTAAGTTTGCTGTTCAATTTCAAAATTAAAATCCTAACAGCATATTAAGTTCCTCACATTTCACACTGTATAGCTCACTTAAATTACATTCAGGTGAAATAATTGCCTATCATTAAAAAGAACATTGGAAAAGAATTTGAAAACTAAAATTTGTATAAAGTGTCTACTAAATGTGAAAAAAAAATGCCAGAGGAAGTAGATGTTACATAAACTAGGACCAAAAATATCTCTGTAATAGCCACAAATTTATATTGATATTACTAAGTCTCTGATTCAGTACTCAAAATCAGTTGAGAAGAGTATCAGTATACAATTAACTCTACTAACATTATCAAAATAGTGGTGGTTTCTAACTCTTTTTTTTTTTTGGTTAGTTGACACACAATTATGTTAGTCTCAGGTATATAACACAGTGATACAAGTTTATACATTCTGCTGTGCTCACCAAAAGTGTAGCTACCATCTGTCACCATACAATGTTACCACTGACTGTATTTCTTATGCTGCGCCTTTTATTCCCCTGACTTACTCATTCTATAACTGGAAGGCTGTATCTCCTACTCCTCTTCACCCATTTTGCTCATTCCCCCATCCAATAGTGTTTCTTCTTTATTGGAAGATTTTAATTAGTTTAGACTAAAGATAATGAAGTTTTCTCTACTAAATCCTTGTCTGTAATAAAAGTCAATTATTTTGCATCTTGTTTTTGGATTAAGTCCTAACTAAAATCTCATGGTTTTAGAAGTACTTTTCTCTGTCCAAAAACCATGACTTCACTTTTTGTTGATCTAATATTGAAGTCTATAAAGACTAAGGCATTAAGGAATTTCATCTTTAGTGTGTATTCCATTTGAAGGAAATCTAATAAATAACTACATCTATAGCAGCCTAGAACACTTCTTAATCAGAAACAGTCTTCCAAATGGTACCTGGATTGACTTCACAATGCTCATATTCATAACCCTCTCAACTTTTTTTTTTTAAAGATTTTATTTATTTATTTATTTATTTGTCAGAGAGAGAGAGAGAGAGAGCGAGGGAGTGCATGATCGCACACAAGCAAGGGGAGCAGCAGGGCAGAGGGAGAAGCAAGCTTCCCACTGAGCGGGGAGCCCGACGTGGGGCTTGATCCCAGGGTCCTGGGATCATGACCTGAGCCAAAGGCAGATGTCTAACCAACTGAGGCCTCCAGCCCCCCAGCACCCCTGTCAACTTTTAAAGTTATAATTGTGGTAGTGCTATAAAGGAAAAAGTAGTGGTGACTAGGAGAGCATAATAGGGGCAACCTAAGCTCAATAGTGTTTAAAATGAAAGAACAAAAACATTTCTGATTATTCTTCAAACAGCAAATAATCAAGTAAGAATAATTAAAATTCTATGCCATTAGCTCATCTATACTTTAATCATCACACCAACAGAAACTTTTAATTATTATTAGGGGAAAAAGGAATGTTGGACTGTCAGAACTCAGCCAATATATAGTTCAGACTAATTTTCCTAAGGAAAAATGATCAGCCCAAATTTGTTACATATTCTAGTCCATGCTCCACAAAGTTGTATCCCTGTGGGTCAGCAGCCTAAAGAAGCCTGCTGTCTGGGAACACCTCATGTAAGAAGCCATCATCTGTACAGGGGACATACTACTGCCCCAGAGTGACTCAATTTCCCAATCTCAACTCCTCTCAAGTTGTAAAGTAGCTGCCTAACACAATAAGCTGGATGCTCCTATTCCCGCCATCACCGTTATCAAGCAAAAGACCTTCATCTCAATCTTCTCCCTGCCCCCCACAAAGACTATCAGATAAATATCCGAAAGCATAGTTAAGATCATTAAACTTTTCCCAGACACATTTAATGATTCCTTAATTCAAAGCTATCTATTATACAGCTTCAATCTCTGCCAGTTTCTCTCAAAATACCCCTTTCATGTTTGCAAAGCTGGGTACTACCACTTTACTCCTGATAACACCTACCTAGCATTTACTCTGTGTGTGTGTGTGTGTGTGTGTGTGTGTGTGTGTGTGTGTGTGTGAAGTTAGGCTAAGCATTTTATGTATTATTCTTTTAACACTCACATCAACCCTATGAAGTATTTTTTTAAAGCCTTATTTTATAGATGAGGCAGAGGTTCATTAACTTGACTAAGGTCACTTAGCTAGTAAGAGATGGCACCAGGATACAAATCCAGTTTGGTTCCAGAATCTGTTCCTGATCACTGAGCAAACTATTTCTCAGGACATATAAAAGGCAGATCATCTTTGTGGGTTCTCACTCCTCAAGTGAGGTTACCCTAACACAGGGCACTAAAACTAGCATTTGATTCTCAAGTTTGTTTAACCATTCACTGAATGGTTACCTCACCTGTTGAGGTATTCAGTAGTTTCATGTCCATTCATCTGGACAAAACAAAGATTATGGGCTCCATGAATGTTATACTTAAAGGTTTCAAAACAAATTTTTTTCTCAAATGAGAAAAGTTTATTCAGGTTTCCTCCACCTATTTCTATAGATATGACCTGCTTGCAATAAGCGATCAAAAGATTAAAAATGCTTATAAAATATATTAACATCTCCAAATATATCTTAGCTGGTGATCTAAGCCTATTTGTTTTAGCTCCAAAATGAATGATTCTTTTTTTTTTTTTAATTTTTTTTATTGTTATGTTAATCCCCATACATTACATCATTAGTTTTAGATATAGTGTTCCATGATTCATTGTTTGTGCATAACACCCAGTGCTCCATGCAGAACGTGCCCTCCTCAATACCCATCACCAGGCTAACCCATCCTCCCAACCCCCTCCCCTCTAGAACCCTCAGTTTGTTTTTCAGAGTCCATCGTCTCTCATGGTTCTTCTCCCCCTCCGATTTCCCCCCCTTCATTCTTCCCCTCCTGCTACATTCTTCTTCTTCTTTTTTTCTTTCTTAACATATATTGCATTATTTGTTTCAGAGGTACAGATCTGAGATTCCAAAATGAATGATTCTTTATATTATTTAACAGACTGAGAATTGCTTAAGACACATAATTAACAGCTCATCAGTACTTTTCTCTACAAATGTTTAATGTTTGACTAGTAACTGTATTCAAAAGATGAGGAAAAAGGGAAGTAGTAATAACCATCCCAATTCAACTTGGTACTTGTTTTCACCTCTACATGTTTATGTTTTGTGTATTTAAGATAAGCTCTGCTATAGACAATACAACTGTTTGAATCCTTGTTATATGCTAAGACTACATAAATTACCTCATTTAATATCAATAATTTTGATATAAAATGGTGGTACTATTTTTTTCTATTTTACACATGGGGAAACTGAGGTTTACTGGAGTAAAACAATTAGGCCAAAGTCTCACACACAAATGTCAGAGTCCAGATCAAACACAACTGGCTAGATGCTAAAAACATGTTAAAAAGATTCTACTTTTAGCTGGCTTGTTTTCTTACAGAGCCCTAAAAAAAAATTAAGTGCCAACTGTAGTAAACTATACAACATCCTTTGTATTTCTAAAAAATACAGCTTAAAAATATGCATGTTATACGAGTACTCAAATAATTACCCTGCATATTTCCATCTTCAGTTTCCTTTGCCATGTTAGTGTAAATGTATTGACAAACTGGCCTGTTAGAAAAATGGCAAGCTCTTCTACCTTTGTCTGAAAACATACTGTATCTTGGCCTCTACATAGCTATAACATATCATGAAAAAACCCAACGAAACAGACTGGGAGAAAATACCTGCAAACTACATATTCAATGAACAGCAAAAAACCCCAAATAGGACTCAATTAGAAGATGGGCAAATGACCTGAAGATATATCACCATCAGCCATTAGGGAAATGTCAACTAAAACCACGAGATCTTACTGCATACCTATCAGAATGGCTAAAGTAAAACAAAGCAACAACACTGCATGCTGGCAAGAATGCAGAGAAACTGGATCACTTACTTACACACTGCTAATAGGAATGTAAAGTGGTATAGTCACTCTGGAAAACAATTTGGCAGTTTTTTAAAAAACTAAACATGCAACTACCATATAACCCAACAATGCACTTCTGGGCATTTATCACAGAAAAATGAAGACTTATATTTATAAAAAAAAAAACCTGTACCCAAATGTTTATTGCAGTTATTTGTAAAAGTCAGAAATTGGAACAATCTGAATATTCTTCAATGAGTGAATGGTTAAACAAACTGTGGCATACCTATAACATGGAATACTACTCAGCAATAAAAAGGAATAAATTATTAATACATGCCACAATTTGAGAATTATGCTGAGTGAAAAGTGCCATTCCCAAAGGTCACATACTATATGATTCCACTTACAAAAATTTTTTAAAAGAATTTTAGAGAGGGAGAGAGGGAGCGTGAGCATGGGAGGGGAGGGGCAGGGGGAGACAGAGACTGAGAATCTCAAGTAGACTCCCCGTTGAATGCGGAGCCCCACTTAGGGCTCTATCCTATGACTCTGAGATCATGACCCACGTGGAAATCAAGAAGCCGACGCTTAACTGACTGAACCACCTAGGCGCCCCTCCACTTCTAAAAATTTTTGAAACAACAAAATTATAGAAATGGAGAATAGATTAGTGGTTGTCAGGGGTTAGGGAGGGCAGGTATAGTAGGTGTGGCTATCAAAGGGCAACATGAGGGATACTTGCGGTAGGGAAATGTTCAGTGACCTGGATGTATTAATGTCAATATCCTGGTTGTGATACTGTACTACAGTTTTGTAAGATGTTACCACTGGGAGGGGATGGGTAAAGGGCACAGAGATATCTACAGTATTTCTAAGGCTACATATCAGTCTACAACATCCCAAAATAATAAGTTTAATTTAAAAAAATGAGCTCTATAGAGAATGTATTTTCATTGCAATAATCAGTTACCACATATATACATAAATCAGTACATGTAAAGATTAAAGACCGCCAATTGATTTATCTTGTAATTTGTACAGAAGTGACCACTTCAACATACAGACTATGCTAAAAAAAAAAAAAAAAAAAAGGGATTTGATATATGCTAGAAAAAGCTTCTGTATTTTACTGATGGGTTCTAAAGAACAAGGTTGTATCATGACTTACTACTTCATCCGCAAATCCACCAGCAAGGACAAGAGAATAAGCCCCATCATTACTTCGACCATGAATTCCACCAACATGGGGCCTATGGACACCTGCTTCGCTCACCTATGAAATAAAGAGAGTCTCAAAATACCTTTGAATAGTCAAATTATATTTATAAAATGCTTTCACATATATTATTGTATCCTAAAAGCCTCCAACTAAGAACTGAATGTTGCTCAGAGTTCTACCTTTTGCTCACCAACTTTATTTCTTTCCAACTATATATCCCTTAGATACTAAGCTGGTGACCTTAAAACTGCTCAGACCTAGAATTCGGAGTTTCAAAATAATTATTAAATACCATTTTATGTCTACTGGTCATTACAGCTCAACTTGGGTAAAACAGAATTTGTTTATCAGTGGTCCAGATCCCTTCCTATCCTATTTCTTCTCTTCAATTACTGCATGCTCCCTAGTCACATCAGAAAGGCAAGAGTCATTTTATTCTTTTTTTTTTTTGAGAGAGGGTGTGTACAGGTGGGTGGGGGTGGGGGTGGGGAGTAGGGGGAGAGAGAATCTTAAGCAGGGGCTCAATCTCATGACCCTGAGATCATGACCTGAGCCAAAATCAGGAGTAGGATGCTTAACCGAATGAGGAGCCCAGGCACCCCAGGCAAGAGACATTTTAGCCTCATTCTTCTCCTCTATTTTTCAAACCCATTTTGGTCATAAATACTGCTGATCAATCTCCTAAATCTCTCAAATACATCTCTTTCTACTTCAACTGCTATAATCTTAGTTTGAGTCATGAATACTATAAACATCCTTTTTCACTGCCTCCAGTTTTTCTCTTCAAATCCCATTCTACCCATCACAAACAGAACAATACTGTTAAGAATAAATCTGCTTTTAATATTCAACATCAAATGGTCATATTGTATATCAAGCCCCAAATATTACATATTACCCTCTCTCAATCTGGCTCCTATCTACTTTCCCCACCTTAACTCTTATCTCCAGCTTCTCCTTCAGAGAGCATATATGTTTGAGCCAAAACTACTCAATGTTACCCAAACATGCTTCCCAATTTGTTAAATTTACTCATGTATTCTACTACTTCAATGGCCTACTGCTTCTTCCCATCTATCTTCAATTTTGGCTCACTGAACAGTGTCACTTTGTGTACTTCAAACTCCCTGAGAGAAGTATCAGAACTCATTTGTTTATCATATAATTATTCTTAGAGAAAAAGAAGCTGAAATCCAAGCCTGCATAGCGGGGTAGGGAAAGACACACATTAGAAGCCAATGAGAAGCTAATGAAAGCATCAGAGCCTGAGTTTAGGTCTTGAAAACACCAGGTACTCCAGAAGACAGGACCACCTGTTCCCAACCTCACCAATCCTGATAAAAATAAATCTTACTCTTCCCCACTTCCTAAATGGCAAATCCACCCTTGTAGTTGCTCAGGCCAACAACCTCAAACTCATCTGAGACTGTATTAATAGGGCTTTTAGAATTTGGGAATAAATTAGTGACAGGTATACAAAAAAAAAAAAAAAAAAAATGAAGCAAACAACAAAAAAACCCAAGGCAATTAAAAATATACTAAGTGTACTTTTTATTGTATTTATAACATTCTATTGTATTTACTTGTAGTATTTTTTTTTTACTGTATTTAAAGATCTAAAGTCATAAAACATGCATATGGATTTAGCCAAAATTATAACCATTGCAAGGATGGGAAGACACAGAGTGTGTTAAACTAAATGCCATCTTCCATAGAAAGAAGTTAAACTAAAATATGAAGACAAAAGCAGTAGAAACATGCTATTTAGAAATAAGGTAAATCCAGAAGAAACAATTAAAACTTTAAAGTGGCTGTGTCTGAGAAACAGAAAATGAAGATAACTTAAGCTCTCTATAATGATAAAATTACCATTCTAAAAAAGAAGTTAGAAATGAATACAGGAGAGCCTTCAAGAGGAAAAGAGAAGTAATTTTATCCTTGGGTTATCTGGGCACTTCCTCTGACCAACACCTTAACATTCATTCAGGAGGATAAGCTGCAAACAAGACACCTAAGTGAGCTTTCTTGGACTTCAATGATATTAAGTGAGAACTTACCAAATATTTTAAAGAAAAAAAATTTAATATTTCAAATATTAAATTCTCAGCAAGGAAAATTCTCTAGAAAGCTTAACAATAATGTTAACTATCAGAACAGTAAAACAAAGTGATGAAAAGGCATAGCTGATGCCTAATTCCATGATGTATGGTCCTCTGTCTTAAGCTATGGGGAAGAGTCTACCCATCCTATAGAGAATCTTTTATTCTAACAACTGAATGCCATGTGACAAAACCTAGGTTAGTCCACTTACAATCAACAGAAACTGACATTGCTACAATTTTAACTATACCCAACTTTACCCTTTCAACAAAACCAATTTAAAACATACCTGAACTCTAAATCTCCATGTTGATCCAACAGGAATCCCAGGAATAGGTCCATAATGATTAGAAGGAACAATAGTACATTCTCTAGTGCGACCAACACAGGCCATTCCCTATAAGTAAACAAACAAGCTATTTGAGAAACTGGTTATGTCAAATCTTAAAGCCCTTAATTCCCATAAAAATGAGAATAAAATAGAAACCTAACTATATGATTAACAATACATAATTTATGATTTCATTAACATACAGCTAACAGTTATAGTAAATTAACAATTATATAATTATAGTTATTTGTTAATATTTCTGATATGGAAAGCATAATTTATATCACCACTACTGTTGGTATTGAAATGTTATAACCTGCATTACAGTCATAAATGTTATAGCTAGGAAGAAAAGGAGACTTCTTCTTTACCCTGCCCCAGTCTCTCCGGCTTTCAGTACTAGCTGATGGCATCTTTGCTTTCTTTTTACTCATCTTGAGTCTTTCACCAGCCTTTACAACTTCACTGGAATCAGTTTTACAGGAAGGACAATACCTTTAAAAGAAAAAGGAATTTTGATAATACCATATTAAAGCCAATAACAGAATGGTCTTTCCAGGTCAGAACAAGTTTTAAGATGTAATACTTGGTGTATATTATAGATCTTCAGCTGGCATTTAAATATTAAACTTTTGAAAATATTTACATGATTAAGCTAGCAGGAAAAAGAAAAAACCAAAACCAAAACCTTATCACTCCTTTAAAGAATGTAAAGGATTATAATATCATAAAATCTCAAATTCAGTTCAAAAGCCAGACAGCTGTCCAATTCAAATGGCATCATGCACTCCTATCTTTTTTTTTTTAAAGATTTTATTTATTTTTGCGAGAGAGAGAGAGAGAGACAAAAAGGGAGAGAGTGAGCACGAGTGGGGGTTGGGGAGGGAGGAGCAGAGGGAGCAGCAGACTCTCCACTGAGCAGGGAGCCCAATGCAGGACTCGATCCCAGGACCCTGGGATCATGACCTGAGCGAAGGCAGACGCTTAACCAACTGAGCCACCCAGGCGCCCATTAACTCTGATCTTATCACTAACCTGGAGAATGGAATTTATTCATTTGAAGTTCCTATTATTAAAACAGAGGTAGCAAGAATAGATGATCTTAGACTGAATGTTCAACTATGCAACTGAATTCAGGTTACATCCGCATCTAAACTGATTATTAAAACTCTCAAAGTCAAAAATGTATACTCTATCACAACTAATATACAGGATCCAAGGATGCTTGTTTATATTAGCCTTATCCGTAGGTTCTGTTTTAATTCTCTATACTTTTTGTCCTTTGGCCTATTGCAGTTGGTCAATCTACTATATATTGCAGTTGGTCAACCTACTATAACTTGCATATCATTATGAGCTACCTTAAATCATTCCTAAAAAGCAAAGTATAAATATGTCTATAGAATCAGATTCTATATCTTTATTCATATTCTGAATTGGACATTCAGATATAGATTGGTGTTCCTATATCACCAAGGAATACAAACCTTAGGGATATCCTGATAAAGATCAACTGGCCCCTCTCACCATTAATATTAAATGTGCCTATACTTTCCATTTCATAATTACTCCATATAGTGTTTAGAGCAAAAAAACCATCCATGCCCACCAGCTAATTCTGACTGCTTATGAGATACTTTGTTTAGTACTAGAGGAAAGAAAAATGTAATTCAGTCCCGATTCTGAGAAAATTAGTTAGGCTGTGATATACACATACAAAACGAAGGCAAAAATTAAAATGTAGGAGAAAGTAATAAATATTATCAAGTAAAATCCCTTCTAATTGGGAAATCAGGAGGCTTCCAAAAATTAATTTGTTCTAAGACTGGATTTTACCCAATGTGCTAACCTTTAAAACTATAATTTTTCAGAGATCTTAGGGGCAAAACAGGTACTATTTCTGGTGAGAAAATGAGCTCAGAGGTTAAATATGCAAACAACATGATTTGGAGAAATAGAAAAGATAGATCAGGCACTATTTTGGTGCTGGGGATAAATATGATCAAAATGTTTGTACAGAGTAAAGAAAACTAGTACATACAATGAAACAATTTCAGGAAGTCGGCAAGTTCTATAAAGGAAATACATCAGGGTTATGTGGGTGTTAAGAGTGATTAGAAATGGTATGTGTCTTTAGATAGAGTAGTTTTCTGAGGTGATATTCCAGCTACGACCAAAGGAGTCAGTCCTATGAAGAAGCCAGGGAATGCATTCTGGGCAAAAAGACATTAAGTATACAAGTCCTGAGGCCTAAGAAGGAGTGGTATGCCTTGAAAAACATTAGGTGGGTAGATCTGAAGTTTAGCAAAATAAACTGCACAGAGATAAGCAATGAGGTTATAGAGCAGGCAGGGCCAGGTCAGAATAAAACCTAAGCACATGCCATCTAAGTGCAACAGGATAACACTAGGGGATTTTAAACAGATGAGTAACCCTGTTACTCAGTTCAGGACTTAGTAAGATCATTCTGCTACTATGGTAGAAAGGATAGCTGGCAAGCAATGTGAAAGCAAGGAGACTAGTTAGGCATTTATTATACAGTTCAGGGAAGCGACATTAGTTTGGACTGAAGGATGAGAGCAGAGAAAGATTATGGAGGACTGATAAGACCTGCTCATGTAGGATGTAGAATATGTGAGGAGGGTGAAGAGGAAATCAAAGAGGAAGTATAGCTTTTCAGCCTGAACAACTAGATGAGTATAGCATTTTTGGGAGAGGAGCAGGATTTTAGGGGGTGTGTTTATGGAAATCAAGATCTCCATTTGGACTGATTTTGTGCTGTCCATCAAGTAAACAGTTGAATGAATACAGGAATACAGAACCCACGGAAGATTAGATACAAAGATATTGAAAATATAGAATCATTAGCTTGGTATTTAAAGTCTCATGATCAGATGAGGTCATCTAGGAAGCAAGCATGAAGACAAAAAGCAAGTGAGTAGTGCTCTGGAAAACTCGTAAATCTGATAGATATGAGAAAACAAACAGAGATGAAGGAAAGGCCAAGTGAGATACAATAAAAATTAGGTCATAGGGTATCATACAATCTATAAAGACAAAGAGCCGAGAAGTACAAGTAAGGAGAGGACTTAGAAGTGACCATTAGATTTCGCAACACGAAACGTGTCTTTGAGCTTAACATAAGTATAGTGGAGTTGTGGGAAGGAAAGTCCAAGTGGAGAGCTGAAGTATGAACAGGACAAGAGGAAATGGAAATCATCAATGAAGATAGCTCTTCAGAAGCTTTGCCATAAAGGAAGCAAAGAAATGGGATCAAGGGAAGGGGGTGTGTGTGTTTGGAAGACTGAATAGATTCCAGGATACTAATGAGAATGACCCAGTAATGGCAATTTGAGAATTAACTACAGGAGTGAAGTTCCTGAAAAGGCAAAGGGTTATGAAACTGTGAGGGCAGGTAGAAGGGTTTGCATTTTAGAGAAGCAGGAACTATCCTCCACAGAAACAAAAGGGAAGAAAAATATAAGAGACTTTAGAGGAAATATAATTACTGTTTATAGATGGTAAAATACAGTTTGTAACCATGCAAGGGAGAAGGAGGGGGTAAAAGGAAGAAGTAGGATCCCTTCGCTTCTCCCACCCTTACAGCCTCTGTGGTAATACAATAACAACCTTCTTAATAGGTGGGGAGAGGCCAAAGGAATGGAAAATAATCTATTCTTCACAATAATACCAGCTACCCAACTGTGATGTGATTACAGGCACATCTCATTTTATGGCACTTCACAGATACTGTGTTCTTTTACAGATTGAAGATCTGTGGCAACCCAGTGCTGAGCAAGTCCATTGGTGTGATTTTTCCAACATTTGCTTACTTTCTGTCACTGTGTCACATTTTGGTATTTCTTGCAGTATTTCAAACTTTTTCATTATTATATATTGTTAGGGTGATCTGTGATCAGTGATTAAGATTTGCTGAAAGCTCAGATGATGGCTAGCATTTTTGGCAATTAAGTATTTTAAAATTATGGTATGTATTTTTTTTAGAAACAATGTTATTGCACACTTAATAGACTACAACATAGTGTGTAAACATAACCTTTACATGCACTGGGAAGCAAAAAAATTCATCTGACTTGCCTTACTGCAGTATTTACTTAATGCAATGGTCTGGAACCTGTACTATCTCTGAAGTATGCCTGTATTTCTGAGTGTGACATTCCTTAACTTGAGCCTCCACGCCAGCAACACTCCATAGCTTAAGAAGAAAAAACCTAGTATGACATGAAAAAATTTATTATTACTTTGGGTATGTTCTTCCCAGTCTTTTTTCTAATGATTTCATTTTGTAGCTAAGACTACTTAAAAGAAGTATAGGTTTCGGACAGTGTATTTAACCCTAGTGCCTGGTTCTACGTATTAACCTCATAGGATTAAGTACAATAATCCATATAAAGCACTTTGTTAGTGTCCAGCATATATTAAGCACTTAATAATCATTAAGTACTATTATAGGCACATCTAAAATAAGTGAGAAGCCCCTGGCCAGGGTTATCAAAAGGAAAAGAGAAAGGACTGAAATAAGTAAAATCATAAATAAAAGAGGAGAGATCACAAGTAACAACGAAGAAATACAAACAATTATAAGAACATATTATAAGCAACTATAATGCCAACAAATTAAGCAATCTCGATGACATGGAAGCACTTCTAGAAACATATAAAATACCAAAACTGAAACAGGAAGAATAGAAAACCTGAACAGACCCATAACCAGCAAGAAAATTGAAGTAGTAATCAAAAATCTCCCAACAGGAGTCCAGGGCTGAATGGCTTCCCAGGGGAATTCTATCAAACATTTAAAGAAGAATTAATACCTATTCTTCTGAAACTGTTCCAAAAAATAGAAACGGAAGGAAAACATCCGAACTCTTTCTATGAGGCTAGCATTACCTTGATCCCAAAACCAAAGATCCCACCAAAAAGGAAAATTACAGACCAATATATCCCTGATGAACATGGATGCAAAAAGTCTCAACAAGGTATTAGCCAATAGGATCCAACAGTACATTAAAAGGATTATTCACCACAACCAAGGTGGATTTATTCTGGGGCTGCAAGGATGGTTCAACATCTGCAAATCAATCAATGTGACACATCACATTAATAAAAGAAAGGACAAGAACCACATGATCCTCTCAACAGATGCAGAAAAAGCATTTGACAAAGTACAGCACCCTTTCTTCATTAAAACTCTCCATAGTGTAGGGATAGAGGGTATGTACCTCAGTATCATAAAAGCCATATAAGAAAAGCCCACAGCAAATATCATTCTCAATGGGGAAAAACCGAGGGCTTTTCCTCTAAGGTCAGGAACACGACAGGGATGTCCACTATCACCACTGCTGTTCAACACAGTACTATAAGTCCTAGCCTCAGCAATCAGACAACAAAAAGAAATAAAAGGCATCCAAATCGGCAAAGAAGTCAAACTCCCACTCTTCACAGATGACATGATACTCTGGGGAAAACCCAAAAGACTCGACCCTCAGATTGCTAGAACTGATAGAGGAATTCACTGGCAGGATATAAAATCAATGCACAGAAACCAGCTGTATTTCTGTACACTAACAATGAAACAGAAGAAAGAGAAATTGAGGAGTTGATCCCATTTACAATTGCACCAAAACCTGTAAGATACCTAGGAATAAACCCAACCAAAGAGGCAAAGGATCTGTACTCAGAGAACTACAGAATACTCATGAAAGAAATTGAGGAAGACAAAGAAATGGAAAAAATGTTCCATGCTCATGGATTGAAAGAATAAATATTGTTAAAATGTCTACGCTACCTAGAGCAATCTATACACTGAGTGCAATCCCTATCAAAATACCATCAACATTTTTCACAGAGCTGGAACAAATAATCCTAAAATTTGTACTGAAGCAGAAAAGACCCCAAATAGCCAAATGAATGTTGAAAAAGAAAACCAAAGCTGGAGACATCACATTCCGGACTTCAAGCTCTATTACAAAACACAGACACAAAAACAGACACATACACAGACACAGACACATAGATTAACGGAACAGAACAGAGAACCCAGAAATGGATCCTCAACTCTATGGTCAACTAATCTTCGACAAAGCAGGAAAGAATGTCCAATGGAAAAAAGACAGTCTCTTCAACAAATGGTGCTGGGAAAACTGGACAGCCACATGCAGAAGAATGAAACTGGACCATTTTCTTACACCACACACAAAAACAGACTCAAAATGGATGAAAGACCTAAATGTGAGACAGGAATCCATCAAAACCCTAGAGGTGAGGGATACCTGGGTGGCTCAGTTGGTTAAGCATCTACCTTTGACTCAGGTCACGATCCTGGAGTCCTGGGATTGAGTCCCACATCGGGCTCCCTGCTCAGCAGGGAGGCTGCTTCTCCCTCTGCCTGCTGCTCCCCTGCTTGTGCGTGCTTGCACTCTCTCTCTCTGGCAAGTAAATAAAAATCTTGAAAAAATAAAAATAAAAAACATCCTAGAGGAGAATACAGGCAGCAACCTCTATGACCTTGGCTGTAGCAACTTCTTGCTAGACATGTCTCCAAAGGCAAGGGTAACAAAGCAAAAATGAACTATTGGGACTTCATCAAGATAAAAGGCTTCTGCACAGCAACAGTCGACAAAACCAAAAGACAACCGACAGAATGGGAGAAGATATTTGCAAATGTCTTATCAGATAAAAGGCTAGTATCCAAAATCTGTAAAGAACTTATCACACTCAATACCCAAAGAACAAATAATCCAATCAAGAAATGGGCAGAAGACATGAACAGACACATCTCCAAAGAAAGACATCCAAATGGCCAACAGACACATGAAAAAGTGCTCCACATCACTTGGCATCAGGGAAATCCAAATCAAAACCTCAATGAGATACCACCTCACACCAGTCAGAATGGCTAAAATTAACAAGTAGAAAACGACAGATGTTGGCAAGGATGCAGAGAAAGGGGAACCCCCATATACTGTTGGTGGGAATGCAAGCTGGTGCAGCCACTTTGGAAAATAGTATGGAGGTTCCTCAAAGTTAAAAATAGAACTACCCTATGATCCAGCAATTGCACTACTGGGTATTTACCCCAAAGATACAAAGTAGTGATCTCAAGAGGCACTTGCACCCCGATGTTTATAGCAGCAATGTACGCAACAGCCAAACTAGAAAAGAGCCAGATGTCCATCGACAGATAAGTGGATAAAGATGTGATGTATATATATATATATATACACACACACACACAATGGATTCCTACTCAGCAATCAAAAAGAAGAAATCTTGCCATTTGCATTGACATGTATGTAACTGGAGGATATTATGCTAAGCAAAATAAGTCAAACAGAGAAAGACAATTATCAGACGATTTCACTCATATGTGGAATTTAAGAAACAAAACAAGGGAGCCTGGGTGGCTCAGATGGTTAAGCGTCTGCCTTCGGCTCAAGTCATAATCCCAGGGTCCTGGGATTGAGTCCCGCATCGGGCTCCCTGCTCAGCGGGGAGCCTGCTTCTCCCTCTGCCTCTCTCTCTCTGTCTCTTATGAATAAATAAATAAAATCTTTAAAAAAAAAAACAAACAAAAGATCATATAGGGGAAGAGGGGAAAAAATAAAACAAGACAAAATCAGAGAGGGAGACAACCCGTAAGAGATTCTTAATCATGGGAAACAAACTGAGGGCTGCTGGAGGGGAGGGGGTGGGGGTATGGGGTAACTAGGTGATGGACATTAAGGAGCTCACATGATGTAAGGAGCACTCGGTATTATGTAAGACTGATGAATCACTGAATTCTACCTCTGAAACTAATACACATGTTAATTAATTGAATTTAAATTAAAAAAATTTTTTAAAATGAGCACAAAAAAATTTAAAAAATAACAGAATTACTGGGGGGTAGAGGGGACCACCCACTTTCCCAGATAAAGTCACAGTTAAGTGAAAACCTGAAGGATAAATATCATCCTGAAGGTTAAGCAAAGACGAAAATGCTTCTAAGAGAAAATGTGTCAAGTGTAAAACCCAGAGGAGAGAAAGAACATGACTTACTTAAGGAGCTGAAAGATATTTAATCTGGCTAGAGTATAGAATATTTGGGAAAATGAAAGGGAAAAATAAGAAATACACCTGGAGAAATCAACTAAAAAAGTATTGTGCGAGGCCCTATAGGGTGACATTTAAAGGAGTTAACACAATCAGATTTGCATTTTTGAAAGAACACAGACTCCTTTTAGAGGAAGGACTGCAAGGATTAAAAAATAGAGCTAGAGACCGGTTCCCAAGCCATTATAATAACCAAATAAGGTTATCGATGCCAAGTAACCATTGGCTGCAAAAATTTTAAGCACTTTAATACACATTATATATCTTCAGAAATCTTCTTTTGGTGGCTCAAATACATATTTCACATTCAATTCTTAACACAGTAACAACAACAAAAAACCCTGATAATCATACCAGTACTCCTCTTCAGGGACCTTATCCAAAGGTGGATTCAGGCAGTAAATATGATAGGCCATGTTACATTCATCACATAGAAGCTGCATGTTGGGTTCTTGTTTTCCACCACATATATGACAGGAGCAAGAACGACATTTCTTATTTGGATCTCCACCACAAATGTCACACTCAGGATCGTTTTTCCCTATTAAGAATAAAATTATAACAAGCCCAGTGTTAGGATCATTTTTACATCTATGAATCTTACAAAGGAAAACACATGAAAGTAGCATACAGCTTTTTTTAATAGGAAAAAACCACAAAGAATGATCAAGTGTGGGACTTTAATAATAAACACCTGAGCGTCATTCTATACTTATCAAAATAACAGGGATGAAGCCCAGGTGTAGCAGGCATCACTACCTGCAAGAGGATAATGTATACTCTTGCCTTTAAAATTTGCATTGACCAGACTGAAAGTTCCAGGGCCAATGCAGTGAACTCACCAGGGCACCAAAAGGACACGTGTCTTCAGAATTCAAGGGTATGCAACATTCTCTTGCACAAAGTTCTTTGGATCTAACTACTTAATAAATGGAACAATTAAATACCATGTACCTGCAGACCTAAACCTTTCCTTGAGTGGGCTAAACTAAGACGGGGAGGGCTGATTTTGTTAAGAGTTAGCAAGCCCATTTTGGTTCCCACTCAAGTTATGCCCCCAACATACTTTTTATCAGTAATAGAAATAGTATTTTTAACTCAGTTGATTTTTATCTTATTTGTCAATTGGTTCAGAACTGTGGCAAGTAAGAGGTGTAGCATTTACTGCCCCCCAACCTATCTAAATCCAAACAGCTTTTGCCAAAGCGTTGAAATTTTAAGATATACACATGTACACAAAAAAATCTTAATGTTCATAATACAAAATTTAATTTAAAATGTCAAAAGAGAAATGGTTGGAAAGATTTTATTAAAAATAAGGTAAGTTTATAAGAACCATAATACAGAGGTAATGAGGTATATGAAATTCAAAAGAAAACTGCAGAATTTTATCTTTAATACACAAAGATGAATTATGTAAATAGTGGAAGATGTCTACAATAATATACATTGTTAGAGTGATTACTTCCTGGGAGTCCTATATTTATTTATTTTTTTTGAGGGAGAGAGAATGAGAGAGAGAGAGAGCACAAGATCGGGGAGAGTCAGAGGGAGAAGCAGACTCCCTGCTGAGCAGGGAGCCCAATGCGGGACTCGATTCTGGGACTCCAGGATCATGACCTGAGCCGAAGGCAGTTGCCCAACCAACTGAGCCACCTAGGTGCCCCCATATTTAAATTAATATTGTTCTAGATTTTGAATTTCTGACATATGTACACAACTGTGAGGAAATTTACCATATCAGAACTGATCTAGCAATATGAGGGACATGGGGAACCATACTGGAAAAATGAGAGGGGGGAAGGGAAAAGGCACTGATTTCAGTACTATCTTTCTGCCTGGTCAGTGCCTATTCTTGCTAATGAATGGCAGATTACAATTTTGTTTCAATTCCACTAAGGGAGCCATGACAACATAGAAATAATGGATGTATAACAGACCTAAAGACATGCCTTTGATAGATTTTTGGTATGGAGTGATGTGATCAAAGGCAATCTGGCTGTCGCTGCGAAATGATTTCTTTACATACAAGTTTAAAGTTGTAGCTATAATGTGATTAGTATTAGGCAGAGGAGAGATACAGAGAATGAGAGAGAAGAGAATACATGCAGATGTACTAAGAGATAACAGAAAGACAAAAAAACCCTCATCTATCTTGGTTTTGTATTGTGTTTTACTGAGAATGACTAAGTCACATTAAATAGGTTTACTCAGGGGCACTTGGGTGGCTCAGTTGGTTAAGCATCTGGCTCTTGATTTTAGCTCAGGTCATGATCTCTGGGTTGTGAAATTGAGCCCCGCGTCAGGCTCCACACTCAGCGGGAAGTAGATTCTCTTTTTCTCTCCCCCTCTGCCCCTATCTCCCCGCCTCTAAAATAAAATAAATAAATCTTAAAAAAAAAAAAAAGGTTTATTCAAGTTACGTTTACTCCTAGGATATAACCATACAAGTACTCATACAGAGTATGCCTGAAGGTTCTTAATTCAAATCTAGATATATCAGCTTTGCAGTCTCAAAAAATGAGAATGGCTTAGACTGGTAACATGAAAGTCTATTTTGTGATCTGTTAAAGGTACTGTCTTGCTATTATCTTGCACAACTGCGGTATGAAAAGGTTAAGCAGAAGCCTTTAGTTGGGAGTATTTTTCTAAAACAATCTACTAGATATTGAGGCTCGTGGCTGGCTCAGTAGGTAGAGTATGCAACTTTTGATCTCAGGATTGTAAGTCTGAGTCCCATGTTGGTTGTAGTGATTACTTAAAAATAAAATCTTAAAAAAAATATATACTAGATATTGACATGTGGCATAAAGCCAATAAATTGCTTTCCCCCAAAAAATCCAGAATTAAGAGAGTATGAGACAGTAATCTATTTGGAAAGACAGTGATTGAACCATGAATTAAAAGACCTAGAATCTACTCCTACCTCTGTTACCAACTAGCTGTATGATATTAAGCAAATACAATACGTACAGTGAAAAGGCAGGGCTATATTCCAACACTCTCACAATTGTTTAAACCTCACTTATTACCTCTCAGAAACTCAAGGCTCAACCGACATTACTGTCAGTCAGACTCTACTTATATAAAAATAAGTCTCATTATTAAAAATCAATCTTGGGTGGCCACAAAATTATTGAATGGGTTATTTGGACAGTCAAGATCTATAGTCAAGAAAACAAGAAAACAGCAATAAAATGCCAAGAAAATATTTTTTGGAAAACAAATTTTGTCATTTGAGAAAAATCCATTAAATCCACTAAACCAAAATGGGTCTTAGATCAAAACTGTTGTTTTGCTAATGTTTGCATGATCTACAGTTTTATACTTTCTCAAAAGTTATTTCCTGGTGCTTAAAATACCAATCAAGTACAATATATGTAGTCTAAACCCGTAAGAAAAATTCGTACTTAAAAACTTTCCATCTGCCAATGACAGGGGATGAGCTCCAGGTTTCTCGATCTTAAAGATTTCATTTACGAATCTTATCTGGCAGTCATTTAATTTTCCTTCAGAACCCCTGTTTAAAAAAAGAAGAAAAGTTAACTTTTGCCAGCAAAATCTAAACCATATACAAACAATTAAGAGTCGTTTGGGAAACCCACTGAACTTTGCTGATTTAAAATTGGGATTCTAGGTATTCTAATCACCTTGAGCTATTGTTTCCAATGGCAGGAAAAGTCCAACAGTGATTAGTTACTATTCAAAGTTAAGTGTAACTTTAGTGTAAAGGAGGAAAAAAAGTTACAGACTTCACACCTAGATTATCTGGCTAGAAGACAGTTATCTTATAAATTTAAACACTAGGTAAAATGATACTCTATCAATCAAAATAAAAGATTTAAACATATTTCTAGTAAATACAGTAAGTCTCTAGGTAAAAAGATGACTTATTAAAAAGTCCTTCAGATATTAAGCCGTATTCCTCAAAGACACAATTTATACCTGTTTACACATGCTTCTTCAAAGTTTCCTATTATTGATTTGTATATAGATTTCTCCTTTTACTCTGTCAACTTTGGTTTATATTTTTGAAGCAATGTTATTGGGTACATACAGATTTAGGATTCTTAAATCATCTTATGAAATGTCTCTATCTCTAGTAATACATTTTATATCAAAAGTGTACTTTTTTTTGGTTAGAATTTGCTTGATGACTTTTCCCACGTTTTCACATGCAACACTTTTAAAACTTTTAATGTCAGATATTCACAAATAGCAGAAAAATGCATAGATAAATGTATAATCAGTTATAAGGTATACATCTTATAGCCACCAACCAACATAGGAGACAGAATAGTTTATCTCAGAAGCCCCTGCCATGCGCCCTCCCAATCTCAATCTCTTCTATTCCAAGAGATATATTTACCTTAATTTTCTTCAGTCTTACCACCTGTCTTCCTAAGCATATCATATAGTTTTGCCTGTGCTTCAAAGACTCTATCAATTCCCACATTATCTTTTTCTTCTTTACAATTTGTTGAAGAACCACCACCATTTGTCCTATAGAGTTGCCCAATATCTTGATTCTAATATTTGCATTCCCAAAGTGTAGTTTAAATAGGTTTTTTCTGTTATTTGCATTTCAAGTTGGTAGCTGGATCCAGAGTAGAGGTCAAAAACCTGGTCCGCTGCCTGCTTTTGTAAATAAAGTTTTACTGGAATACAGCTACATCTACTAACTTATGCATTCTCTATGGTTGGTTTTGTGCTACAATGGCAGAGTTGAGTAGCTGTGATGGTGGAGACCATTTGGCTGTCGAGGGTTAAAACCACTATCTGGCCCTTTATATGAAAAAAAAAAAAGTCAATCCTTGCATTTAGAAATGTTAATCAAATCCAGGTTCATGTTTTGGTAAAACTATTTATAGGTCTATTCTATTAGGAAGCACCCAGTTTAGTTAGCTGTCTTTTTCTATGATGATAGCAGCCATCGATACTCAATGCTAAGGTTAATTCACTGGGGTTTAGAAAGCATTGACATTCCAGTTTTAGCATTCCTTTCTAATTTATTTGCTAGAATTCAATAGAAAGAAACTTCACCTCATCAATTATTTGGTGACTCAGTGACACATCATAAAAAAAAATATGGACTAAGTGTTTTCTTTGGCAACTTTAATAGTTCCCTAATTTCCTATATAGGTGACCAATGAGTTTCTATATTACTAGGAATTCACATACATATATGAGGTGTTTCAATCCACTGTAGCTATTTTCCTTGTTGATGTTCAAACTATCTTTGGCCAATAGGAACTTCCAGTTGACTCCCAAATTTTTCTGACAAGAATTTAGTTAGCAGTGTTTGTGGGTTTCCTTGTTATCCCTAAGACAAGATGTTTCAAGTTCATCTTGCACATTTTCTGCCTCTAGCCTGGAGTCCTATCTATAAGGAAGCCCAATTTCTTTTGGGTGGAAATATTTCAAAGCCATACTTCAGGCACTAGAAAAACTTACTGCAACTAGGTTGATCACTGTTTCAAGGCTTCTTCAGTGGACAGAACTACAAAATTTAAACATACACATGAGTACACATATAAAATAGTGAGTTCACACAAATGCTTTGTTCAAATTCAGAACTAAAGGGTAAATTTACTTTTCTAAAAACAATTATGTGTCTGTTTCTCCTTTCTCCCCAATCAGAAACTACTAGTTATCAAAGATACCAGGGATGTCTAAATCAGAATGTTACAAATACGTCTTTGCCTTATCCCACATTACACACAAGACATTCTTACTAGTTGTCATCGTGATTACTTAAAAGTTTTAAATTCTTTTGTGTATTTCCGCCCACATCCTAGTTATATTTGATGTCAGATCATGTAACCATTACATACTATACTTTCTTCATTATGTATCTCCTTTATCTCCTAACTTCTAAACGTAAAAATATTTTAAGGTTTTTTTTATTTGTCAGAGAGAGTGCAAGCGAGCACAAGCAGGGAAGCAGCAGGTGGATAGAGAAGCAGACTCCCTACTGAGCAGGGAGCCCAATATGGGACTCGATCCCAGCACCCTGGGATCATGACCTGAGCTGAGGGCAGACACTTAACCGACTGAGCCACCCAGGTGTCCCCAAATTTAAAAATATTTTTAATGTTTATCACTGCTCTTTATGTCAAATTTTCTTCAGTCATCCTGATGACCTGAAGCTAGTTCTCTACAACATTCTCCAGGAAGTGTTCATGAGAATAGCTCCCCTAGTTCTTCCAAGGTAATGACAGTTTGTTTCCAGCCTTTATTCTGAAGGCCAGTTTGGCTAGACTTAAAATCCTTGGTTCATCTTTTCTTGACTCATGCATGTCTTTCTGGAATACTTTCCTTAAAAGGAAGGAGGATAACAACGTTACATTTTTTTCCTTTTTCTTTTAATATGTAATTTGACATCAATGCCTTTTTAAAGAAAATTAAATGTATTGAACCTCTGGAGGGTATAATTTCACTTAGCTTTATTAGCTCACAGCTATAGAGTTCCATAGAACTCACTTTTTTTAATTGTTATTTTTTGGAGAAGCATTCAAAACTATAGCAACTAAAATCTAATCCGACAAAAAGCAAATGAGTAGTTGTCTGGGGCCAAGGCTGAGGGTACTGGAGATATCTAAAGGAGCCCGTAAGAACTTTTTGGGGGGATGAAAACCTTCTATTAATCTTGATTACAGTGGTGGCATGGGTATACACACTTGCTAACATTCACTTAATATATAGTACAAAAAATATATAATACATACTGTTGTATGTAAATGAAGTCTCAAATTATTTTAAAAAGGTACTATGGAAGCTTACTTTCTTAAATCTCCTGGCTCTATTCTCCTTCCCTATTTTTAACTGAATCTTTTTTCTTTTTGTCTTTATTGTCCCTATCCTACCCAGTTTGGAATGTATTTCCAGTAGTTTTTCTGTATGGGGCTTTGTCCTGGAACAGTTTTAGCTAGATAATTTTGAGAGCTTGCTGGTCACTAATCCCTTCAAAATCTTATTATTACAAACTGCTTGTACTCATCTAAACTGGTGTGCATACCCCTTCTAGCTTCAGTTGCTGTATTACTCCTGTTGTCATATAACAAATCACCTTAAAACTAGCAGCTTAAGACAAAAATTACCTCACAGTTTCTGCGAATCAGGATTTGGGGAGCAGCAGAGCTGGGTAGTTCTGGCTCAAAATCTTGCAAAGTTTCAGTCAAGCTGTTGACCAGAGTCGCAGTCTCATCTAAAGGCTCAACTAGGGCAAGACCACCGGGATGTATGAATCCTCACAACACAGCAGCTGGCTTCCCCCAAAGGAAGTGATCTGAGAGAGCCCAAAATGGAAGCTTCAATGTTTTTATAACCGAATCTTGGAAGTGGTAAACCATCACTCCTGCCATATTCTACTGGGCACAAAAGTAACCCTAAGTAAAATGTGGGAGGGAACTATGTAAGGTGTGAATGAATACCAGGAAGCGGGAAACACTGGGGGTCATTTTGAGAAATGGCCACCAAGCTGCTCTTCTCAAAACAGTTTGCTGAACTAGTTTTATTTCAGAGTTCTTGGGTCCATCATACACCTGTAGTTACCCTTTCCCACCTCCTGCACAGCTACCGATACAACACTGATCTTGTAGCTTTCAGTTATTTATCCCACCAGCTATCTTGTTTTTTTTTTTAGGGGATGCCACAACACCTTGAATGGTTATAGATATTGCCCATGAATTTTGAATTAGATATTTTAGTTGTTCTGTATGTTTGTAAAAGGACATCTAGGGAGATTAAAAAATCTATGCTGTTGTCATCTACCTGGAATCCCATCCATTTTTGTAATTTCAACTTGTGTGACTTCATATTTAAAGAATCTTTCCTATAAGCAGCATATGGGTTTTGTTTTTGTTTTAATCCTGTTCATCTTTAACCATAAAATCAAGCTCACATTTAGTTAATATAAATGGCTGACATATTTGGCTTTGTTTCTACCATTTTACTGTTTTCCATTTTATCTACCTTTTTAAAAAAAATATTTGTCAGAGAGAGAGCGTGTGCGCGAGACAGCGAGCACAAGCGGGGGAGCAGCAGGCAGAAGGAGAAGCAGGCTCCCGCTGAGCAAGGAGCCCAGCATGGAACTTGATCCCAGGACCCTCAGATCACAACCTGAGCCGAAGGCAGACGCTCAACCTACTGAGCCACCCAGGCGTCCCTTAGTTTAACTATAATTATTAAAATTCTATTTAGTTATATTAAAATTATATATTTAATAATTTTATTAAAATAATTTAGTGGTTCTTAGAGAATATACCATGTAAATAAACCCAAGAAATCAAAGTTTTACTTCACTTCCTTGATCAGAATTTCACAGCTTCATTTATCAACTCCCATCTTTTGCACTGTTGTCATGCACTTTATTCTACACATAAACTTCACTAGTGTTGTGAATAGTCTGTACTTGCTCATATAGTTACCCTTCCTCTGTTCTTTAATTTCTTCCTGTATTTCCATGTTTCTGAGATCACCTTCCTTCTGCTTACACAACCCTTTAGTAATAGTATAGGTCTATTGGTACTGAATTCTTGGGTTTGGTTTGATATTATCTTGGCTTCATTTTTTTGTAATCTATTTTCATTAGAAATGTATTTCTAAGTTGAGAATTTTTTATTTTTATTTTTTTAAAGATTTATTTATTTGACAGAGAGAGAGGGAGACACAGCGAGAGAGGGAACACAAGCAGGGGGAGTGGGAGAGGGAGAAGCAGGCTTCCCGCGGAGCAGGGAGCCCGATGCGGGGCTCAATCCCAGGACCCTAGGATCATGACCTGAGCCGAAGGCAGACGCTTAACAACTGAGCCACCCAGGTGCCCCCCCAAGTTGAGAATTTTTTAGCAGTGTTTTCAAATGCAGTTCCATTGTGTTCTAGAGCTGTTATTTCTGATGAAAACTCAGCTCCTATTCCTTTTGTTTTTATCTTTAGATTTGAGCAGCATTACTGCAATATGCCACCGTGCTTTCTTTATATTTATCCTGCTTAGGATTCACAGGACTTAATTCCGGGCTGGTATTTTCTCGCTTTTGAAAATTCTAGCTATTATATTTTCAAATATTGTTTTCACCCTTCTCTTCTTTTGGGAACTACAAGTAGACGTAATGCATACCTTTTACCAGGTCCCATATGTCCAACAGTCTTTTCTATATTTCTATTTTTTCCCATTTCAATTTATCCAAAATTTTCCAAATTTCTGTTTCAATTTATCCAAATTTTTCACTGACTTGCCTTTGAGTTCACTACTCCTATCTAGTGCTATTAAGTCAATCTAATGAAGTCTTAGTTTCAGATACTGTATTTTTCAGTTCTACAGTGATTTCATAGATTCAATGTGATTATAGATTCCAATTCTCAGGTGAAATTCTCCATCTTCTCATTTATTTTCTTGAGTATTTTAATCATAATTATTCTAAAATCCCTGAGAACTTGAATTATCAAGATCAGCATTTTTTTTTTTTTAATAGACTTTATTTGAGAGAGAGGCAGAGAGAGTGCACGCAGGAGCAGTGGCAGAGGGAGAAACAGACTCCCCGCTGAGCAGGGAGCCCGATGCGGGACTCGATTCTAGGACCCTGGGACCATGACCTGAGTAGAAGGCAGACGCTTAACCGACTGCGCCACCCACGCGCCCCAAGATCAGCTTCATTTTTACTGTTGGTTTTTCTTCTGGTTTTTGATTATGTGACCCTGTCTTTTGGTAGTGTTTCTGGGTTCATGGCAGGATAAATATAAAGAAAACACAGTGGCATACTGCAATAATGCTGCTGAAAACTAAATATAAAAACAGAGGGAACATGAGCTGAGTTTTCATCAGATACAACATAAGCTAGAATACAATGGAACAGCATCTGAAAACACAGATAAAAAAATTCTCAATTTAGAAATACATTTCTAGTGAAAACAGGTTACAAAAAATGAAGACAAAATAAAGATGTTATCAAACCTAAGAATTCAACATTATAAATAAATATAAAACATTAGAGGAGGCTTCAGATGTTTCTGTACCATAAGGAGGGGGCAATCTTCCTTCTGCTCGGGAGATACTGTGTTAGTTTAACATTCATTCAGCAACTATGTTGAGGCAAGGCTTGTTTATAGTCTTGGTTAGATTTAGTCTACATATTTGTCTTAGCCATCCACAGTTTTCAACTAAGAGCCTTTTGTATACTCTGTGGGACCATTCCACCAGTGATCCCAAAATCCATGTTTGCCTTCTAAGACTGCTGAAAATTCCACTGTGCGTTTACTTACATTTTTAGCCTCTTGCCCAGCAAACCTCAGTATTTAGCAAAAGTCGTGTGAGGAAAACAGGCCATCCCCATTATCTGCCCAAAGCTCTGATTTCTGTCTCCACCATGCCCCCAGTTGCTTTCAATTAGATCTGCTTTGCATCCATAATTAGCAAAGTTCCCAGGGCAAAAAGCAACTACAAAAACCAACTGCCTTCTAAGGTTCTTCCCATTCCAGAGTCCTAGGCACTGGTAGTTCTACTTGCCTCTCTGTTGCCTTCAAACAGATGATAATGGTATTTGATCTGGATCTAGATGTTTCAAGTAAAAATGCTAATTACTGCCAGCTATTCCATCCTACCTGGAAACAGAAACCTTCCATGTATTTCATTAGGTGCTTCAATAAATATCACAAAAACAGTTTCAAAACTAGAATCACTTTTTCAATCATTTATCATTTTAGTTGAAGGCCTACCACACCCATTTCCTCTGCGCAAAGCTGATGAAGCATAAATCACACCAAAAAACATGAATATTCCCTCAATAGTATATTTCAATTGAATCTAATAAACCAACAACTGTAAAATGCATTATTTTATGTAGTACCAAAAAAGAAATTGGCCTGCAATGGGGTAGTCTAAGAACCACCCCCAAAGGTGGTACTCTAGATGGAAGCCAACAACTAAAAAACACACCATTTTATGAAATTATAAGAAAGAAAAAAGTCTGAGGTGTCTAAGAAGGACCCTCAAATAAAGCTAGGCTACCAAATGGTTCTTCTCACAGTTTAATAAGATAAATGGTAAATAAACCACCTTGCATGTAGAGACAGAAAACAAACATGCCTATTTCAATATTATCACTAAGTAAAAGGAGGAAAAGTATCCCAAGAATTGAACCACAAAGGTATGATTCATGCCGTTTTGCAGATATGAATTCATACTAAAGAATGTGGTCTAAAGAAGCTCAGAGAATTTTAAGTTAGATGGTACTCCACAGTACCTAGCAGAAGCAAACTCAAATCTATGAAAAGAACCCAACTTCGTTCCAATAGCAATTTTAAGGTACATTTTGAGATGTTAAAATTAAAAAAAAAAAAACCTGTTAATCTAAGATTCTGTGAAATATTCTATTTACTGACTACTCATTATAACTTGTTCCTACAACAGGGCCTGGCACACAGTAGCCAACAAAAACCAGGGCATTAACGTTTCAGTAGTATGACAGAATAAATGGGTGCCAAGATGTCTAGGTCCTAAGTGTGGGAACATGTGAATATTATGTTACATGGCAAAAGGGACTTTGTAGACATGATTCAGTTAATGACCTTGAAACAGGATTATGCAGGTAGGCCCAAAGTAATTACAAGGGAACTTAAAAGTAGAAGAGTCAGATATGTAATGTTAAAAAGGGAGGAAGTGGGCAGTGGGGGCCTCTAAAATCTGAAAAAGGCAAGGAAATAGATTCTCCTTTTAGAGTCCCCAAAAAGTAACACATCTTTGCTGACACTTTTAGCCCAGTGAAATCCATACAAAACTTCTGACTTACAGAACTGTAAAATGGTAATTTATACTGCTTAAGCCACTAAGTTTGTGGTAATTTATTGCAGCAAGAATAGGAAACTACTACAAGTAGACACAAATATCAGATGATAATCAATACTATAAAGAAAAATAAGGATTCAAGGAATCTATGCATGGCATGTGCACGTATAATTTTATATACCACATTCAAGAAAGATGTCTTTTGAAGTGATGTCTGAACAAAGAACTGAGACAAGAGACAGAGCAAGCCAAATGAGTGTCTGTGTGGGGCAGAACAGGCAGAGGGAATAGCAAATGCAAAGGCTCTGAAGCAGAAATATGTTTACATAGATGATTAAGCACCACAAGGAGGCCCATATGGTTAAAATACAGTGAGTTTTGATTTATAACTTGATAATGGACACCAAAGTTATACTGTATAAGAATATTAAAAATATCATTAAAGAGGTTTGATGACAAATGAGTATAGATAAAATTTAGTAAATAAAGCCCTATAAAAAATGACACTGAAAATAAAGTACCTCCATAGTTTAGTTTCAGCTTTAGATAAATTATTTTGTTATAGAATTCAAATTCTACTTATAAATATCTAAACTAGTATAACTTCATGTGGTAATCAATGCAATATGCATAACAGTAACTGAAGTATTATGAAAAATGGATTTAAACTCCACAAACTTTTGTTCTGAATTTTCTTCAAAGCTAAAATAGAAACAGAAAATGATACTAAAAATAGAATTTGATCACTAGACAGTTTAAGCATATTCACTTTTTGGTACTCACAAATTTAAAATAGATGGACGCCTCGGTGGGTCAGGGGTTAAGCATCTGCCTTCGGCTCAGGTCATGATCCCAGGGCCCTGGGATTGAGTCCTACATCGGGCTCCCCGCTGAGCAAGGAGCCCACTTCTCCCTCTGCCTGCAGCTCCCCCTGCTTGTGCCCCTGCCCTCTCTCTCTGACAAATAAATAGATGAAATCTTTAAAAAAAAAAAAAAAAAATAGAAACAAGCATAAACTTTAACTGCAAGTTCCCTTATCAAATACCCAAGATAGATTAAAAAACAATGTCCTATATTTCTCCTTTTGTACCTTCAATATAATAGTGTATCACAAAGCTGAAGTTTCGTTATCTGTAAAAGCCTAATAAAATTCATAAGCCTCTGGTGGGACAGATTAAAAAGTCACCAACTAAACTCAGGAATAAAAAAAGGGAACATCACAATAAAGACTGCACATTAAAAGATGAGGTTAAACTTATGACAAATTTTATTTATGACAATAAATAAAATTTAGGTAAAATCAAGTTCCTAAAAAATAAAATTTTATTTCAAGAAATAGAAAAATCAGAGTCTCCCTATCATTACAGAAATTGAGCCAATCATAAAAATCCTTCCCACAAAGAAAGCTCAGCCCCAGAGGGCTTTACTGAGAAGTTCTACCAAACAGTCAAGAAAAGGACACAAAACTTCACCATAAGACAAAGAATATTCTAATTATTTTATAAAACCTGAATAATTTGTGAAGGACAGCTAGTTAGGAAAAACTAACATGCAAATTTTACTCATTAACACAAATGCAAAAATTCCACACAAAATATTGTCAATGCAAATCCAGGATAGCATATCCACAAAATGCCTATGTCAAATACTATAGTTATTGGTGAAATTTTGAGAAGTTTTTCTTAGAGATGAAGGAGAAAAAAGATGCCTGTTATCACCACATCCTTTCAACAACGTACTAAAGGGCGGCTGGTGAATAAAAACGATTAAAAGACAAAAATGTCATAATTCATAGATGATTATAATCATAAAAATTCCCAAAAAATCTACATGTAAATTAAAACTAGTAAATTTAGTAAGGCTACTAGATCCAAAAATCAAAGGTTACTTATATACCAGTGACAAAAAGTATACATATATATAGCATTTATAGGAACAATAAGTAGTACTTAAAGTTAAATAAGGATAACAGACTCATATAAGATCAGATCTCTGGAGAGTATTAAATCAGGTTCTACCATATAATTGCCATCACTCAATTATTTTGAACCTATAAAAACATGTTATATGGTTCAACCTAATAAAAATAGGAGAAAAACACATTAAAGACCTAAATAAATGGAGAAAAAGCACATTCCTGGATTAGGGTCAACACAATACGTATTAAATTCCCAATGGTTATGTTTAAATTACCAAGATGACTTGGAAAACTCAAGTGAAAGCACAAAGACCTAAGAAAACAGAGAACTACTGAAGAGCAAGGTAGGAAGCCCCGTTCTGTCATATCATTAAAATGTGGAACTGATATTAGGATACACAAAATAGACCAATGGTACAGAATGGAAATCAGATGGATGCATCAAATTACATATTTGATATGAGGTGATACTGAAGACCAGAGAGGGGAAAAAGAGCTTTTTAATAAGCAATGTCAGGAAAAATGATTATCCATATATATCAAGGTAAGTCCAACCCTTACATCAAAACCTACTTCAAATGGATTAAAGATCTACCAAGGAAAGGTAAAACCACAAAGCTTTTTTAATAATGGAGAGTGTCTTAATGTATTTTGGGTAGGAAAAGTTTCTCCCCTGCCCACTCCATGTTTTACTGAGGTCTAATAGTTTTACTGAGATATAACAGACATACACTGTGTAAGTTTAAGGTGTAAAACAATGATTTGATAGATGTATATACTGACAAATGATTTCCACAACAAGTTAACTTCCATCACCTCAGATAGTTATTTCTTTTGGTTATGAGAACTTTTAAGTACTCTAAGCAACTTTCAAATATACAATACAGTACTGCTAACTACAGTTACCATGCTGTACATATCCCTGGAACTGTAAATTTGTACCTTTTGACCACCTTCACCCATATCCCCCACTCCCTGCCCAAACCCCAGAAGGTTTCTTAAGATACAGAAAGCATAAACATCAGGGGAAAAAATTTAATAAGCTAGTTAAAATTAATACTATTATTCAAAACATGAGAAAAGCTATAAAAGCGAAAATATTTTCTCTACACAGAACTAAAATGGTCAAGTCTTCATAATAAAAAAAAAATCAGTAATACAGACTAACAACAGAACAGTAATGTTTGGAACAGGGTCCTCACAAAAGGTACCTAAATTGCCAACGAACATAAGGCTGTCAATCTCACTGGTATCAAGGAAATGCAAATCAAAACCATAATGATATACTATTTTATTATATACCCCTCTGATTAGCAAAAATTCAAATGTGACAAAATTAAGTGTGGATGAGAATGCAGAGCAATGGGACCTCTAATACTGCTGTGGAAGTGTAATCTGACACAGCCACTTAAATATTTGGTCCTATTTATTCAAGTCAAAATGTGCAGTTCTACAACCCAGCAATTCTACTTCTAGGCAAGATGCACCCTACAAAAACTAATGCACATAAGCACCAGAACACAGGTAGGATGTCACAGCATGAACACAGCAGTTTGTAACAGCCCAAAACTGTGAACAGCAGAATACATTTAGACCTTCCTTCTATTTATCCACTCTTTCCAGTAAAAAGATTTCTAACCATGAAAAAAAAATTCTTATCCACAGCCACATGCCACAATGACTCTTTTTTAAACTCTTATGTTCCTAACATATTTAGTAAAAACTTAAAGCACAGAGAACATAATACTTTACAGGACAGTGTGTTTTACTGCTGGGACAGCTATCACATAATTGGTCTCTATTTGCCTATCTATAATTTCCACTCAATCTTAGTTCTAGTCCCTAAAGCCAGGGTGCTCCACTCTAACTATTTCAGAATCACTCAGGGAAAATTTTTTAAATAGTAAGCTATTTTTTTTTTTTAACTCTATGCTATGAGTACTGTCATCTCCTCCTATTGTATACATGTGCTGTTTTGTACTTCTTACACTCAAACACATTACAAGGTTCCCTATATAACCCATTTATGTACAGGCCTTTTCCTTTTCTTCATGATTTGTATCCTTACCCAAATTTCAATTTGCTTAGAAGTCTGAGTTGCATCCGTACTTGGCAACAGAATCACACTATTTGTAGAAAGTTCTGAAACTGTTTTCTAAAATATAAGCTTTTTTCAGCACCTCACAACATTCTTTTTATCTTAGGAGTCAGCAAACTTTTTCCATGAAGGGCCAGAGAGTAAATAGTTTAGGTTTGCAAGCCAGGGAGTCTCAGTTGCAACCACTGAACAATGTTGAATACAAAAACAGCCATAGATAATGTGTAAATGGAGGGCATTACTATGTTCCAGTAACTATTTTCATAAAATCATGCAGCCAGTAGGCTGTAGTTTACTGACCCCTACTTTGTATTATTAATCATAAGCAGATGCTTAATCTCAGATTTGTTATAATGTATTCATTATATTTAACATATATAATCCATATTATATATCTATCCAATATATTACATGTAACATAATAATCCTGTCAATCAGAACTTGACAAGAATCTTAGTGTGGCTGCTTCCTATACACACACACATATACACAACTGCCAGGATCATTCCAGAATCCTCAATGCTCAACAAAAATGTATTTATAAGAATTCATTCTTAAAAAAAAAAAAAAAAAAAAAAAAGCAAAGCACAAAAGCACAAAATACATATATTGATATTGTTAAATATTATAAGGACTAGAAACAGTTTTTTGTTTTTTGTTTTTAAGATTTTATTTATTTGATAGCGAGAGAAGGCGGGGAGCAAGCACAAGCAGGGGGAATGGCAGGGGTGAAGCAGGCTCCCTGCTGAGCAGGGAGACCGATGCGGGGCTTGATCCCAGGACCCTGGGATTATGACCTAAGCCAAAGGTAGACTCTCAACCGACTGAGCCACCCAGGCACCCCACAACTAGAAACAGTTTAACAGACTTCTAAGAAAGTAAATTAGTGACTGTTCATCCAATAAACTCTATTCAAAGGAACCGGACACAGAAAGATGGTGATAATATTTTCCTATGTGTAAAAAAGTAGCTGTGAAACAATGCATGGTACTTTATCACTTGAGTGAAACACCAAAATATATTTTTTAAAATTTTATTTATTTGTCAGAGAGACAGACAGCACGAGCAGGGGGAACGGCAGGCAGAAGGAGAAGCAGGCTCCCTGCTGAGCAGGGAGCCCGACACAGGACTCGATCCCAGGACCCTGGGATCATGACCTGAGCCGAAGGCAGACGCTCAACTGACTTAGCCACCCAGGCGCCCCAACACCAAAATATTTCTTAAAGAATTAATGATGGAAATAGTGGAGCAATTTGGCATTTTGGGTGACAATTTACATTTTGAATTCTCTTTATTAAGCTTGTTAAATTCTGTAAAATGAAGAAAATTACTATAAAGGAAAATTTCAGCTAGTCTTACAAGTACAGCAGACAGCTGGTTAGGTTGCTATTCACTGCTACTATATCAACATAGATCCTCATAACCACCACAGCTACTGAAATGCTTTTGTATATTACCTGTAAGAATCCTGTGAGGTAAGCAAGGATTTCTCAAATAAAATATTCAGTTACTTCCAAAATGCTTTCAAATAATATCTCCAGCCTTAAAGCAGTGATGGACATTTAAGGAACATCCTTACTAAAAAAAATCTCAAGAATTTATATTAAAAAGTTCTCCTTTAGTATATAAATTTCTAACTTTCATAGATTCCTTTTTTTTTTTTTTTTTTCACTAAGGAACATGTGCGTAATACCTAAAAATTACATTCCTTGATTACTTCAGTAGCTAAAGGGCATCAGGGTTAAGTAATCTTTTTTTTTTTTTTTAAGATTTTTTATTTATTTATTTGACACAGTGAGAGAGAGAGAGAGCACAAGCAGGGGTTGCGGCAGGCAGGCAGAGGGAGAGGGAGAAGCAGGCTCTCCTCTGAGCAAGTAGCCCGATGAGGGGCTCGATCCCAGGATGCTGGGATCATGACCAGAGCTGAAGGCAGCCACTTAACTGACTGAGCCACCCAAGCGCCCCCAGTATAAGTAATCTTACCCTAAGATAATATTCACACGAAGTTCTTTTTTGGTCCTTGAGATTGTCTTCAATGCGGTAATTTCTGCATCAAACCAAAATCCTCTATTACCAGGATTTTCTACAGAGTAATTAACCATTACCACATCACCAACATTTAGTTCATTCCATTTCAAATTGGTTCTAGCTCGTGGTCGAAGATCCTTGACATTTATTTCTACCGTACCACTTTCTGGGTATCTGAGGAGAGAAAAAGAGAAGAATCATAGAATGCTGCTTATGATTACTACCAAAGACTAAAAGTATATGCAACATACATAAAAACAATCATTTCTGAATTTCACTTAAATGGTATTTTTCCATGATTGTAACTGCCAGAATAAACAGTTCTTGCTAACATTTTATTAAGACATTCTTTGCTAGCTTAAGGGGTAGGAGTAGGTAAAAAAACACAAGCTCTTCTTGCTCTAAATCTTCTTGACCTAAGCTTCAAAACTACTTTTAACAGGTGCTGACCTGTTCTTGAACTTGGGAATCAGTTCATTGAGATCTGCTGTTTGTTTTACACACAGAACATGAACTTAGTACATTTCAGTACGTTTCAATAACCTCCATTTTTCCAGGAAGAGAGGCGAAATTCTAGTTCTTACATGTAGCCATGTAGCCTAGTAATGGCAAAAAAGAAAAAAAAAGTGGACCCATGTGAAATAATTCTAGCAGAATCTTGATTTTGTGCTTCTAAAGGTAAGCTTAACTTAAACTGAAACCTGATCTGAACCTAAAGCTTTAGAAGTTTCCTAAATTTTAGGCCTAACTTCTGTTATCAACAAGCCAAAGAGAGCAATGTAACACTAACAGCTGCTACAAAATTAAGACCTGTTACCTTTATGTATTGCTTGGTAGTAGGGGGACAAAGAAATGAGTAATATCTGGTTCCTACTCTTGGAAAGCTCAATCTGTTGGGGTAGGCCAAACTACTATAATAGTGTTTCTCAAAGTATGAGCCCCAGACCAGGAGAATCAACATCATCTGGGAACATGTTACAAATGCAAACTCTTCGGCTCCACTTCGGATCTAATGAGTCAGATAATCTGGGAATGAGGCCCAGCAATCAATTTTCACAAATCCTGTCAGTAACTGAAAAGCATGTTCCAGTTTGGTAAACCTAGTGTAGTATAAGAATAAGTATCATACCCTAGTATGACAGTATTAACAAGGTAGAAACGAAGAAAAGACCATTCACCATTAACCGAGTGGCCTGCTCAAAATATAAGTGGGTCCAAAGATGGAAGCAAGCTCTAGCAGGAAAGCCTTGGTTCTTCTGAAGAAACCCAAGTACTATGCAAGCGTAGGACTCTCACAGAATACCTAACTCATTTAGAGTAAATGGGTATAAATCCTGGGTGGGATCTTTAGTTAATCATCCAATTTAACAAAGTCTCTTCATATTTTAGCTAGTTGAAAAAGAACAATCTCAGGATTAGCAAAGGGCCTCAAAGTAGATCTGGTCCATTTACCTTCTTAGTGCCATAACTCCCTTCTACCACAAGCCTTCCAAATAAGCATGTGACCTCTGCTTGGACAGTAAGTGGTAAGGGGGCACTTTTAACCCTCAGAAAAGCCATTCTATCTTCATATAGCTCTGACATAGGGAAGAGAAAATACTTGATACTGGATCAAACATAAGCTTTGAAACTCATTTTATGAGTAAGTCCCAAGAAGAAATTTATACACTCTGTCCACAAAAGACCTAATACTGGACAGTCTAAATGTCCCTGCCACCCTCAATATTCTAAGTAAAAATGTTTTAAGTGGACTTCCATCAACTTATATAAAAAGGTTTTGAGTCCTTTATCATCCTGGTGTCTTCACTGGCTGGGTTTAAGTTCCCATTTTAGCTTCTTACTACTGGATATCCTTGGGAAAACTCTGTATCCGTACTAATCCTCTGTCTTATGTAGAATGTAGTTTAATGTTAACTGTTATCACATGTGGTTGTTTCCGTAACTAAAATGAGACTTGTAAAGTGCTTAAAACTACATAATGGGTTAAATGTCAGTTAATATTCTGTCATTATCCCACAGAAATAATCCCAAAGAAACTGACAAATACAAAATCATGTCTATGGTTCCGCTCTTCTCCCATTTCAATCCCATTTTTTAACGGTCAAACCTAAATTTAGAGGTCTCTAGCCAAACTCTTGTGTTTATACGTTCATGTTGTTTCACACTGGTTTGGTCACAAAAATAACCAACATTTCTCCCATAAAGTGAAGTTAAACTAGATTTTTTTTAGGACTTCTCTAATTTTGAAGTTTGTGAACTTGTTTCCTGCTTCAATATCCTTAAGACCACATAGGACAGAAACCTATTCTTTTAAGTAAGATTCTTTTCTCAGCTGTAATGTCACGATGCCAAAATATAATTTTCACATTATGTATCTGTATGTTTAATACAGTAAGAAAGCATATTTCAGTGGCAAAAAAATTCTCCATTTGCCTAAGTTTGTCAAAGTTTGCCTAAGTAGATACTAAGAAAGAAAATATCTTAAAGTAGAAATCTTGACCAAAATATCAAAACTGTATATAAAATCATGTTTATCAGAGATAAGGCAAAATAAATCATCCCATACATCAGAGCAAGGGAATTTAAGCTATACTTGCCCTGGAAATTTGTATAGTTTCATAACAGAATTATATATACATATATTCTACATATATACACTAGTCTATAGAAGGTAACTCATGAAAATGAAGTATACTTTTTCTAATTTCGGCCAAAGAGATGTTAAGTCAATGCTCTGTATAAAAACAGACATGGAAGGGACACATAAAACTATTCTTATCAAAGTCAAGAACATGCCAAGTGCTCAAATATTATTCTTTTCCTGGGCATCTTCATCTACAGACATCCTAACACACAGAATGGGGACACATAAGCTCCACTATAATCCCTTTTTCTTCCGATTCATATATCCAACTACATTTCTAACAGATACCTTTGAAGCACCTCAAATTCAAGGCATCCAAGATAGAATTCCCCATCCCATAATCTGGTGTTCAGTATTCTCTAGAGGAAACTATTTATACTCCCAGAAACTTAGAATTATCCCCGATTCCGCTAATAATGCCTCCATCCAGTTAGTAAGTCCTCCTTATGCTTTACCTTTAACATTTCTTTAATGTAACTATACCCCCTTAACAAAGACCTGCATTTCTCTAAGCCTACCATCAAGGCCTAACATAGCTCCCTGTCTTTAGGATCACATCTTAAACCCACATCACACTTTTGCTGAAGTCTAAGACACAGATCTACTTAAAATATTTTGTAAAGTTTGATAATGGTCTGTTCATAAGTTGTGGGAAAACAAGTATTCTCATACACTGTTGATGGAAATACAAAGTAGTACTATCCCAGCAAATAGCCAGCAAAATTGCCTATGTTTACCTTTTGACCCAGGAATTCCATTTCTAGGAATCCATTCCAAACATTAAATAAAAATCCCCATGAAAGGACACATACACAAAGCTATTTATAGCTATACTACCTGTAACAGCAGGACTACAAACAATCAAATGTCTACAGGAGAAAACCACTTGAAATAGCATATGGTGCAATTACATAATGGAATGCTATGCTCCCACGAAAAAGGAATAGAATATCTACAATGGAGTTATATGGAGAGCTATGGTAACCCAAAAAAATGCAAGATGCAAAGTGTTCATAGTGTGCTACTTACTTCCTAATAAGTGTGTATGGAAATACAAATACACACACACATGTATACATACATATACAAATGGGTGTGAATATATAATTATATATGCTTATATTTTAAAACAGAAGGATAAACCAAAACTAATAAATATAGTTACTATAAAAAGAGGTAAGAAATAGAAGAAACCATGATGGACATTCTGTTTCTCTTCATGTATCTTGTTTGGGAGATTTACCTATAGAACCATGTACTGTTTTTTACAATTACAAAGCAGAATTTAAAAAAATATAAGAAATCCCTAAAAAAATAGAAGCATGGTGGCTTAACTACATAAGGAGGAACCATTACAAGTGACTTAAAAACACTAGATTAACAATACATCCTAAATAGGGTTATTTCCTAAGGACAAAGTAGAAAACAAAACCAATTTTTCAATAATCATATTTTTTGAAATATTACTACTGCCTAGCCTGAAACTACAATGAGTAGGATAAGGCAAGTCAACGGTGTTATTATTAGGAACCACGATTTTCAAGAGAAAAAAATAATAAATGGAAGATTAAAGAGATTAAATTATAACTCCTTACTCTCAATTTAATTGGAAATAGCAATATAAACCTATGGTATATTTAAGTATTTCCTGGCTGTGTCCAATGAGAAGACCCAGAAACATGATTAAACAAGTATCGATGACCAGCCCAGACTATGTGCTTTAAATACCATCTCTAATAAGAACTAGGGCTCCTTGAAGAAATGTGCAGGAAATAGAAGGGCTTGGGACATCCTACTATACCTGAATGCAAAGAAGCCCTTAAGAACGGTTATGTCAAGCTGAACTTGAAGGAGCCTCCACAGGCCAGAGATGGGATGATTTGGGCACCAAGAACTTCAAAAAAAGGGGTTAAAATCTATTAATAATGACATTTAAAAATAAAGATCTTACTGGCCAACCTTTGGAGGATGCTAAAAAACTTAACACTCAAAAAGTTCAGGAATCGGGGCACCTGGGTGGCTCAGTCGTTAAGCGTCTGCCTTCGGCTTAGGTCATGATCCCGGGGTCCTGGGATCGAGCCCCACATCAGGCTCCCTGCTCGGCGGGAAGCCTGCTTCTCCCTCTCCCACTCCCCCCGCTTGTGTCCCCTCTCTCGCTTTCTCGGTCAAAAAATAAAATAAAAAATCTTAAAAAAAAAAAAAAGTTCAGGAATCAAATTTATCTTTCTATATATGAAACTGGTTGTTAAAGTTCTTTATGAAAGAATTACAGCTAATAAATGAAGGAAAGATAGAAGGAGGCATCCTCCTTTTTGCAACAACAAAATAGTGGATCTAGGTAAAGATTAATGGCTGCTAAACCATTAAAAGCTAATAGCAAATTTCACAATAAATGGACCAGGATGACAACACTGAATCTTAAGATCCCCTTCCCAAAAAAGGAAAGCAGCAGGTATTATGTGTCTCCCCATATTATACAATACATAAGTAAACATCATCTCTCAACTAGTCTTATCAGATAAAGAATTTGAATCCAATCAAACCTCTAGATAGAATTATAAGCTTTCAGGAAACTAACATTAACAGAGAAAAGTTAAATACCACTAATAGGGATGTAATCAGTAAAGCCCAGACTCTGGGAAAACTGAATAAACAGTCACTTGCACAAATAAATTAGCAAGAAGGAAAAAACAGGTTAAGTCTCAACTTACAGATTTAACCCATCAATTAAACGTTATGGGTAGATCTTGGTTTTGATCCGTATTTGGACAACCTAAATATATTTTTGGAAGAGACAAGACTATTGACTGGTTATTTCATATTTATGAATCATTACAAATTTCATGTGGGATTTGTTGATTTGTTAAGGTCTCCAAAACCATCTCCAGGTTCAGTGATTTACTAGGGAAACTCACAGGACTCTTTTTCATAGGGCAGCATATGGTTGTTTCCACAGCTATGATTTACCACAATGAAAGGACGCAAAGCAAAAAACAGCAAAGGAAAAAGGCACATAGGGTAAAATCAAAGGAAACCAAGTACAAACTCAGAATCCTCTCTCAGTGGAGTCACACAAAATGTGCTTAAATCCTCCAGCAACAAATTATGACAACACATGTGAAATATTATCTACCAGGGATGTTCAGTAAAGAATACACGATTTTTATTAGGGACTAGAAGCAGGTGTTCAGCACAAACTAATACTGTTTGCAGGTTAGGCACAGTGAGGTTTTTTTTTTAAAGTCAGAGAATGAGGAGAATCCTCCTGAAAGCTAAGTCCTCAACACCAGCCTAAGGTCCACTGCACAAACACCTTTTAAAGAAAATCAGTCTGAGATCTGATATGTTTTCTTACACACTTTAAAAAGAATCCTTTTAGCTATTTTGCCAGTTGAATGCTCTGAGATGTTAAGATGAAGATGAACCTATAAAAAATAGGGACTAGGTAGCAAAAGCCCTTAGACCATGTTTGTCTGTCACTTTTTTTTTTTTTTTTTAAAGATTTTATTTATTTATTTGAGAGAGAGAATGAGATAGAGAGAGCATGAGAGGGGGGAGGGTCAGAGGGAGAAGCAGACTCCCCGCTGAGCAGGGAGCCCGATGTGGGACTCAATCCCGAGACTCCAGGATCATGACCTGAGCCGAAGGCAGTCGCTTAACCAACTGAGCCACCCAGGCGCCCCTGTCTGTCACTTTGAAAGGCGAAGAAAGGAGGAGGGTTGAGCAAGAAAAGCATCAGAATGTGGTACAACTCTGACAAAGTCTGGACCAGTCCAATGGTGAGCTATGGTACAGAAATCGACCACAGGGTTCCACAGTGGGCAGAAACTGCCAGGCCACACTTGTTCACTGGTTGGAGGGTGCCGGGAGAATGTGGTCTTGGCTCAAAACACTGTGGCAGGTCTCCAAAGTGCTGTTGCTAAAAGTTTTCAGCTAATTGCGTTTATTCCTTGCAGCTGGTCAATTTTTTTTTTCTTGAAGGGAGGAGCAGTGCACCCACCCTGGCTACTAAGGCCATTTACTGGTTGAAATGAGATAAGGCTTGGGACTTGCTTCAAAATAATACAGTGGTGCTTAGGGATGCTGGTTTAAACAAGATTGGCCAGGAGTTCATAATGGTTGAAGCTAGGGGATGGGTTCATTATACTGTTCTCTCAACCTCTGAATAAATTTAAAGATTTCTATAATAAGTAAGAGTGCTTTGTGGTTCGAGTTAAAATCCAAACAAAAGGCTCATCCTTTTTCAGTTTTCCCATATACGTACAAAACTCAAAAAGTTAATACTCAAGCCTTACAATGAGGACAAGCAGTCTCCTGCCCCAGCCCACCATATTCCTGGCTTGTATTCCCCAGATGCAACCATTTTTAATTCTCAGCTTTTTATTTACATCCATATTTTTAAATAACATGCTCATACTTTGCTTTTTACTTTAAATTATTCTACCCATCCCTCGTGTACGGCTCATTTGTCTCCATACCCCTCTTCCTTATAATTGGTAACACATAGCCCTGCTTTAAGTGTTCACATATTTACAACTCTTAGAAGTGCTAGCACCCGCCCCCAATTTTACAGATGAGGCACAGAGACGTTTTTTTGGACAAGAACAAGAAGCAAAGACAGGATTCAAACTCTGATTATCTGGGTCTAAACCCATATTTCTGCAAGGTCTGAAAACTTTTTCTTGCTTAAGAGCATATTATACAATCTTTGTTAACTAAGTATTTTTTAATAATTTTTTAAAGATGTTAAGTAGAAATCACAGGTAAATAAAGAAGTATTCTTTAATACCGGTCCTTTCTTCCACAGTTTTGGTTTCCACTGAATGCTTAACTGTTCTGCATCATTATTTTATCTTCATTCTGCCATGGTTGTTAAAACTCCTGTATATCCAGACATTTCAGGCACTCAACCAATCTTTTTGGCTTCAAAACATCTCTTTTAGAGACCTCATCCTAAGTCTAATCTGGACAGCTTGCTCTGTAGGCCTAGACTGTTCCACAGCTTCATGCTGGGATCTCCTTTCATTATTTCCTGTTTTCTTGAATACCATTGTCTCCCTCTTTCTTGGTGTAAACCCTGAATAGGGTGGGAGCAGTTAAAATGATCTTTCATATAAATTAACCAATCCTTTTGTTCTCAGTTTTATTTCATATGCCTACCTCCAAGGTACCTGGTAAATCCAAGGCCTGAGCCTTTCAAAGGTTCTTCAATGCCAATTTAGTTGCTTGTTGTTGGCTTCTCATCCTTAGGTTCCAGTTTTCTCTGGCTTGCTAAGTTAGGTATCATTTACCCATTAGCTTCTTACCTTCCAAAAGTTTGTTGCTTTCTTTTCTGTGTCTTTTACTCCTATCCCATTTTTTATCCTTGGGAGTTTATGCATTGATTCTTTTACTGTATTCTAGGAAGGTTTAAGGACTGGAGACAAACTGGCATCTTAATCTTCCATGTTTAAATGAAAGTCTTTATTCACTTTTAGTTTCACTTCTTACTACTTACCATGTACCTATTACAACCCAGCCACAATAATTTACCCTCAGGTAACCCCTGTTATTTCCTACTTCTTTATCCTTGGTACCCTGCTATTCTCCTTCAGGAATACAGAAGTTATCTCCTCTACCTTATACTCTCAGAGCCCTAGATACTCTAGAAACTAGGGGTGCATATTTCTATCACAGTACTTAGACTGTAAAAAAAACAAGTTTTCATTGAGCAGGTACCATGTTCAAACTTTGGTGTGTTTGGGATATACCAGGACTACAAATGTTTGTAGTAGCATGTAGAAGCATGTAACTCATTAAATAGAAAAGTCTGCTTTTAAATAACTAAGGCTCTTAATCAACTATAATAAACTATGACCACTGTATTTTGGAAAGATCCTCTTGATTTTGCTATGTCTCCTCTTCATCCTTGAAATAGTTAAGCAGGACCACAGAATTCAATGAAGAGCTAATAAGGGCTTTTTAAAGATTGTTTCTGATGTTCTTAAAAACAAAAAACCTGTAGTCAGTTCAACTGTTAATTATGCCAGTACTCAATTTAAGTATAGGCAGTCCCCAATACAGCATTCTCCCCGTCCCATGAGGTCCGATGTATGGTTGAAGACAACCTCTGCAAACTGGTCCAAGTAACTAACTTCTTTCAGCATTTGCACTGAGCAAAACTATGTAGGACACTATTTGAAATATTTTGGAAAGTGTTGGAGCCTTGAACAACTTCGAAAACAGGGCTCAAAATATTCTCAAAGACTGAAAAACAGAGAGGTAGGAATCTATCAAGGCCAATTTTACCTACATGGTGCTGAGGGCCAATCCTATAACCTATGGAAGCATGAAACTAGGATTCTTCTTTCTCTTGTACTACATGACTTCCTGTTCTCAGAACCTAAAGTCAAGGTTATTCTAATATAAGTTTTTCTAATTAGCTACTTTGCATCCTTTAGAGTTTGGACAAATCAGATAACCCTTAAAAATCCCTAAGCTTGGGGCGCCTGGGTGACTCAGTCGTTGGGCATCTGCCTTCGGCTCAGGTCATGATCCCAGCGTCCTGGGATCTAGCCCTTCACTGGGCTCCCTGCTCAGCGGGAAGCCTGCTTCTCCCTCTCCCACTCCCCCTGCTGTGTTCCCTCTCTCACTTGTGTCTCTCTGTCAAATAAATAAAATCTTAAAAAAAAAAATTCCCTAAGCTTATCGTTGAATCACTATATTGTACACTTGAAATAACATTGTACGTTATCTATACTGGAATTAAAATTTTTTAAAATTCCTAAGCTCAAGTTTTTTCAGTAACATTTTCATTGGTCCAAATATTTGGATATCTTTTAGAGCTATCCTTTGGAGTACATGCTTTTGATTAATCTTAACTATGTGACATCTTAGCCATCTTAGCCAAAGCCAATCCTGTTTTCAATTGACAAAACAATCCTTGAATAAAGCCTGAGGAGTTAAATTTCAGGGAAATTAAGTATTCTTCAAAAATAGATTATATAGTAAACTACCTTTCCTTTTAGCTTGTAGGCTAACACTAATTTTAGACTCAAACTGTATTAAGCAAAGTAGTATCACTGAAACCTTCCTTCAAAATATGGCTTCCTGGAGCTAATATGCTTAAATAAGAACACCATTCACCTGGAGGCATGTTCTACTTTAGCAAATCTTTAATGTCCTACCGTGTGCAAAAAGCATTTATTCTAACAGATAACATTACTAAGTTTCACACCTTAAATGTAAAGCATACTCAGACAATTAAGAATTTTGTAGGAGGGCTTTACATATTACATGGAAATAAATCTCATTTGTTTAACACATTAACCAAAGGTAGATAACTGTTTTAATAATGTAAACAACATAATTATGTTAAAAAATACCTATGCCAAAGATAAAACTGTATTTAAGAGTACTTACCAACCTGGCTTTATTAATGAAATGCAGAAAGTTTGATCCTACTATTACTGGGTATTTTTCAAGGTTATTAGGGAAAAAATAGGTCAAGTAGATATTTACAGAAGAGGAAATTAAAGCTGCAAGAGTTCAAATAAAACAAAAAACCTTACCAATGAACCAAAGACCTAGAATTCAAACCAAATTCTGATTCTAATGCCTGAACTATAAAAGAACTACCACTATGAATACTTACCACCCTACGGAGGAGTGAGGGTGGGTTTTGGTGTCCCTGCAGGAGTGGGGGGTCGGTTTTGGTGTCCCTCAGGAATCTACATTTTAAACATCTTTCCCCCATGAATCTGCAGTGCTGCTGACCAACCTTTGGAGAAAGACTAATGTAAAGGGAGGATGTATAAATTTGAAAAGGTGCAATCTGTAAAGTCATTCTTCTAGGCACTAAGTGATCTTATAACACAAGAGAAGAGCAATGACAAAGTCACACACCTAACTTCTTCCGCCCTCCTTTTGATTATGATCTCTTCAGAACATGGCATGTCAGAGAAAGTTGGAGGAAATATTTGAAGTCTTTGGTAAATACATTATACTAATCAAGTAACAATGGGGCAGACTGGTTGCTGCACATGGGTTCTGAAATTAAACCTCTCATTCTTGCTGTCTATACTCAAAAATCAACAGAACTCTGACTTGATTAAAGAAAAATCTCCTACTCTTTCTCCCCCATCAAAACTCAGAAATCATTACATTTTGACATTGCTTAAAATATTTTTGGGACTCCCCGGGACACTTGGCCACGTGGCTAAGTCGGTTAAGCGTCTGCCTTCAGCTCAGGTCATGTTCCCCAGGTCCTGGGATCAAGTCCTGCATCGGGCTCCTGGCTCAGCAGGGAGCCTGCTTCTCCCTCTGCCTGCCACTCCCCCTGCTTGTGTGCTCTCTCTCTGACAAATAAAATCTTTAAAAAAATATTTTTGGGAGTCTTTCAGAAACAGATCACTACAACAATAACAGTCAAGAAAATTAGTTTTGTTACTTTATAGAAAAAACTTTTATCTAAAAATACCACTTGTTTTATTCAGAACTGGCTCAATGACTTCTATATGCAATAATTAAGGCTACTCAAAGACATGCAACATAGGCTGAGAGCAGCTTGAAAAATCTTAAAGAATGCTGAAAGCAATCACAACATTATACTAAGATACTTGCCAGATGAGCTTTTATAATTATAGTCTAGCATAAGTTCCCCTCCAAGTCCTAAGTGATGCTATGACATTTCCATTTGACTCAATCCAATGGTAGAGCCTTGACACTGTGTTAAAAAGCAGTTTAACCTATTTGATTCAAAAAGTCATATACCACTAATGAGCTATGGATTCTCCCCACAGGAAAAAGGCACACAGGCATTTATGGACAAGTAAAGAACCTTTGGTTCAAGGTATCTGTTCTGCAAAAACATCATAACTGGAGAGACAGAAAAAAATTTTAATTATGTAAACAATCCTAGAGGCTACATATAGATGTTTTATTATATTTTATAAGCATGCTTCTCTCAAAATTATAGTATGATAGAACGGTTGCCAAGTATGTGCTTTTGTGAACTGGGGTCTACCACTTACTAGCTGTCCAACATCAGGCAAGTTAAAACCTCTCTAAATCTCAGTTATCTCCACTTAACACATAAAAGAACTATCTACACTTCACTGAGTTTTTATGAGGATTATATAAAACAATCCAGGTAAGTATTTGCTAAAATAACACTGTCAGGCACTGTACAGTTATTAAATTAAGCTACTATAAAAAGAATATTTTAAAGATTTTTATGTATTCATTAGAGAGAGAGAGAAAGAAAGAGAAAATGAGCTGGGAACCTGGTGCAGGGCTCGATTCCAGGACCTGGAGATCATGACCTGAGCCAAAGGCAGATGCTTAACCATCTGAGCCATCCAGGTGCCACTAAAAAGAATACTTTGGAATAATTTACTAAAAAGTCAAAACAAAAACATTAGTTTCTGAGGTAAAATGACATTTCTATTTTAAATGGGAACATTATAGAGCATGTGATTATGAAAACTCTTAGCAATCATTTACTCAGTTTAAAGATTTCAACTTTGCCTAGCTACAGACAGTAAGTACTCATTCTTAACATACAATATAGAAATAAGGAGTGCCTGGCTGGCTCAGTCAGTGGGACATGCAACTCTTGATCTTGGGTGTAGAGATTCCTTAAAAATAAAGTCCTAAAAACAAAACAAAAAAACCAAACCCTCCATGTTTAAGCATTTTCCTTCTTTACATATATACTTCCTTACCAAATTAACAGGTGTTTTCTGGCTTACTTTTCTCTTTACAGAAATCAGCTAAAATTTAGAAATCAAGAACTCTACATTAGACTACTAAGTTTAATAAAGCAGTAGAGAAAGCAAATCACTTGGGGTGCCTGGGTGGCTCAGTTGGTTAAGCATCAGACTCTTGGTTCTGGCTCAGGTCATGACCTCACAGTTGTGGAATCAAGCCAAGTCAGGCTCCCTGCTCAGTGTGGAGTCTGCTTCAAATTCTTTCTCCCTCTCCCTCCCACTCTGCCCTTCCCTGCTCGGGTTCTTGGGTGCTCTTTCACTCTCTCTTCTCAAATAAAATCTTAAAAAAAAAAGAGAGAGAGAGAAAGAGAGAAAGACAGAGAGAAAGAAAAAGAGAGAAAAAGGGGAAAAGAGAAAAAGAGAAAAGAGAGAAAGAGAGACAGAGACAGAAAGAAAGAGAGAGAAAGAAAGCAAATCACCAACAAGAACAGTATTACCAAATTCACTTGTTCGACCTTGTATTATGGGATTTAAGACTAAGACTTTTAAGGCTCTAAGACTAACTAAAGGTGCATTGTGAACCTTAAAAGCAAGAAGGCATCAGGTAAGATTTTGAGATCTAGGTCAAATTCAGAAAGTTCTTAGAAGGACCAACTGTATAATTAAGAGCCTAATTTAACAGGAAAACCAGGATTAGTCTCGGAACAAATATTCAACCATTACAGAGTATTTTCCCCCACTCAAGGATTTACCAACATCATAAATACATCAATTTTCCATAAACACATTATGGACATTGCTTTCTATGCAAAGTTAGTACAGATAGTGACTGCATAGTAGAAAATAGTCCTTCATTCAAAGTTACATACAAATAATTTAGCTTGACTGAAATGGCTCTTTTAGAAAGACTTAGTTCTAATAATTTTGTCTATATGAAAACAAAATGGGGGGAAAAAAACAAACCACAAACCACCTGGACTTGTGCAAAATAAGGATGAACAGTCAGATTGCTCAGGTATTACGTATCATCTTTGGCCTTTAATAAACTATTTACTCAAACTGTCTATCAACCCCCTTTTCCCATATTGCTCTTTAGTAGCAGGTGTCTGTCAATTGCCTTTGGCCCAGCCTTATCAGCTGTTATCAATGAGTGGTTTGCAAACATGAATGTGCAGCAGAATCACCCAGAGGACTTATTAAAACAGACTGGTGAAAAAAAATAAAATAAAAAATAAAACAGACTGGTGGGCCACTCCAGGACTGATTCATTACATCTGCAGTGAGCCCAAAAACTTACTTTTCTAACAAGTGATGCTGCTGCTGCTGGCCAAGGAATATACAGAGAACCACTAGTCTAAGGGCAGCTGTTCTCGACCACAGCTGCACGTTGGAATCACAGGGGAACTTCTGTAAACACCAATGCCTGGGAGTCCCTCAGAACAATCATACTAGAAGTTCTGGAGGTAAGTCCTAGACAACTAATGTGTACCCAGGGTTGAAAGCCACTAGTCTGGTTAATTAAATCTAAACCAAATCTACTGAGAACAGATATTGCTTAATACAAAAGCAGGGTAAGATTTTTAGCCCTTATCTGCTGATAAAGCAGGCAAATAAGGAGTCGAGATTAAATTCAGTATGGTGGCCTCAGCTGCTTACATACCTAGGGTTAAACTCAACAGAAGTTGTATGTATGCTGCCTGTTTTAAATCCCAGGCAAAGTCTAATTAAGTCTTTAGGTCATACAAAATGGCTGACCTTTGAAGACAACAGAAACAGAGGTTACTATCAATCCCATGTACCAAGTTTAGGCTGAGTGGCAATAGTGCATATTGGTTAACTCTTGGCTCTGGAGTCAGAGCATTTAATAGATGTTACCTTTGACAAGTTACATAATTAAGCCCTGGTGTCTTCGTTTGGGAGTTAATGAAACTAACACTGTAGTTATGCTAAAGATCACAGGGGCATCCATGTAAGAAGTTATATCAGAGTCTAGCACCTAAGATTTAACATAATCTAAAATTGCTGTAAGCTATGCCATCCATACACATACTTAGACATTAACCTACCAGAAACATTAAAGAAATTATCATCCTCTCCAAGTCTACTTCTTCCCCTTCAGTCAACATCAGGGTGTTTACTCTTACAAGATTACAGTCATACCCTTGTGAATTTACATGTTCAGGACTGTAGTGTTAAACTTTAAATACCTTACCTACAGAGGGAATAGTTAATGGAAATAAATACAACTTTTAGAAAGCTATGAAGTATACAGTACAAGCTTACTATGAAATAAGGGAAAATTTCAGGTTCTCTAATTGCTTAACCATTTCATGATTTATAATTGCCTGTTATTATCCTGACGTTCACTCATTTCTGAATCCCCCCCCTTTTTTGTCCAAAATACCACTTTTCATCAGGCATAGTCTCTTCCCGGTAATCATGGCTTTGGGAGGAAAAATGGTAGCTCTCCTCACAGCCATGTTGTACATTCCCATTAACCGGGTACTTTTTAAAAACCTTAAGGAGGATTTCAGAATTCCTTTGAATCTAAATCTCTTAAGTATAAATTTAATATTCCTACTGCCAACTCTTTTCCTCTCAAGTACTTACTATGTTGAGTTCTAAAAATACAAAGCCCTTGCTAAGACAAGGGTAACAGCAAAGTGGTATAGAATAGCAATTAGAAAAAAAAAAACAAACCCACAAATACCTTTGTACCAGACACTTTGATGTTAACATCACATGTCTGCTTTATATTATTTACAGTAGATGTGAAACATAAAGCTGACAAGCCTAATCTAGGCCTTATGATTGATGAACTACAAGATCTTCACTAGTAGCCTTCAACAATTCAGTCTATGTCCATCAAGAATCTATAGAAAAGGGACCTTTATGGGGCACCTGGGCGGCTCAGTTGGTTAAGCGTCTGCCTTCAGCTCAGGTCATGATCCCGTAGTCCTAGGATCAAGCCCTGAGCTGGGCCCCCCTGCTCAACCAGGAGGCTGCTTCTCCCTCTCCCTCTGCTCCTCCCCCTGCTAGTGAGTGCACGAGCTCTCTCAAATCTTAAAAAAAAAAAACAACCCTTACAAACAGTAAAACTCTTAAATCTTAAAATATTTCAGATAAATCTCAATCTGTTCATGAATTTACAAGGTTTTAATCTTTAATTTTTGAAAGGAAAAATGAAGATTAGGAAAACAAATTTATGTTTTAGGACCATGTCTACCACTAGATTTTATTTGGCTTTTTGGGGTTCCTTGGTCCCATGTACCTCTCTGCCCCGGCTAAGTGACAGCCTGTTCAAATTACACTATTATACTCAGAGGTTTGGAGGTATGATTATTAATTAAGCAGATTACTTTCAATTTACTCGAACAGGAGAGAAATGAGGTTAGTTCACTGAGCGAAATGAGAACAATCAGTATCAAAAACGGAATGGGATGGTAGCCTGTAAATACTTAATGCCTATTTAAGTAAGCTTAAGTCCAAAAAAACTGAGAACTTCTGTCGCAGAAGTAAAAATTATTCTAAGTTAGGGGTCACTTAATCTAATCACTTAAACTTTCTAAGTTCTCTTTGCAATGTAACATCTCTACTAAATCTTCCAGTCTATATGACTGAAGATGGCCAATGCTTGTTTACTGCTCACTGTTCAGGGCAGACCATTCTCTCTCTTTAGAGATTTGACTGGTTTGAAGTTTAGGTTATCCTAAATTTACCATCTATGTTGTAAAGAACTTTCTCCTACACAGAAGATGTGGTATATATATATATATATATATATATATATATATATATATACAATGGAATATTATGCAGCCATCAAAAGGAATAAGATCTTGCCATTTGCAACGACGTGGATGGAACTGGATGGTGTTATGCTGAGCGAAATAAGTCAATCAGAGAAAGACATGTATCATATGACCTCACTGATATGAGGAATTCTTAATCTCAGGAAACAAACTGAGGGTTGCTGGAGTGGGGGGTGGGGTGGGAGGGATGGGATGACTGGGTGACAGACACTGGGGAGGGTATGTGCTATGGTGAGCGCTGTGAATTGTGCAAGACTGTTGAATCACAGACCCGTACCTCTGAAACAAATAATGCAATATATATTAAGGAAAAAAAAAAAAGATAGCAGGAGGGGAAGAATGAAGGGGGGGAAATCGGAGGGGTAGACGAACCATGAGAGACGATGGACTCTGAAAAACAAACTGAGGGTTCTAGAGGGGAGGGGGATGGGAGGATGGGTTAGCCTGGTGATAGGTATTAAAGAGGGCACGCTCTGCATGGAGCACTGGGTGTTATGCACAAACAATGAATCATGGAACACTACAAAAACTAATGATGTAGGGGTGCCTGGTGGCTCAGTCGTTAAGCGTCTGCCTTCGGCTCAGGTCATGATCCCAGGGTCCTGGGATCGAGCCCCGCGTCGGGCTCTCTGCTCAGCGGGAAGCCTGCTCCTCCCTCTCCCACTCCCCCTGCTTGTGTTCCCTCTCTCGCTGTGTCTCTCTCTGTCAAATAAATAAATAAAATCTTAAAAAAAAAAACTAATGATGTAATGTATGGTGATTAACATAACAATAAAAAAATCTTTAAAAAATGTGAAAGCTATAATGATCCATGTCTTTTTAAGCTAAATACTTAGTTCCTTCAGTTACTTTTCATGGTAATTTTACATTTTGGGTTCTACTCTGAAGATGCACCAGGTCCTGTTGGTATTCTTAAAGCATGAGAGATGGAAAATAATATTCCAAGTAGGGAATAATCAGGTGAGTACAACAGTAACATTACCCTGCTTATTCTAGCTATCTTTTGATAAAACATCCTTACAATATAACTATTTAATAGCCACATTTTATTGACTCACTTGGAGCTTACTACTCAAAAAAAAAAAAAAAAACACCACCACTCCAACAGCACTCCTCAATGCATCCTCCATCCAAGGAATCAAGAACTTGTTTATTATTGAGATCAACAGGCACTTTAATATATTTTTAACTTACTTTCCAATAACCATGAGGAACAAAACTTTAACAGGATTTGTTATCCATACTGGGTCATGATTCTTTCTAGGTGCATACACCAGTCTTCTGTTACTTGAGACTCTTATCCAAAAGCTCATCCACTTTATTTTATACTTTGTTTTATACAGTCTTTTTCTCTTTTTAAAGATGTGAATGACATTCACCTACCACTTAAGCTTTTGTCATCTTTTATTTCTCAAAGACAGTTCAGCTCTATCTTTAAGTTGCCAGCAGTGAAACATTTAATTCTATCACATCAAAGTATTTAGGACAAATAATTTTAGTCTTCTCATACATGTTGGATTTAGACTCTTACTAACATTTATTCTAATCAGACAAATTTCTCCTTCCAAAAACAAAAACCCACAAAAAAACAGCCAAATAAATGCTAAGGTATAGTGATTTGTGCCCTAACATTACACCAAACTCAGGCCTATCCCTTGAAAAGTCTTACTCCAAAACCAATAGTCACCTAAAACTGTTAAAAATCTAATAAGCCTTAGTTCACTTACTGTTTAAAGATTACACTATTTCTCTGCCCTAACATTCTGTACAATATTTTTTGCCAAATAACTCTTCTTCTATTCTCTAAGAAATAAAACTCAAAGCAAATCAAGAACTCTACTTGTTGACAGCAGATATACAGATAGCTAGTCCCCAGTACCCTTTGTCACAGCATTCACAAACTCAGACGGACTGCTATCAACACACCAACTCTAATCCCTTTCTATCCCAGACTCAATTTACCAATATTGCCAGTTCTGGCCAATCCCAGATCTTAATATTCATTCGACATGATATTCTATTTATTGTATGAAGTCTCACTTGAAATAAGCAATGTTGGCAAGTTAGCCACAACCACAGGATGTATCAGAAACGTAATGACTAATGAGATCTACCTTTGACCCCTTTCTAGGCATGCTGGAAATGTAGCTTAACACCAAAGTCTTTTACACCATTGTATGGGGGGGAAAAAAATTAAAACCATCTTAAGATCTTGAACTCTTATACTTGATACAAGATTTGGTAGCCTAATATTTTCCATGCATATTAAGGTTATCACTTGAGTGATGACAAGTTCATTTAGTGTATTGAATAAACACTAAATTCGCCCCAATGGTAACTTTTATACTAGAATTCTGAAAACAGGTTTAAAAAAAAAAATAATCAATTTTAGAATCTTGGCCCTCAAGGCAAATTCATAATACTGTCTTCATAAGAACATTTAAAAATGGTAGGCCTAGGTGGCTCAGTCAATTAAGCGTCTGCCTTCGGCTCAGGTCATGATCCCAGGGTCCTGGCATTGAGTCTGGCATCAGGCTCCTTGCTCAGTGGGGAGCCTGCCTCTCCCTCTGCTTGTGCACTCACAGGCATGTGCTCTCTCTCTGACAAATAAATGAATAAAATCTTAAAAAAATAAAATTAAAATTAAAAAAAAAGAACATTTAAAAACATTTTATTGGGGGGGAAGGGAGTGACTGCTGGGTATGGGGTTTTTTTGTGGGGAGGGGACAAAAATGTTCTAAAACTGGTTTGTGGTAAAGAACAATCCTGTGAATACACTAGTAACAGTGAATTGTACCCTTTAAATGAGTAAACTGTGTACGTTAATTTTCTCAATAAGCTATTTAAAAAACATTTCAACCTTATCCTAATAGCTCTACTCTACATGTTCTTACACAGCAAAACAAAACCAAAAACAAAACAAAACAAAAAACTCAAAAAACCAAAAACTAGATCATAGAGGAAGAGACAAAGAAACCCTTACACACTAAATTAAGCCAGGCATTAAGATACGAAAAACTACAAACCACTTAGGAGCCAGAGATGACTGAGCATTAAGAAGCCTTGTTACAGTAACCACTAAAAGGGTAACAGACTGAATATGACCCCTAAAAGATTTCTTCAGAAAAACTATTTGAAAACAATCTTGAAATGGAAGGCTTTGCTTCTATAAACAAAAATATGAACGAAGTCCTCAATAGCATGAGCACTTACTCATCATACTCGATATGATAAATAACGTCTTCATCAGCAGCAACAGAGTCTGAATTAGACGTAGAGGGTACAGTGTCCAATTTATTTGTGTTCTCTTTGGAATTATGATTTACATTTCCATTAGTCCTTTTACAAGAACTGCCATTCTTCAGTGGAGTTTTGCCACGTGAATGTCCATCAGAAGCTCTAGTAACACTACGTATACGGGCTTCAAACCAAGCACCAAGGCCGACATCTCTGGCATCCACCAATTCATTTACCTAAAAAAAGTTTAAAATTAGTTAATGAAGCTTAATTTCATCTACTGCTTCAAAAACCATACTATAACTCAAGTTATTTTGAGAGTTATCATGGTTAACAACATTTGCAGCTATTCCTGTTTAAAGTAATAAGATTAGATCAAAACTATTCTTTTTGGATTATACTGTCAAATCTGTTATTTACTGTTATGAAAATTAACTTTCCTTCTCATTTCATTCAATGAAATAGATATTTTTACTCTTTGCCTGGGTCTACATTAGACTTTTAAAAATATCATTCTTATGTACCTAAAGTGTTGTTCTAGCAAGTCATTAAATAAGAATGTCACTTAGTGAAAATCCGGAACTTCACAGGATTGTGGCTGTTATTGATTTGCTTCATTAATTTCTTCAGAATCCTAGAGATAACTTAGTCAAACAGAAAATAGTTAAGTATCAGAAAAAACTTGAACATGGGGGAATTATACACATGTATAAAGGGAAGAATCTAGCAAACCCATCTATACAAAGTGGGGTAGGTTCTATCACCAGTTAATAAGTCACTAGCAAATGCATTATTTCGTACCTCAAAGTACAAAATAAAGAGAGCAGAGCTGTAAGATGCAAAATAGACGTATTCAAGTCTAGTGGATAATCCAGAACTAAAATATGCAATCCGCCAAAAGGAAAACAGTGCATTAGGAACCATGGGTATCAGAGAAGAGTTACAATATGGAAGCTGGTTAAATAAAACACAAAAAACCTCTCCTAAAAAAAAAAACCTGAAGAAACTGATCTAAAGGTGAGGCTCTTTCAAGAGCAATAACCAAGAGACCTCTCCCTTCAGCGTTTCTTTTTTTAAAGCCCTTAAAGGGAAAAAAAAAAAAGACATCATTAATACAAGATGATCATCTCATCAACCTAGTTCTTCCTGAGGGTATAGAGACCACTTAAGGTATCCAATAGAATTCTGACAGATGGTATAGTTTTGGGCCAGGGTGGAGTTTGTACTCAGTTAAATACTCATATATTATGCAAGTCTCTCTTTAGGCTTGTCTAACTCTAACAAGCTTAATAATTCCTCTTTTACAAGATAAGAAATGAAAAGCTCTGACAAGTTAACTTGCTCCAAGTGAAAGCTAATGAAATGTAAAGCTAGAATTTGCAGATATCGACCCTGATGCTTCTGTTCTTGCCACTGTATTAGGAAGCCTGATGAGAAGATGACAAGATAAGTAAATAGGAACTTCAAAGGTTAAGTGATGAAATAAAGTATTAAAAGATAAAATCAGAGATGAAACAGAGTATATATTACATAAATTAATCCATGCATTAAATGGACACAAGTGCTTTTCTTCTTAACAGTCACTGGTAAGTTTAAAGACATACTTTCTTACAGGCAACATTAACTAAAACAAAAAATAATCAATGTTAAGGTCGATCATACTTGGGAGAAGACACTGAGATTACTCTTTCATAGCAAATCAAAATGTAAGGTTTTATGTAGCACTATGCAATTATTATAGCAGGGAATAGGGGGCATACAGTTGATACTGAAAGAGGTAACAGAAACATAAGGCAATGTGAAAATACTCCATTGTGCATTCTTAAGAGAACTTATTATCTCATAAAAGGTAGGGCATTGAGTAAAAACCTTAGACTTAAAACTGTAAGCAAGAACTACAAATTCTCCATTTAGTTAACCACTCAGGACAATGCATATAAACTGGGTGGAAGAAATGCTTCTAAATTAAAAAGGATTTTGCACATTACACAGACATACTGAATTAGGTCAAATTTGAATGGGTCAAAATGCATGCAAGAGATTAAAGATCCTTTGTAAAGCCTGGGTTTTGAATATGGTTAAGAGGATACTTCAACTTATATGAATAACATGAAACAGAATATTGCCATGGTAATTTCTTTGATTTCATGGTAATCCAGTCGAAAATTAAAAACTGAATTGATAAAAAGTTATGATATGCTATGATAAAAAACCCTCTGTAAAGTAGGTCTAGAGGGAACATATCTCAACATATTAAAGACCTTATATGGAAAAACCCACAGCTAACATGTTACTTAACGGTGAAAAAGCGAGAGATTTTCCCCTAAGGTCAGGAACAAGACAAGGATGTCCACTCTTGCCACTTTTATTCAACTTAGCACTAGAACTTCTAGCCACAGCAATTTAGACAAAATTTTTTTAAAAGCATCCAAACTGGTAAGAAGTAAAACTCTCATTATTTGAAGATGACACACTATATACAGAAAACCTGAAAGACTCCACCAAATAACTGTTAGAAACAATAAATGAATTCACAGTAAAGTCACAAGATACAAAAATCAGTGTACAGAAATCTTTCGCTTTCTATACACTGATAATGAAGCAGCAGAAAAATTAAACAATCCCATTTACAACTGCACCAAAAACAATAAAATTAACTAGGAATAAACTTAATCAAAAAGGTCAAAGACCTGTACGCTGAAAACCATAACACTCTGATATAAGAAATTAAAGATGACACAAAGAAATGGGAAGACATTCCATGCTCATGGATTGGAAGAATATTGTTAAAATGTCTATACTACCCAAGGCAATCTACACATTCAATATAATCCCTATCAAAATACCAACATCATTTTTCACAGAGCTAGAACAAACAATCCTAAAATTTATATGGAACCACAAAAGACCTCGAACAGGCAAAGCAATCTTGAAAAAGAAAAACAAAGCTGGAGGTATCACAATTCCAGATTTCAAATTCTACTATGGGGCACCTGGGTGGCTCAGTCATTAGGCGTCTGCCTTCGGCTCAGGTCATGATCTCAGGGTCCTGGGATCGAGCCCCACATCAGGCTCCCTGCTCCACGGGAAGCCTGCTTCTCCCTCTCCCAATTCCCCTGCTTGTGTTCCCTCTCTCACTGTCTCTCTCTGTCAAATAAATAAATCTTTAAAAAAAAAAAATTCTACTACAAAGTGGCAATAATTAAAACAGTATGGTACTGACACAAAAACACACACATAGATCAATGGAATAGAAGAGAAAACCCAGAAATAACCCCACAGTTATATGGTCAAATAACCCTCAACAAAGGAGGAATAAATCCAATGGAAAAAGATGGTCTCTTCAACAAATGGTGTTGGAAGAACTGGACACCCACATGGACCACTTTCTCTCACCACGCACAACAATAAACCCAAAATGGACATAAATGTGAGACCTGAAGCCATTAAAACCTAGAGGAGAGCACATGCAGTAACATCTTTGACATCAGCTGTTGCAACCTCTTTCTAGATTTGCCTTCTAAGGGAAACAAAAGCAAAAATAAACTATTGAGACTACATCAAAATAAAAGTTTCTGTACAGCAAAGGAAACATCAACTCAAAGGCAACCTACTGAATGGGAGAAGATATTTGCAATGACATATCCAATAAAGGATTAGTAACCAAAATATATAAAGAACTGATACAACACAATATCCAAAAACCTAATAATCCAGTTAAAAAATGGGCAGAAGACATCAATAGACATGTCTGCAAAAAAGACATACAGATGGCCAACAGACCAATGAAAAGATGCTCAACATCATTAATCATTAGGGAAATGCAAATCAAAACTTACAAGGGGACACCACCTCACACCTGTCAGAATGGCTGAAATCAAAACCACAAGAAGCACCAAGTGTTGGTGAGGATGTGGAGAAAAAGGAACCCTTTTACACTGTTGGTGGGAATGCAAACTGGTGCAGCCACTGTGGAAAACAGTACAAGCTTCCTCAAAAGAATAAAAATAGAACTATCCTATGGATCAAGTATTCACACTACTGGATATTTACCTGAACAATACAAAAACACTAATTTGAAAGGTTTTATGCACCCCTATGTTTATAGCAGCTTTACAATAGACAAATTATAGAAGCAGCCCAATTCCTCAGTAATTGATAAATGACTGGAGAGGTACATGTGTGTACACACACACACACACACAAACACACACACAGGAATATTATTCAGCCATAAAAAAGACTGAAATCTTGCCATTTGCAACAATCACGTATTACGCTAAGTGAAATAAACCAGTTAGAGAAAAGAAATACCATACGATTCCACTCATATGCATATGTGGAATTTAAGAAAATAAAGGGAAAAAGAGAAACCATGAAACAGACTTACTGCACACCTGAAGCTAATGTAACTGTTAACCATACTGGAAGTAAAATAAAAACTTTAAAAAATTGAAATATCTAAATCTCTCTATATTTAATAAATTGAATTCTTAAATAAAAACCATCCTTCCACCACAGGGGGGAGGCGGACTCACAGACAAGTTACTGTCTCTTTCTATCTAGAAAGAGGTAGTCTATCCTTAGCCAGCAAGTACCTCCCCCAAAGATGTCAAATCATAAAAGATACAGGAAAACAAATTAATGGGGGAGGAGTGTTTGAACTGAAGTTATGAGATAGAGTTAAAAACCCAATCACATAAATGTTAGCTGAAGAGCTGGATTTATTCATATAAAAAAATATAGCCACATTTAGAGAAGAATCTTCCATATCCAAGTAGGTGAATTAAAAAAAAAAAAAAAAGTATGGGAGGCAAGGAGAAATCATTAAAAAATGAAATACCAACAAATACTGGATAAGTTACTATATCAGGCATACCTCTAAGCACTTTATATGTTCCATTTAAAACACACCAGCTCTCTCATTTAAGAACCAGCTCCTAACTTAGGTTAAAACACCCACACCCACACCCACCACCACCATCACCACCACCACCAAAAACCCCACACCAGCTCTGCAGATAAAACCTAGATTTAAGTTTGTGTTTATCATCTACTTGGTATAACCTTGAACAAATTATTTAACCTGTCTCAGCCTCAGCTTCTTTATAAAATAATATACTTTGCTGTGTATTAAGAGATTAGTTGACTAAATCCACATGATATGCCAACCTAGCAAGCATAGGCACAAATGAAACAACTGTCTCCTTCCACTAAGTATCAATATGTACAATTTTAAGACTCATTAAATCTCAGTATAATCTTAACACCATAGTCTTCTTAGTAAAGATATTAGCAATTTACTGTTATATATATTACCTCCTTTAATAACTACAATACAAAGTCCTTATTTTCCAATGAGGTACAAAAGGAAATACATTCCTCAGGAGATATACACAGCTGGAAGTGGGAACTAAGCTGAGAAAGATTTCTCTGACTTTGAACATGACTCTCATTTCATCATGTTTTTTCTAAAATTTACAAATCAAAATACAATGTGGTTCCATTTATATAAAGCTAAGAAAATAAGGGATATACACATGGATTAAAGGTAATTAAGAGGTTGTTAAAGGGTAATGATAGGATCAAGTTAATAAAAAGTGAAGAAATGACTACTTAGAAGTTTGGGTATTGGGACGCCTGGGTGGCTCAGTCGTTAAGCATCTGCCTTCAGCTCAGGTCATGATCCCAGGGTCCTGGGATCGAGCCCTACACCGGGCTCCCTGCTCAGCGGGAAGCCTGCTTCTCCCTCTCCCACTCCCCCTGCTTGTGTTCCCTCTCTCGCTGTGTGTCTCTGTCAAATAAATAAATAATATCTTAAAAAAAAAAAAGTTTGGGTATTAGTTATAACTAGGGAGGAAGGAGTAATAATCAAGAGGGGGCCCATGGGAAGTTCCTGGGGTACTGCTTTGCATTTCCTAATTTGGTGGTATTTACATTGACTTCCTATTTCACTAAGCTCTACTTTTTTGTATTGTCTATTATGTTTCATAATCAAAAGGGTTCAAAATCAAGAAGCACAGTTGCACTGTATTACAAAAGAATAGGAGATATTAAAATATCCATGACTTCTACTTGGTAATTGAGAAGTTTCCCCTTTCTTTTATTTCCTATAATGAACATCAGAATATATGTAAAAAGTTTATCTAAAAAAGTTAACTTATCTAAACTCTAAAGCTTTATTATCCTCATTCTAAAGTTTAGACCAAGATGACAGTATTTCAACAGTAGGATCTATTGTGAGTCATTCAAAGCTTCCACATCCAAAAATCAGAATTAAACTCTATTTAGATATCAAAAGTCCACTCTGTTTGAGAAAATTACCTCCCAGAGACCATGGAAACGGATGTACCCAGACTTTGCACAATCTTCCACAGGCTCTCCGAGTGTGATAATGATATATCTAGTTTCTTACAACATATGAAAAGATACCTGAGCAACATTTGGTCAGTTTCAGACATCAAATAGGGCAAAACAAGAATGGTGGTGGACAAGAACTTCAGTTTAAAACTGTTTTTTTTTTAATAGGAAAAATAAATTATTTAAAAAATTAAATTAAAATTTAAAAAAACTATTTAAAAAATACAAATGTTAAAAAAAACATGTTTAAATGTTTAAATGTTTACCTATGACAGTTTTGAGAAATACTGACTTGAAAATTTAACTTTTTGTATCCACTTACATGAGGTCCAAGGAAAATTTTAGGCAAAAGGAAAAGCCCCAAATCTGTTTGCTCATCCATAAAGCAATTTTAATTATAGAAAGCCCTATGTCTATAAAAGGAAAATCTTTAAAAGCATAAGTGACATAAGCAGGAATTCAAGATAAAGGCAAAAAACAAAAAACAAAGAAACAAAAAAACTTCCCAATTTTAGTGATCTAGGAACAAATTAAATTTTGATAGACTTGCTCAAAGGAAAATATTCACAACAAATCAACTTAAAGTAGCAGCTTCTAAGTGTTTTCAGGTTAGCCAAAGGTTAAGTTTTAATAGCTAGTAAGATTCTGTGAAAGCAGGGGGCAATATCATTTGTTTATCCTTCCATCTCTAATACCTAGTACAAATATATACGAGATAACCAAATATTCATCCAATGGATGAATTATCCAGAAATAAGCACTTCTATGTTTAAAAAAAAAAAAAATCAGGGGCACCTGGGTGGCTCTGTTGGTTAAGCGTCTGCCTTTGGCTCAGGTCATGATCTCAGAGTCCTGGGATTGAGGCCTGCCTTGGGCTTCCTGCTCAGCGGGGAGTGTGCTTCTCCCTCTCTCTCTCCCTCTGTGCACTCGCACGCGCGCTCTCTCAAAAAATAAAAATCAGTGAAATTTCAAATACCTATGCCCATTACTGAGCTTCACCAAAAAGAGCAAATAAATCTATTAGCCTCTTCAACTAACAGGTTAAATGCAGCTCTGATTAAACATTACAAACAACAGTATAGCCTTCTGAGAGTTTAAGTTCCAGATTTCATGTGTGTTTCAAAATGAGGAAAGGAAGACAATATAAAACTTAATACATTTGTACAAATGGGAAGAAGTGGATTGGAATTTGAAAGCAAGTCTGATGACAAAGCTAAATTTCTTAATCTCTATGCTATATATTAATAGCAGATATAAGGGTTTTTTAAAAAGTGAGGTATTAGAGAGGTGACTGGCCAACAAGTCAGTAAAGCATGTGACTCTTGATCTTGGGGTTGTGAGTTAAAGCCCCACACTGGGTGTAGAGCTTACTTTAAAAACAAAATAAAACAGGGGTACCTCAGTGGCTCAGTCGGTTAAGCACCCGACTCTTGATTTCAGCTTGGGTTTTGATCCCAGGGTAGTGAGTTCATGCCTGCTGAGCTCCATGCTAGGCATGGAGCCTACTTTAAAAAAACAAAACCAGGGGCGCCTGGGTGGCTCAGTCATTAAGCGTCTGCCTTCGGCTCAGGTCATGATCCCAGGGTCCTGGGATCGAGCCCCGCATCGGGCTCCCTGCTCCGCGGGAAGCCTGCTTCTCCCTCTCCCACTCCCCCTGCTTGTGTTCCTTCTCTCGCTGTGTCTCTCTCTGTCAAATAAAATCTTTAAAAAAATAAAAAAATTAAAAAAAATAAAAAAACAAAACCACCCAACAACAACAAAAAACACTATGTCCTATAAATAAAATCCTCTTTAAAAAGAAACAAAAACAGGAGCGCCTGGGTGACACAGTCGGTTAAGCATCCGCCTTCGGTTCAGGTTGTGATCCACGGGTCCTGGGATCAAGCCCTGTGTCAAGCTCCCTGCTCAGCAGTGAGTCTGCTTCTCCCTCTGCCCCTCCCCTTGGCTCATGTATGCTCTCTCTCACTCTCAAATACAGTCTTTTAAAAAAACAAAAACATTTAAAAAAAAGTTAGGTACTAGAAGTAGTTGATAGTCAAAGTACTAACACTGAAAAAAAGCACAGATCTGCTGAGAGTAGTTTATCATGCTTTTTTGCATTAGGTTGGAGACGTGTCAGGGTACTGAGAAATATGCTCAACAGAATTTTTTTTTTTTTATGGATTTGAGAGAGAGAAAGTACTCACAAGCCCACGAGCGGGGGGTTGGGGGAGAGGGAGAGAATCTCATGCGGATTCTGCGATGAGTGCAGAGCCCAATGCAGGGAGTGAGACCATGACTCTGAGACGAAACCAAAAGTCAGACTGGTTAACTGACTGAGCCACCCAGGCATCCCTGTTAAACAGGAAGAATTTAAGTTGACTAGAACTGCTTAACCTTAAGCTCAGACCTACGATACATATATACATTGGCCCTCTTTGAAAACAAATGCATGCCTTCACTGCCCAAAACATTAAGTCAAAAGTAGCAGCTTCTGAACTATTGCCCTTAACCAAAAAGTTAAAATAATGTAAGCTTAACATACAGATGGCTATACACTTACATAGATACATGGATATACAGGAATTCCTATATAAATGTGTGTACACACACACACGCACACACACACACACACACACACACCTCCTTAGTCTGTCAGCTGAGGGCCCTAAAAGCAATGATACTCTAGTAGCAAGGAACATACCTAGACCCTAGATCTTGCTTTCTAATACCATTCTCCAATTAAAAGAATCAAGGCTCCTTAAGAAATGGGTTGATTCCAGGACCGGGGCAAGAAATAACTAAGATGAGCCTGGTGCATCTTCTAATGCCAGAAAGAAAGTGCTTTAACAAAAGCACAAAAAACCCCCACAATAACGGAGGTATATCAAAGGGACACGGGGGAAAATATCCCTACTGATGTGAATGACTAACTGAATAAATGGGGGAAAAGAGACAAGTCTCCCATGTATAAGAATTCTCAATACATTTTGTAGACAATCTACCCTCAAGAAGTGGTTTGTAACTAACCCATCTCCTTATGTGTGGGCTGCATATAGGGACTTCATCTCAAAGAACAAAGTATGAAAAAGGGGTAGGGGAAGAGTAACCTCATAGGGAAGAAACTTGACAAATGCTACCTCATTAGCCAGGTGATTAAGGTTCACATCAACAGTATAATAAGTTACTACTGATGTAAAAACCTAAGGTTTAGCCCATAGGATGTTGGTAGTTTGTATACTAGATAGAATGTGATAAAAATAGCACTTTACCTCTGTGGTCTTCCTCCAAAAAAATATGTAAATCCAGTCTAATGATGAGGAAAACAAGATGAATCCTAATAGAAGGGTATTTTACAAAATTTCTGACCAGTACTCCTCGAAACTATCAAGGTCTTCAAAAACAGTCAGTCTGAAAAACTGTCACAGCCAAGAGGAACAACTATTTAGTATAGCACTAATGTAAATATAATGTATCCTAGATGAGATTCTGGAATAGAAAAAGGATGTTAGATAAAAGCTAAGGAGATATGGTTCATTTATAACTAATGTATCATATTAAGGTAAAATATCAGTTAACAGGGCAAACCAGTGTGGGATATATGGGAAATGTAGTATCTTCCCAATCATGCTATAAATCTAAAATTGTTCTAAAACAAGTTTATTTAGAAAACAACAGAGCGGCGCCTGGGTGGCTCAGTCTGTTAAGTGTCTGCCTTCGGCTCAGGTCATGATCCCGGAGTCCTGGGATGGAGCCCCACATAGGGCTCCCTGCTCAGCAGGGAGTCTACTTCTCCCTCTGCCCCTCAACCCACTCTTACACACTCTCAAATAAAATCTTAAGGAAAAAAAAAAAAAGAAAACAACATAGAGAATACTGGTTAATTCAGAGGGATGATATCAACAGGTGATGTGGACAATATGGAAAGTGGGCATTCAATATTAAGAATTCTAAGTTTTGGGGCACCTGGGTGACTCAGTCAGAGGTCTATGTTTGGCTCAGGTCACGATCCTGGGGTCCTGGGCTGAAGCCCCACGTGGGGCTCCCTGCTCAGTAGGGAACCTGCTTCTCCCTCTCCCTCTGCCCACCACTCCCCACTTACGCTTGCTCCGATCTCAAATCCTTTTTTTTTCCCGATCTCAAATCTTAAAAAATTCTAAATTTTGACTACATAAAAAGCATTGTTTTAGCTGATATAAGTCTTACCCATATCATGTAAATTTATTCCCAAACTTTACATTTTTTTATCATAAATTTTTTTCTTTTACTAAATGATTGTAGCAAGGAAAGCTATTGGTATTTAAAGAACTACCTTACTGATTGCTCATAATGCTCTAATATGTTTATCTTCTTAGACTTTGCAGATATCCATAAATAACTTTGCCTTCTCCAGTATTTACACTTTGTTGTTCTCCTGCCTATCTCCATCATGTAGAAAGATGTTAAGTAACAGCATTAACTGGCTTCCTTGTCTGGCTCCTGTCTTTAATGGGAATGCTTCTGGCTTTTCCCCACCAATAAGCATGATGCTGGTATGGTTTAAAATATTCATCTATTCCATCTGTTCCACTTACAAAGCATTTTTTAAAAAATCAGAAATGGATCTCTTTTTTAGATTAGATCATTTGGGTTTTTTGGCTTATTACTATGATGAATTATATTAATATTACTATATTGGGGGTTGGGTAAAATGGGTGAGGGGTTGACTGTGTGGTAATGGATGGTAACTAGACTTATGGTGGTGATCACCTTGTAGTGTATCAAATTATAAAGCTGTAAACCTGAATTTTAGAAGGCAAATGATAGTTATATACCTGAAACTTCTATATATTTAAAAAAAAAAAAAAATCCAAATAATGGACTATCCCACTTCTTGACAAACTATCTTTGGTCAAGATATTCTGTGCTTTTAACACATAGTCATAATTTTATTTGTTAAATATAATTTTAGTTTTACATCAATATGTAATGATACTGGGGTGCTTTTTGCTCTATTTTAGTATCAGTGTTATATTAAATTTAAAAAACAATGGGAAGTTTTTTTTTTAAATTGTGGGTCAATTTAGATAATTATCTATTCTTTAGAGGTTTAAGGTAATTCATCAGGGTAGCCATCTAGGCCAGGTAGTTTTGACATATAGCTCTTGGCCAGTTTTCTTGATTCTATACGTATGGATTTGTTTCCATTTTTCCTCAGATCAAAAATTATCTCTATTTGCATTTTCTTAATTTACCTCAGCTACTAATTTTTAATTTTTAGCCTTAAAAATGCTCTGAAAAATTGAGTCTTGGTCCCAATTTGTCCCAACCAGTAAGAGTTAAGAAAAAACAGTTTTAAGGATAGGAGAGGATGAAACAAAACTGTCATTCAATTTTTCTACAAAATTTATTAGAATTTGAAAAAGTTGATATATGTATTGACCCTTGTATCTACCAATTGCATTTCTATATGTAGGCAAACAAATCACAGTTTTTTTTTTTTTTTTAATTTTTTTTTTTAAGATTTTATTTATTTGCGAGAGAGAGAATGAGAGACAGAGAGCATGAGAGGGAGGGAGAAGCAGACTCCCTGCTGAGCAGGGAGCCTGATGTGGGACTCGATCCCGGGACTCCAGGATCATGACCTGAGCCGAAGACAGTCGCTTAACCAACTGAGCCACCCAGGGGCCCCCAAATCACAGTTTTAAAAGATAACCATTTATAATAGCATTAAAAACGCAGCCACTAGAAATAAGATATGTAGAGAAAACTGATAAAGCTATAAAAGATCTAAGTTAGTGGAGACATCTATCATGTCCATGGATGAAGGACTCAACATTGTTAAGTTGTCAATTCTCCAAGCTATTCTATAGATACAATCCCCATCAAATCCTCTATTACTTATCTGTAGAGTCTGACAAGCTAATTCTAAAATTTTTACATGCAAGTGTTAAAAGCCAAACACCAAGACACCCTTAAATATGAATAGATTTGGGAGATGTGGGATAGGGAGGTAACAGTCTACTAGGCTACAGTACTTAGAATAGCAAGCATAGGGATACACAAGCAGACCAATAGAACATAGTGGAGAGCAATTTGGCAGTATCCTGTGAGTGAACCAGCACTTCCATTTCTAGGTAACAATTCCTAAAGAAATTCTAGAACAGTGAACCAGGATACACAAAGAAGGTTCAAAACAGGTGAAAGTGGGAAAAGCCCTATTAATCATTGATTAAATATATTATGGCATGTTAATAAAATGAGAATCAAAGCTGAGAAAAAGTAGAATTCTGTTATATAAACTTCAAATATAGGCAAAACAAAACATTTTTTAGAGATAACAAAAGTAACACTAAAACAAAAAAGATCAGAATAGAATAAGTAGTTTACCCCTTAAGTAGAAAGGGAGATAACGTTCTGGTAGTGGCTTTAAAAAGGAATTGGCATTATTCTACTTATCCTCAGTGGAATCACAAAGGTTTTTCCTTTATATTTTTTAGGTTGTACGTACACGTTTTATACATTTATCTACATATTGCACAATTTTCAAAGACTTTTAGAAGTTAAAATATTAACAGCTCAGTCTTTACTTTCAAATGACAATCAATCTTCACTTATTTGCAACATACTAAAGAGAACAGACATCTCTATTTTCACAACTATCAAGTCTAAAGAAGACAACATACCTTATACAGCCCAATGCCAGGATCAATAAGAAAATCACAAGTTGATGTAGACGGCTGACTAGAAGGTCCCACCCTTGGGGTTTTCTTTACTTTAGGTGGGCTATTAGAACAGGGTTTGGCCTGTACATCAATCTGTTTAGATGTGCTAGGAAGATCAGGGTCTGGGCGAACTAGTAGCTGAATTATGTCATTCAGTCCAACATCATAGTCAAATAAAGTATATCCATTTTCCAACTGGAAAAAAAGGATAAAAAAAGATTAAAATGCTTCTCTCAAAACTTGATCTTTCTACATCTTTAGTCACCCAAATGTCCTAGCCAAATTATTAAAATTCATAGCAATGCAATTTAGTGATCCTGAAACCATTCCTATTACTTTATGGCCTCTGATGGCAGCAGCATCTCAGGACCTCAATAAATTGTGGAGAATCATTCCATATTAGCTATCAGGAACACAGCCACTGAAACCAAAAATGTATCATTGCTTACATGACTTCAACATGTAGGCAGAAAAACCCTAGGTTTCTCACCAAGTTTTATTTAAATTAACAGTACCTCAATCCACTGCAAGAAAGGTGAATTCTGAAGGTGAGTGGTTTTATGACCTTGTGTTCATTAAGACATTTAAGTTAACAATTTTGTGTTTCTGAAGCACTGTCAGTAATTTTTTTTAAAAAATCAAGCAGAAAATAATTAAAGCAGGAATTACAAGTCTTGTTCATGCTATTCCACTTGTCTAAAGTTCTCTAATTCTATCCATTTGTAAAGGTTGTCAAGTTGTACCATGAAAAGCCTTCCAGGATGAATAATGAATAAACTATCTTGCAACTTACCCATATTTTGGCAAGGTCTCTGCAATGGATTAAATAGTGACAACCCCTCCTCCCCATTATATTAAAGTCCTAATCCCAAATATCAGTATGTGGGTATCTGGAAATAGGGTCTTTACAGCAGTAATCAAGTTAAAATTAGGTCAAATTGGGTGGGCCCTAAACCACTGTATTTGACATCCTTGTGAAAGGTGTAAATTTGGACCACAGAAGATGTGAAGGCAGCCAGGTGACTAGAGCAATGTATCTACAAACCAAGGAATTTACAAAGGATTGCTAGCAACACTAGAAGCTGAAGGAAACAAGGAAGGATTCTCTATTAGAACCATCAGAGAGAACATGGCCCTGCTAATACTTTTAATTCAGACTCACAGCCTCTGGAAACAGGAGACAATAAATTTCTAATGTTTTAAGCCACCTAGGTTTTGGTGGCTTTGTTACAGAAACCCTTGAAAACTAAGTCTCCATTTTGTTTCTTTATAAAATTCAGTTGGCCATTTTACCATAATACAGTAAGAAAACCAAACTCCATGAAAATCAAAACTATCATTTCCCCAGAAACATTACCAGTTTAATCACTGTTCATTTTTCCTCCCTTTGTATATAATACCCGTCCTCATTCTCAATTCCCTAACACAGGTAGACCATATTTCCAAAGTCCACCAAAGGGAAGAACGAGTTTGTCCTTAAATGATAAACTAATATGCTAAATAATTTTAATTCAAGTGGTCCCAAAACACATCTAGCAAAATCCTACACATTATATTCACAATTTTAACTACAATAAGGGATCAAACAATTCACAAATTTCCCATAGGGAAATTAGACAATATCTCACAGGTTAGTCTACATGCTTATTCCAAATAAGCCTAAGGAGTTTCCCAAATCAATAAGCAGGTAAGCCCTTACAGGGATTAGAGATTAATACTGCTTACCTTATTAAACAAAACAAAACAAAAGCACAACTCCCACCTAATCCTCAACTCCTGGAGAAAAATTCAAGAACCCCCCCCCCCAAAAAAACCTATACATTCACATCTTCATTTTGACATTCTCCAATACCCCTTTCCCCCAAAAAAGGTAAGCCCATACTAGTTCTGGAACTGTTGAAAAAGTACAACTTGATTATAAACATGCAACTGTTGCACATTATGTCTAAGTGGAAGATAAAAACAAACTCTTAACAGTATAGAGCATGCAAAACAAACAAAAAGCCCAGTAATACAATATGCAAATTAACTGAAAGGACATTTCCCAAAATGAAGAAAGCTGTTTCAGTGGTAAAATAATTGGAAATTCAAAGTGCTTCCATAATTTTCCTTTAAAATCTGAGGCACAAGAGTCAGAGGCACAGCGGGGACATTCTTATACTCAATCCCTCTAAGAAGTTTCTACTAAGTGATTGGTCAAAATAATATAAGCTGCTTCAAATGGTATTTGGTTTGAAAGGAAGAGCAATGTCTTAAGTTAGGAAAACACTAAGCATACCAAGGCATGAGGCCCTATTGTAGAAGTTAGGCCCACATTAACATGTAACTTTTCCTTCAATTATTCATGCTTGCTAGGACAGCCACTTTTACCCAGATTATCTACTTCTTCCTTAATTCATAGGTATTCTTCCAGTTTTCCTAAAATAGTGATTACTATCCATTGCATAATAACTTCCACACAGCTAGGCTTTTGTGAAGAATGTTGGAATGAACTGTTACTTGAAAAGTAGTGAAGTTCACCCAAATTTAATGAAAGTACACACTGGAAGTTATTGTCACTTATGTTGTACCTCAAGTGGAGAAGGGATTGAGTCACTTAGAAATCACAAACACCCATGAGTTTCAGGCATGTAACTACAGTCCATCGATGTCTCACAGCTGAAAATGTTTGGGAACTGCCATCCTAGAAGATGGGAGCACAGTATTTAAAATACTAGAGGGGCAAGAATGGCCTTAGAGTGTTTGTTTTTTGCCAGGCTTCAGTCCTGCATCTGTATTGGGTTGAAGAAAGAGATTCCAGGTAATAGCAAGAATTGCAACAGTGATGCAAAGTAAAACTAGGAAGCAAACACCAACTGGCAATGCCTGAGAAGGCAGTGAGAGAAGTCATTCCCAAGGGGTTACTGATAACTTAATGCCCTCGACCTGCATCCCTTAACAATTTTCATGTGTCTTTCATGTCATCTATATAATATAGATATGACACACACATTCTCTCTCCCCTTTAAATAGGCAAATGCTTTTACTTTGTGTTCCGTGTAAAAATAAAGAGTCCAGGGCCAAAAGGGTACTACTAAGTTTTCCTTCAGCTCTGGTTCATGTCCCACCTACAGTGGTATAAACAAAAGAATGAGAGGAAGTGAGAGAATCCTTTCAAAGTAGAAAAACCTCTGGATTCTCAAAATATTTAGAGATCCATCAACATAACTCTTCCTTAAAGACCTAATCCCCAGGATGCAGGCTCAACCTCCCAGAGTAATATCCAAGTAAGGTTACCCTACTCTAACCAGAACTTCTATAGCCCTGAATTGCTGCCCTCTATTTGGACCCTCAAAAGTGGAGTCAATTACACAATTACTCTGCTTTTCAAATTTAATTCGCTGAGATCACCTGGGGACTTCATTAAAAATACAGATTCTACTTCAATAGGCGTGAGGCTCCCAGGTGAAGCTAATGCTGCAGGTCCTGCTGATTCAGGGACCATACTTTGAATAGTAAGAAATTAGGAGATTGACATTCTTCAACATCCATTTTCAAACTCTGGTGGCCATGAGAATCTCCCATGGGGTCTTGTTAAATTCAACCACTTGCAATTCTGGGGTGAGCTGAGCACCTATAATAAATATCCACAAGTGTTGTGGATATTTCTTTCTTGCCTATACCTTACCAAAGACTAAAAGCAGCAAACCTAACATAAAAGGGGTGGGGAATAAGGAGTAAAGGGTACCATTTACATCACAGATACTGTAAATTTGTTTTTATTTATGACATTTTTCACTACATAGCAGTAAAGGGGTGCTTTTCAAATAAGCACAAAGGCATTTTATAGGCTAGGGGCAGCCCTGTGATGCCAATACAGTAGTTGTCGGTTATAGATCTACTACTCTGTCCATAGACTGTGAACTCCAAAGAGTAAGAGAGAATGGAGGGAATAATCACTGCCATGGCTACTCCTCAGCTCACAAAGAAGTCTACACAGCTGAAGCAGTGTCTTCCTTCTGTCTTCAACTCAATGGGGCACCAAAGGTCCATTTTTCATCCCTACTGGTTTATCATTGAGCTGAAGAAATCAAAGTAGTGAGTTAGCAACTCTCCTGGGGGAAGAGGTACAAAAGGGTAATTATCCTCAACAGTTTTTCCCTAAATCCGGAATGAGTTTCCTGGTTTATTGGAAGTCTACTTTGTTGACCTGAATTTAACTCAATTTCTACTTTTTCCTCAAGACAGCCAGGTGCCATGTTTTCTTTTAGTATATTTGATCATTAGACTTTAGGAGTGTTTCCCAGGAACACATTCTCATGCTTCATTTCTATCTCTTGTGAAGTCACCAAAGTATCCCAGCAATTCATGTACTCTTATATCCCTAGCTAAAAAATAAAATTCAGAAGACCTGATTACATAATTTTTATCTTTGACCAAAAGATAAAAAGGTATCAGTCATTGGAGGTATAGCAATATAAATCTAGGTAGTGTTTAACACATATGATTTCAAAAGCAAAGTTTACAGTATAATTGAACACCTGTTTTTACAAGTCAAACAGTAAAGGATCAATATAAAACAGCTTCACACACCTATCAAAGATGCTATCACTTATTTAAAAACAAGTTAAAATAAACCCTGGCTCTTTCTCTCTCAGAGTATAATCTCGTTACCCTGACATTTCTGGTCAGTTTTTGAAGCTAAGCCTATGAAGGGAAGAAAAATACTCCTTTCAAATCCTTTGTGGCTATAGGAAAACGCTACTTCCACCAAATCAAAGAGCTACATTTACTCCAAACCACAGAACTGAAACCAAACTGTGGTCTATCCAACTGGAGAATGCCACCTTTGGGGGGGGGGGGGGGAGAGACAAAATTGGGTAGGCTTGGGTCTCTAGGTATAGATTTCTCGGGTAAGAAAAATCTTCAATGGGCCAGAGCATGGCCATACCATACAACTACCAGAGACACCCACAGACACCCTCACTGCCAAACCACTTTCAGCCTTCAAGTATGTAACGCTGGCTATGCTCCAGTTGCTGTTTTAAAAGCTTGTGTGAGGAGGACTACATCAGAAGGTGAGAAGCAAAAAGAGCAAAACAGTCTTTCATACTCCTTTCCATTCTGGGAATAATCCCCCTTTCTTGCCTATACCTGGGAGTTTAAACCCGATCCCGAATTCCATCAATAGCTCGCTCCTTCAGCCCAAGTCTCTAATCTTCAAGACAGATTCCAATTCTAGAAGAGGAGCCAGAAGTTTTGTAAACCCTTCGAATCTTCAGTGTGTTCAAATCCCTTCACAGTGAAGAGTCAGCCTAGGGTTCTTGAGCCTAAGAGGAAGCGAGTTCTAAGTTTCCCTCCTCCTATTTGGGAGGCGGGAGCGCAGAGGAGCCACGGAAGCAATGCGAGCCGTTAGCCGGGTCAGCGGGGCCGGGAGCCGGAGCCGTCGGCCCTCCCCACTAGCACTCTGGCATGGCCGCCAGAGCCTGCTGCCCTCCCCGCCTCCAGGGGCGCCGACCCCGCAGAGCGCGGGAAGCTAGGGAACCCAGGCGCTCCGGCGGGCTGTGCCAGAGGCTACTGACCGGCTGAGAAAGGGGGGTGAGGTCTCTGCGCTCTGGGTGCCTCCGCTTCTGACCCTGCCAGGCGCACCTGCACTTTGGGGCTCGTAGGGACCCCGCTGCGCCCCCTCGGCGGGGCCTGGGCCTGCACTCTGAGCCTCGCGGGCTGCCCACCCGAAGTGGAGCCAGGTGCTCTCTCTGCACGCGGCGCACCAAGCTCTCGGGCCCGCCCAACCTACGCGTTCTGGCGGCGCCCTGCAGCCCTCTCCCCGGGCTTCCCGAGAGGTGCCGTGGGCTCGCCTCACCTGCTTGCCCCGGTAGAAGAGGCGCTGGCACTCGGGCCGCACGTCGAACAGCGCCCACACCCGCTCGCGCAGCTCCTCAATTGTGGCTTTGCGAGACACGTCCTCAATGGTGCGCGTCTGGGAGCCGTCGATGGTGCGAACCTGAATCCACATCTTGGCGCCGGGAGAGGGGGCTGGCCCGGCTTTGTCTCCCCCTGCGTTCCGGACGCCGCGCCCCGCCCGGCCCGCTTCCCCAGCGGCTCCGGCTCTCCGCGGGCGGCGGGCGAGCGCGCACACAAATGAGGGAAACCGACCAGACGCCGGGACCTCACAAGCGGCGGCGACTCCGAACTCGCGCGCCTGCCCAGCCGGGCTGAGAAGGAAAGGAAACCGGAACCAGTCGCAGGGGCCGCCACTACCGCAGACCCCCACCTCACAAGTAGGAAGAAGCCTTGTCTGCGCCGCGCGGAGTGTTTACTTATAGAGCTCTAGCTCCCACATGGAGGTCACGGCGCCAACCCGGATCTCGCGAGATCGACGGCCGGCTCCGCCTTAAAGAGGAAGCAGCGGGGGTGGGGAGGCGCGGAGGAGAAGGCTACAGACCCGAGAGAACTAAAATGGGCGGGGGCGGGGAGGGCGGGGTGGAGGGGCGGGGCTGCGGAGAGCCGTTACTTGCCGCTTCTACTGCACCTGGGCCCTGGAAACGCCCTCTAGTCTTCGGGTTTCGCGCGGTTACAAAGCCCACCGCACGGGTTCCCGTTTTAGTCTTGGTTTTGGGACCCAGGGGGCTAGCGACTCCTCAGGCCTAAGCGGTTACGGTTTCTGTGGTCTCAAAAATACATCCAAAAAAAGCAACTCTGACGTGCGCTTGTATGATCATGAAAATGGGGGTGCGGGCGGGCGCGGCCTAAATTTCTGAGAAAGCACATAAGGAAGTGAGCCTGCTCCACCGCGCCCGGCCGAACACGGCCCGCCCCGCGGCGCGGCGGGGTCCGCCGCCCGGGAAAGGACCCAGGACCCTTCTGCTTCGCGAACTTCCTACTGGGCCCGAATTTCCCGCCGAGCCCGAATGCTGTCTTCGCGCGGAAACCTGCTTCCTGTGGTTTCCCGCGGCTGGGTCAAGGTGGAGGCTTCAGGTCGCAGGCCGCTGCTCCCGCTGGTATCGCTCTCTCTGATCCGACGCGCTCAGGCCTGGACCTTTGGCCACAGAGGTTTTGGTGTTGCCACCTGGAGCGCCGCTCGCCAGAATCGGACGTTTCTGATTGTGGACCTTCCTTGTCAGTGCGCCTTTGTCCTAAGGGATTGAAGGGTCATGGAAAACACTTATAAAGGATGCAGAACTACACAACTCAGAAGAAAAAACTCCGAAGATCCTACCAGGAATAAATTCTCAGAAATAGGCCCAATGCGGGATTACCTAACAGTGGGTTTATTTAAAATGAAAATGTCTTCATAAGAAGGAAGAGAACATATGAAAGTAGAGCTGTATAGAGGGATATAGCTATAAAATAATATATATAACAAAATTTGGACTTTATACTTGCCATAATCCATAACTTGACTATTCAGACTGGTGCTAATTATTACCATAAAGGTAGAGCAGCAATTTTGTAATAACCGATTCAAATAATTACAGGTCTGGTGAAGTCCAGAAGTAACATAAAAAAAAAAAGGATGGTCCAACATGGAAGAGACAGAAAAAATGGAATACTTCCACATATTTTGGGTCTCTGCTCTTCCTGAAAATTTTACATTCACTTATATCTTCTAAATATAATTCATCTTATCTGCTCCTGATTTAAGTACAGCAAATACTGAATATTCATTACATGTGTAAATGAGATGATGGAGATATGTAAAGCACACTTCTAACCTGCCCCAGTAAGGAATAGCTATTTGCTATTATAAGAACATGCTATTATACCCTTGTGAAGACATGTTAAGAGTTTCTTTAATTCTCTGCATACAGAGAATTTACAACCTAGTTCAGGTAAGATTTAGAAAAGATGAAAATACTAAAGAATTGTTTAGTACTAAGTAGTTTGTTGTCAGTTTAAACAGTAATTAGCAATGAAAGAAGGGGGACTGGAATGATCTGGAAGGGTAAGGATAGGGGTACAACTTGACCTAAGTTAGATGGTATATTGTAATGGGGGCAGCATTTAAATGTTCAACTCATAGATGAGATAGATCTGAATTATAATCCCAGTTTTGATGTTTACTTCAAATATGATCTTGGACCAATTATTTGTTTTAATTTCCTCAATGTAAAATGGTGTTTATAACATTTAATGAATGTATAGTGTTTAGCATAGCGCCCATCCCTTGGTAGGACACAATAAATTATTTTTGTGGATTTAGATAAGCAGAGAATGCCTAAAGAGAAGAGAATGCTTACACACAGAAAGTTTGCATTTTTACAGGTCAGAAGAGATTGTGTATCAGAGAAAGGTTTACTAGATAGAGAAGGGCAGAGTGTCAAGATTAGCATTCAAAGCAGTAAGTTTTGCAGGCCCCAGGGAGAAACTAAAATTTTAAGGAGTCCACTGATGCATTAAATATGCATTTGGAAAGATAACAGAAGGAATTTTGAAGGATGCCTTAGGGAAAAACTAAGGGACCAGTCAGAAAGTTTAGTGAAGAAGCAATTGTGTCAATTTCAGTGAAATTTTGTGGCAGTGGATAAGAGAAGAAAGAGCAGATTCCAGAATATTCTAGAAAATCAAGCCTCCCAGACTTGTAAGATGTGTGACTATGAGGGATGTGGAAATGTGAAATGCTGAGACTAATTCCTGGGTTTCTAGTTTGGGAGAAAAATGGATGCTCTTAACTGAACTAGATGGAGATGTATAACTGACCATTGGAAATATAAGTCCAAAGTTTTGAAGGGAAGTAGAAAAGTTCTGAAAGAGGAACTAGTCAAGACTTTCTGTACTCACCCCCATGAGGGGATTTATCCTTGTTAATGTGGTGGAGAACTTTTGGGGGGAAAACTGTCAAAATTGGTATCTACTTGGACTGTATAGGATTTGTGTTAATCCAATCAATATAGATCCCAAAGGATTGGTAGGACAGGATTTAGAGGTGTGAGACCCAGAAGAGATATATTTGTCCTGTGTAGACCAAATTAATTACCTCTTGAAACATAAGCTTATGTGTGTAGTAAGTTACTTAGGATATAAATAAGTAATTGCAAATAGTGTTTCTATATGTAACAAAATACACCCTTCTGTGTTTCTCCACACAGTACATATTGTAACTAAGGTTTCCCCTCTTTCCCTACATGCCTTTGCCTACTTAGAAAGTTGCCGAGTTGAAAAAGCAAGATAGAAGTTCTCTGACAAAAACCAAAATATCAGACAGTTCTGACATAACATGCTTCATTATCACATGAGTAGCTGAAACAACTTGGATGTGAACAGGCAAAGAAAAGAGGAATTATTTATGTAGCTAAAAAGCAAATACTGAAATTTATGCCATCAGTCATGACTCAAAATTTGTTCAAGTTAAAACAGGCAAAACAGAAAACGATTGATTTTTGAGCTAATTATTCTAGACTCCTCACACCACAGAATATCTCCAGTTTTCTCACCTAATGTCCCATAGTTAACAACTTTTATGTATATTAAAAAAGAGAATTTCAATTTGTTCTCTGAAGCTACGATTAGCACCTTTTCATCAGCACTTCTATGTTGGTGGTCTTCCTTTTTCTCCACCAGAGCCACTCTACCTGCTTGCTGTCCTGGAGTCCAATGGCAAGGAATACATCAATGGAATCAGTGCTCTCAGGCTTCTAGTTGAGTCTGGCCACTGGAAAGGAAGCACAAATAGAAAACTAAAGGAATGAGGTCAGTATATTTATTCCACTGGCTTTCCCCCTGAAAGTTCATCTCTAGCTATCTGTTGCCTTCCTGGGAAGTCACTACTCCTCTTAAAGTAGCCTACTCTACATGACCTTTCGTTTCTCTTGTTGCTTTGGGTCTACAGATTGTTAACAGTTCTACAGTCCTAGATCCATGCATATTCCTTCAGTTTTCTGTATCATGGCCCATACCCTTTCATTTGGTCCCTTGTAAGTGTATGTGTGTGTTGGGGTGGGGGGTGTCATTAAAGTACCTTAACTGAAGGAGAACTACATGTTATGAGAAGTGAACTAAAATTTCCATTGACAAAAAAATACTTTATATTGTGGCTCATTACTTAAATTAGCTATATTTTAAGGGGTATGCTCCTTTTTAATAGAATCACAGATTTTTACTGTGGACATCTGCTTTAGAGATCATTCCTGTCTATCTTCTCTTTAACAAATAAGAAAATGATTTGGATAAGGATGTGTAATCAATGAATAACAGTGTTAGAGCTTAGACTCCTGTGTCCTTCCTCTTTAGACAATGTTCTTTGCCTTTCAGCTGTCCCTCTTTTGTTTCTCCCAAGGCTTCTCCATTCACTTTGTCTAGAGAATAATCCTTGTCCTTCCTGCAATGAGTGCCTCTCACTGGTTCTTTGATGGCTCAGATAGAAGTGGGGACCTGGGATTCTCACTAAAGACTTACAGTTTATCCATGTTTTCAGTCACATGCTTTCTCCTACCTTCTAAAAAAATTTTTTTAAAGATGTTAGTTTTAAGTAATCTCTACACCCAACATGGGGCTCAAACTCACAACACTGAGATCAAGAATCACATGCTCTACCAACTGAGCCAGCCAGGTACTCCTCCTCTCTTCTAGAACTGGTCCTCCTCTCTGAGGGTCTTTGGATCAATTCAGCTCAGATTTCCCCCACTGGAGGCAGGTAACTATTTTCTAGTGATGGGGTCAATTCTAGTTACAACTTGCTCTATGAAACAAATGTTAGAGGTTTAAAATAACAACAGTGCCTTTACTGTTTTTCACATTTTCTGTAGCACAGGAGTTCTAAATTGACTCAGTTGGAAAGCCTGAGTTCTGGCTCAGAATTTATTATGTTATTGTAATCAGATAGAGCTAAAACTGGAAGAATGGAGACTAGAGCAATTGGGAACTATCTAGGCATGTCACCCTTGGAAGTTTCAGGACTTCTCCACGGACTTCTCTATGTGGGCTAGTTTGGGCTTTCTCACAGCATGGCTGCCTCAGAGTAGTCAGGCTCCTTAACATGGTAATTGAAGACTTTAAGGGTGAGAATTCCAGTGAGCAAAGTATAAGCTGCATCACCTTTATGGCTTTGTTTGAAAGTCCTATAGCATCACCTGTACCATACTCTTTTGACCAAAACATTTATAAAAGCCCATTCAGTTTCAGGAGGAGGGGATACATACCCCACCTCTTGATGGGAGGGGTGTCAAAAGTCATATTTTAAGAAGAACATATGGGATGGAAGATACTGTTGCAGCCATTTTGGGGAAATAGAAACTTCTATAACTTCTCCGTCTAATTTCTTCCATCTTTCTTTTTTTGTATAACCAAAGAGTTTTTAAATTATGAAATACATCAGTCATACAAAAAAGGTATAGAGAATAGTATAAACCCTTTTGTATTCACCACTTTGCTTTAGAAATAAAGCATTTCGAGTAGTTAAAATCCCTCTCTGCTTACATTCTCTCTCTTTTCCAAAGAGAGAAACATGGTCTTGAATTGAGTATTTATTATTGCCATGCCTGTCTTTATACTTTTAATGCATGTATCTCTAAAAAATAGTAAATTTGAGGTCTTTTTACAGTTTATATAACATGATTCTTTATAACATTGAAACGTTTTAACTCAATATTATTTTTCTGAGATTTATTTGCATTAACGTATAGCTCTAGTGCAAACTATTAAAGGTTCAGATGGGGAATATGTTAAAGTTTTGTGGACAGATGATATCTTGCAACTTTTCATCCTACACTTGTAATACAAAAACGGCTACTTAATACATAAATGTGCCTTTGTTCTGATAAGACTTTATGAAAATAGGTGGCAGGGTGCAGAATTGCTGACCCCAGATCTAATATAAAAATTATAACACTACAAATATCTCATGTTCCCTAAACGTTACTTTAGGTTATAACCCATCGCCAACCCCATCCTTATCATATACCTTTGCCTTAAGAAATTTTGAGCAACACTGACTTAAGAGTGAAATTGGCAGTTTTACTAAATTTTGATTTGTGGAAAGCCTCATTGGACTCTAGTTTTCACCTTTTATTCTTGAGGGTAAAGGTCAGTAAACCCCTGTCTTTAGACCCCTCTGGCCACCCTCTTTTGAATTTGCCCAGGCTCTTTCTTACCATGCCTTCTCTGCCTAGAAAATTTCAACACCTATGTCATGATTTCCCTCAAATGCCACTTCCTCCAGGCTGACTTTCCTGATACTCCCCAGCTGAAGGAAATGCTTCACCTGTATTCTCAAACTTAGTTCATGTCTCTACTCTAACACTTAACTCAGAGCTGTAATTTGTTTGCATAACTGTCTTTCCCCATTAAATTTTTGATTCCCTAGAGGACAGGGACTTAGTCTATTTATCTTTGTTTCCAACACAAAAGTCAGTGCTTGGTGCCTAGATACACGTGGTTGTTATCTAGAGTCTATTCAGGTATCTAATTGGACCAAGAAACAAATTTACATAATCTGCAGACCTCTAAAGGCAGAGATACCACTTTCTTCATCATTCTATCCCACCTCAACCTAGAACATTTCTTCATGTCCTCCTATGTCCTCTTTGAAGGGAAGTAGGTAAATCATGTATTCTTTTATACAAATAACTATAATTTTTGTATAGAGAAAACTTTGCTCTACATTTTCTTATAATCTGAATTTCCAGGTACTAAGAGATTGAATGCCTTTAAAACTAATTGCTATTTATGAAGAAGTATAAGAAAATTGAGGTAATAAAAAATAGATTTTTTGTCTAGACTAGTACAGAGGAAAAAATACAGTGTTTCAATCTCACTAATGTATTTAGTTTGCTATGAGGATTACTGCCTGTGAAGGGGAAAGGTGATTAACATAAATACATTCTATAGAAAGGTGTTTTCCCCCCATTTTCCAATTGAAAACACATGTTGACATTATTTTGCTGATTTGCATGAGCAAGAAATCCTTTATAACTGATCCATATCCATTTAGTAATTAGTTTATTTAATGAAGTTTAATGAAAGTATGTAGCATGTATGGGCTCTAGAATCGAAGAGACCCGAATTTGACTGCAATCTGCTAATTGTCAGTGTCATAGCATTGGGCAACTTACTTAATTTCTCTGAGCCTTGATTTCTGTATCTGAAATAGAGTGCCACAAGAACCAAATGAGACAAAGTCTCTTTGCATAGGCACTTGATAATGGTTAATTTCTTCTGTTGTTTTTTTTTTCCCACAATATCTGAACGCATTCTGTCAATAGAATTTATTCTGGTTTTCGAATGATTCTGTTGATGATTTGAGACAATAAAGAATTTGGAATGGGAAGCAGTGTTGTCATTTTTAGTCCATTTTATGGATTTGGGTTTATGAGCTTGAAGAAGCTCTTTCCGATAGGGTTCCAGTCAGCTTAAGATGGAGATGAATTATGAAGTGCTAACTTCTGCTTGGCAGATTTGCATATATCTAAATTATTTTTGTGTTTCATTAGTTCAACAAGCAAATCATAATATTTATAAGGCACTTTAAGGAGCTTTCTATCCTCTTATGAAATCCCAGAGGATTTCCAAAACTCAGAAAGATCTACTATTTGCCTTCTCTCTGCTCATTCCCAGACTCTAAGTTTAAAATCTAAAACACAATTTTGTAAAGCCAAAAGAAAAAAAAATCACAATACAATTGCAAAAATATTTACAGTGATATAATAGTCTCATTTTCTTCCTGGTACCTAAAATGATATTTACACTGTACAAATAAACCAAATATATCTATGTACTCCCTATAAAACTGTACTATTAAAATTGCATTTTTAGGGGTGCCTGGGTGGCTCAATCATTAAGCGTCTGCCTTCGGCTCAGGTCATGATCCCAGGGTCCTGGGATCAAGCCCCGCATCGGGCTCCCTGCTCAACGGGAAGCCTGCTTCTCCCTCTCCCACTCCCCCAGCTTGTGTTCCCTCTCTCGCTGTCCCTCTCTCTGTCAGATAAATAAATAAAATCTTTAAAATTAAAAAATTAAAAAAATACATTTTTATAAAGTTTCCATACAGTGAGGAAATTTTGTTATCCCTTTTAGGTTGTTGAATGAGAATTTTTAAAGGATATTTACCCTACATATTTTCTTTTATAAACTACCATGAAGATTTTTTATTGTGAAATTTAATATAATTTATAAACTACAAAAAATTTTAGCAAAAGACTACATTAGACTAAGAGTTAGCAGGGACTGGGTTGAGCAAGATCATAGTTTTTCTTGACTATCGATTTCCTATCTCTAAATTGTAATGAGCAGGAAAAGTAATATTGCATTAGAATAAACCACTAGTGATTAGCTGGTGGTGAGGTGGCTGATAGCTTAAGCTTTAGAGTCAGCTCTGGAGTCAACTCTGTGAGGCAAACCTCAGTTTTCTCAACTGTAATCTATTATTTACCTAATAGATTTATGGTAAGAATAAATGAGATATCATATGTAAGTACTTGACATTCCATTCAGTGAATGTTAAGTACCATTATCAGCAGTAGCAACTATTGGCAGGACTCAAAAGCAATTGTGTTTGAGTTTTTCATAATGATAATTAAGAATTTTTTTCCGAGACACTGGGTGGCTCAGTCCATTAAGTGTCTGCCTTTGGCTCAGGTTATGATCCTAGAGTCCTGGGATCTAGTCCCACATTTGGCTCCCTGCTCAGCGGGGAACCTGCTTCTCCCTCTCCCTCTGCCCCTCCCCCTGCTTCTGGTCTCTCTCTCTCTCTCTCTGACAAATAAATAAATAAATAAGAATTTTTTTTTCATCAAGTACTTGTGATATACTTCCTGTATTTGTTAGATTTTACTGCATTACAAGCCACCTCAAAACTTAGAGGCTTAAAACAACAGCCATTTATTTCATTCGTTATTCTATGTGTTAAGAATTTGGACTAGGCTCAACTAAATGGTTCTTCAGGTTTCAGATGATGGCTGGCTGGTTTAGAATGGCCTTACCTGAAATGATCTGTCACTGAACCATATGGGTCTAGCCTGGGTTTATTCACATGGTAGATGTGCAGGGTTCTAAGAAAGCCAGTGGAAGCCTACAAGACCTCTTGAGGCCTAGACCTAGAATTGGCACAGTGTCAATTCATCAGATTTTATTGAACAAATCAAGTACAAGCCCAGCCCAAATTCAAGGAGAGGGAGAATTGACTCCCCTTCTTGACAGGAGGAACTGCAAAGACTCATTGCAAAGGGGTAGGGAGGGAAATAATTATGGCCATTTTGTAATTTATCTAAAACACCATCTATTAATCCTAGATGTAATAGATTATCCATTGGTAATCTTTTATAGCATTAGTAAGCTTGTTACTCTATTTCTTATAATCCACCAATCTCTCAGTCTAACCACAGATTGCTACTGTAAGTGCGCTTCATATATTTGCTGGTTCAGGCTGAATTTCTTGTCACATGACTGGTTGGTGCTAGTAAACTTTGATCTACCTCAAATTTGTGACACAGTATCATTTTATCTAATCCCAGCTAGGGCAAAATTATATACTTTCTTGAGTGACCCCTTAGAATATATCATGGTACAATCTGAAAGATGTTAGGAATTATTGTTTTGTTTTATATCCATAGCAATAAAAAATGTTTTTAAGAATATCACAACAATGTTTAGTTTCTTAAAACTTACCACAGGTCCCAGGAGAATGGACTAAAGATAAAGACTGACAATGTTGAGTGGTAGCAAGAATAAAGAGCAACTGGGACTTTCATACCTTGCAGGATGGGAACACAGATTGATTCAACCAAATCTGAAACCTGGGCAGTTTCTACATACCTACCCTAGGAGCAATTCTACTCATAGGTATATATGCAACAGAAATTAATGCATATGTCCAACAAAATATGTACAAGAATGTTTGTAGTAGCTTTAGTTATAATAGCTCCAAGTTGGAAACCACCTAAATATCTATAAATAGGAGAATGAACAAACAAATTGTAGTATATTTATACCATGGAATTCTACACAGCAATAGAAAAGAATGGGCTACTAATATATGCCACAATATGAATGAATCTCAGAGTCATTATGTTGAGTAAATGAAGCCAGGCACAAAAAGTATATACTGTATGATTTCTTATATAAAGTTCAAGAAAATGCAAATTTAATCCATAGTGTTAGAAGTCAAAACTTTGGAGAATGAAGGAATTGGTGGTGTTGACTGAGAGAGTACAAGAGAAACTTCTGGGTGATAGTAATATTCTATATTATGATCTGGATAGTGGCCACAGGAGAGTTTATATATGGAAAATTTTACTTATGAGGTGTTCATTTTATGTATATTGAATGTTTATATATACCTATACACACATAGTTATATGGATATCCTTCTTAGAAAAAGTGGACTTTTTATGTCTACCTATGGGTGGTATAAATGAAAATGAAAATTCTAGCTTTAGCATTGATCTGAATTGAGAAATTAACTTTCCACTCTTCTCCCTCCTTTTTTAGAGACTAATTAGGGAGAAAGTCCAGTATAAGAGTTTGATCTGGTCAAAGATAAAGAAATTTAAAAGCTTGGCAAGATGGTGGAGGAGTAGGAGACCTGGATTTCGTCTCCTCTCAGGAATTCAGCTGGATAGGGATCAAACCAATCTGAACACCTATGAACTCAACAGGAGATCGAAGAAAAGAAGAGCAACAACTCTCTGAACAGAAAAGCGGTGACCACTTTCTGGAAGGTAGGACGTGCGGAGAAGTGAATCCGAGGTGATATTCGGGAGGATAGACGGCAGGCGAGGGGCCTCCGTCGGCCGCTTCTGGCAAGTGATAGAACCACGGAGCACAAAATCGGAACTTTTAGAAGTCTGCTCCACTGAGGGACGTCATTCCGGTGGCTAAGTGAGGGGTGGAACCCTTGTGGGACAGTGTGGTCTCAGGACCCTCGGGGTCACAGAAAGACCGGGGCTGCCTGAGTGTGGCAGAGCTCCCAGGTATCGGAGCGGGGAAGCCGGCTGCAGAGACAGAGCCCAGGCGCGGGCTCTCAGCTCGGGGTTGCCATAAACCGTGATCCACGGCACAGTCGGGCCACTGCTCCTCCAGCAGGGACCGAACAAGCAGCAGATCCGGGGAGACTCCCCTTCCTCCCCTGGGAGGAGAGGTGCGGGAGCGCACCGCAGGAATCTGCTGGGTTTGGAGACTCCACACAGGGTCGGGTGCCAGAGATAGAAACGCGCGGTCACAGGCCAGGTGAGCACGGAGTGTGGCCGGAGACCGGGGAGGCGGGAGTGACTGGCGGCTTTTCTCTGGGGGCTCACTGAGGAGCGGGGCCCAAGTTCTCGGCTCCTCCGAGGCAGAGATTGGGAGGCCGCCATTTTCACTCTCCGCCTCCAAACCTGTACAGAAAGCTTGAAGGGAACAAAAGCTCCGGAGAGCAAACCCGAGCAGATTACTTAGTCCGGACCGGGCAAGGGTGGGGCAATTCTGCCTCCAGCAAAGACTTTTGGAAACCATGGCAACAGGCCCCTCCCCCAGAAGATCAGCGAGAACACCCAGCCAAGACCAAGTTTACTGATCAATGAGAACGGCAGAACTCCAGCACTAGGGTAATAATGCACATAGAATTCATGGCTTTTTTTACCATGATTCTTTAGTCTGTCAAAGTTAATTTTTTTTAACTGTTTTTTTTTTTTTTGAATTTTTCTTTTTCCCTTTTTCAACCAACATCTTATCAATCCCTTTTTTAAAAAAAACATTTTTATTTTTCATTTTAGAGTCATATTCTATCCCTTCATAGTAGTTACCTGTATTTTTGGCGTATATATATATAAGTTGTTCTCTCTTTAAAATTTTGAGATAGTTTCTTCTAACAGATCAAAATATACCCTAAATCTCTATTGTATGGTTTTTTCCTACTCCCCTGCTTGGTCACATTCTCTCCCTTTTTTTTTTCTCTCTTTTTTTTAAATCCTCTTCTTTCTTTTTTCAAACAACTTCTTATCAATTCCTTTTATAAATTTTTTTATAATTTCCATCTTTACAGTCATATTCCATCCCTTCATCATATCAACCCATATTTTTGTACATATATAAGTTTTTCTTTCTTTAAAATTTTGGGAGGCACCTTCTTCTAACAGACCAAATACACCCAAAATCTAGTGTGTGGCACTGATCTATATACCAGCCTGATCATATTTGATCACATTCTGGTTTTTTTTGTTTTGTTCTGTTTTTGTTTGTTTTTATCTTTATCTTTTTCTTTTCCTTTTTTTTTTTTCTTTTTCTTTTTTCTCTATTTCCCTTTCTTTTCCCACTGCTTCAGGTCTTTTCCGATTTCTTTAGAGTATATTTTCTGGGAACGTTGTTACCCTGTTAGCATTTTGTTCTCTCATTAATCTATTCTCCTCTGGACAAAATGACAAGACGGAAAAAATCACCTCAACAGAAAGAACAAGAGGTAGTACCGACTGCCAGGGACCTACTCAATACGGACATTAGTACGATGTCAGATCTAGAGTTCAGAATCATCACTTTAAAGATACTAGCTGGGCTTGAAAAGAGCATGGAAGTTATTAGAGAAACCCTTTCTGGAGAAGTAAAAGAACTAAAATCTAACCAAGTAGAAATCAAAAAGGCTATTAATGAGATGCAATCAAATATGGGGGCGCTAACTGCTAGGATAAATGAGGCAGAAGAGAGAATCAGTGATATAGAAGACCAAATGATGGAAAATAAAGAAGCTGAGAAAAACAGAGAGAAACAACTACTGGATCACGAGGGCAGAATTCGAGAGATAAGCGATACCATAAGACGAAACAACGCTAGAATAATTGGGATCCCAGAAGAAGAAGAAAGAGAGAGAGGGGCAGAAGGTATAATGGAGCAAATTATAGCAGAGAACTTCCCTAATTTGGGGAAGGAAACAGGCATCAAAATCCAGGAAGCACAGAGAACCCTTCTCAAAATCAATAAAAATAGGTCAACACCCCGACATCTAATAGTAAAACTTACGAGTCTCAGAGACAAAGAGAAAATCCTGAAAGCAGCTCGGGAGAAGAGATATGTAACCTACAAAGGTAGAAATATTAGATTGGCAGCAGACTTATCCACAGAGACCTGGCAGGCCAGAAAGGACTGGCAGGATATATTCAGAGCACTAAATGAGAAAAATATGCAGCCAAGAATACTATATCCAGCTAAGCTGTCATTGAAAATAGAAGGAGAGATAAAAAGCTTCCAGGACAAACAAAAACTAAAGGAATTTGCAAATACAAAACCAGCCCTACAAGAACTCTTGAAAGGGGTCCTCTAAGCCAAGAGAGAGCCTAAAAGCAACATAGACCAGAAAGGAACACAGACAATATACAGTAACAGTCACAGGCAATACAATGGCACTAAATTCATATCTTTCAATAGTTACCCTGAATGTAAATGGGCTAAATGCCGCAATCAAAAGACACAGACTATCAGATTGAATTAAAAAACAAGACCCATCGATATGCTGTCTGCAAGAGACTCATTTTAGACCCAAAGACACCCCCAGATTGAAAGTGAGGGGGTGGAAAACCATTTACCATGCTAAGGGACACCAAAAGAAAGCTGGGGTGGCAATCCTTATATCAGACAAATTAGATTTTAAACCAAAGACTGTAATAAGAGATGAGGAAGGACACTATGTCCTACTTAAAGGGTCTATACAACAAGAAGATCTAACAATTGTAAATATCTATGCCCCTAACATGGGAGCAGCCAACTATATAAGGCAATTAATAACAAAAGCAAAGAAACACATTGACAACAATACAATAATAGTGGGGGACTTTAACACCCCCCTCACCGAAATGGACAGGTCGTCTAAGCAAAAGATCAACAAGGAAATAAAGACTTTAAATGACAAACTGGACCAAATGGACTTCACAGCCATATTCAGAACATTCCATCCCAAAGCAACAGAATACACATTCTTCTCTAGTGCCCATGGAACATTCTCCAGAATCGATCACATCCTAGGTCATAAATCAGGTCTCAACCGGTACCAAAAGATTGGGATCATTCCCTGCCTATTTTCAGACCACAATGCTTTGAAACTAGAACTCAATCACAAGAGGAAAGTTGGAAAGAACTCAAATACATGGAGGCTAAAGAGCATCCTACTAAAGAATGAATGGGTCAACCAGGAAATTAAAGAAGAATTTAAAAAATTCATGGAAACCAATGAAAATGAAAACACAACTGTTCAAAATCTTTGGGATGCAGCAAAGGCAGTCCTAAGAGGAAAGTATATAGCAATACAAGCCTTTCTCAAGAAACAAGAAAGGTCTCAAGTACACAACCTAACCCTACACCTAAAGGAGCTGGAGAAAGAACAGCAAATAAAGCCTAAACCCAGCAGGAGAAGAGAAATAATAAAGATCAGAGCAGAAATCAATGAAATAGAAACCAAAAGAACAGTAGAACAGATCAAGGAAACTAGGAGCTGGTTCTTTGAAAGAATTAACAAGATTGATAAACCCCTGGCCAGACTTCTCAAAAAGAAAAGAGAAATGACCCAAATCAACAAAATCATGAATGAAAGAGGAGAGATCACAACCAACAACAAAGAAATACAAACAATGATAAGAACATATTATGAGCAACTCTATGCCAGCAAATTAGATAACCTGGAAGAAATGGATGCATTCCTAGAGATGTATCAACTACCAAAACTGAACCAGGAAGAAATAGACAACCTGAACAGACCTATAACCACTAAGGAAATTGAAGCAGTCATCAAAAATCTCCCAAGAAACAAAAGCCCAGGCCCAGATGGCTTCCCAGGGGAATTCTACCAAACATTTAAAGAAGAATTAATACCTATTCTTCTGAAACTGTTCCCAAAAATAGACATGGAAGGAAAACTTCCAAACTCATTTTATGAGGCCACCATTACCTTGATCCCCAAACCAAAGACCCCATCAAAAAGGAGAATTACAGACCAATATCCCTGATGAACATGGATGCAAAAATTCTCCCCAAAATACTAGCCAATAGGATCCAACAGTACATTAAAAGGATTATTCACCACGACCAAGTGGGATTTATCCCTGGGCTGCAAGGTTGGTTCAACATCCACAAATCAATCAACGTGATACAATACATTTACAAAAGAAAGAACAAGAATCACATGATCCTCTCAATAGATGCAGAAAAAGCATTTGACAAAGTACAGCATCCTTTCTTGATCAAAACTCTTCAGAGTATAGGGATAGAGGGTACATACCTCAATATCATAAAAGCCATCTATGAAAAACCTACAGCAAATATCATTCTCAATGGGGAAAAACTGAGAGCTTTCTCCCTAAGGTCAGGAACACGGCAGGGATGTCCACTATCACCACTGCTATTCAACATAGTATTAGACGTCCTAGCCACAGCAATCAGACAACAAAAAGAAATCAAAGGCATCCAAATTGGCAAAGAAGAAGTGAAACTCTTACTCTTTGCAGATGATATGATACTTTATGTGGAAAACCCCAAAGACTCCATCCCAAAACTGCTAGAACTCATACAGGAATTCAGTAAAGTGGCAGGATATAAAATCAATGCACAGAAGTCAGTGGCATTCCGGGGCCCCTGGGTGGCTCAGTCGTTAAGCGTCTGCCTTCGGCTCAGGTCATGATCCCAGGGTCCTGGGATCGAGCCCCACATCGGGCTCCCTGCTCGGCCAGGAGCCTGCTTCTCCCTCTCCCACTCCCCCTGCTTGTGTTCCCTCTCTAGCTGCCTCTCTCTCTCTCTCTGTCAAATAAATAAATAAAATATTAAAAAAAAAAAAAAAAGAAGTCAGTGGCATTCCTATACACCAACAACAAGACAGAAGAAACAAGACAGAAGAAAGAGAAATTAAGGAGTCGATCCCATTTACAATTGCACCCAAAACCATAAGATACCTGGGAATAAATCTAACCAAAGAGGCAAAGGATCTGTACTCAGAAAACTATAAAATACTCATGAAAGAAATTGAGGAAGACACAAAGAAATGGAAAAACGTTCCATGCTCATGGATTGGAAGAACAAATATTGTGAAGATGTCAATGCTACCTAGAGCAGTCTACACATTCAATGCAATCCCCATCAAAATACCATCCATTCTTTTCAAAGAAATGGAACAAATAATCCTAAAATTTGTATGGAACCAGAAAATACCCCGAAGAGCCAGAGGAATGTTGAAAAAGAAAAGCAAAGCTGGCGGCATCACAATTCCGGACTTCCAGCTCTATTACAAAGCTGTCATCATCAAGACAGCATGGTCCTGGCACAAAAACAGACACATCAATCAATGGAACAGAATAGAGAGCCCAGAAATGGACCCTCAACTCTATGGTCAACTAATCTTTGACAAAGCAGGAAAGAATGTCCAATGGAAAAAAGACAGTCTCTTCAACAAATGGTGTTGGGAAAATTGGACAGCCACATGCAGAAGAATGAAACTGGACCATTTCCTTACACCACACACAAAAATAGACTCCAAATGGTTGAAAGACATGAATGTGAGACAGGAGTCCATCAACATCCTAAAGGAGAACACAGGCAGCAACCTTTTCGACCTCAGCTGCAGCAACTTCTTCCTAGAAACATCGCCAAAGGCAAGGGAAGCAAGGGCAAAAATGAACTATTGGGACTTCATCAAGATAAAAAGCTTTTGCACAGCAAAAGAAACAGTCAACAAAACCAAAAGACCCCTGACAGAATGGGAGAAGATATTTGCAAATGACATATCAGATAAAGGGCTAGTATCCAAAATCTGTAAAGAACTTATCAAACTCAACACCCAAAGAACAAAGAATCCAATCAAGAAATTGACAGAAGACATGAACAGACATTTTTCCAAAGAAGACATCCAAATGGCCAACAGACACATGAAAAAGAGCTCAATATCGCTCAGCATCAGGGAAATCCAAATCAAAACCTCAATGAGATACCACCTCACAGCAGTCAGAATGGCTAAAATTAACAAGTTAGGAAATGACAGATGTTGGCGGGAATGTGGAGAAAGGGGAACCCTCCTACACTGTTGGTGGGAATACAAGCTGGTGCAGCCACTCTGGAAAACAGTATGGAAGTTCCTCAAAAAGTTGAAAATAGAGCTACCATAGGATCCAGCAATTGAACTACTGGCTATTTACCCCAGAGATATGAAAGTAGGGATCTGAAAGGGTACGTGCACCCCGATGTTTATAGCAGCAATGTCCACAATAGCCAAACTGTGGAAAGAGCCAAGATGTCCATCGACAGATGAATGGATAAAGAAGAAATGGTATATATATACAATGGAATATTATGCAGCCATCAAAAGGAATGAGATCTTTCCATTTGCAACGACATGAATGGAACTGGAGGGTATTATGCTGAGCGAAATAAGTCAAACAGAGAAAGACATGTATCATATGACCTCACTGATATGAGGAATTCTTAATCTCAGGAAACAAACTGAGGGTTGCTGGAGTGGGGGGTGGAGTGGGAGGGATGGGGTGACTGGGTGATAGACACTGGGGAGGGTATGTGCTCTGGTAAGCGCTGTGAATTGTGCAAGACTGTTGAATCTCAGATCTGTACCTCTGAAACAAATAATGCAATATATGTTAAGAAAAAAAAGAAGAAGAAGAAGATAGCAGGAGGGGAAGAATGAAGGGGGGGAATCAGAGGGGTAGACGAACCATGAGAGATGATGGACTCTGAAAAACAAACTGAGGGTTCTAGAGGGGAGGGGGGTGGGAGGATGGGTTAGCCTGGTCATGGGTATTGAGGAGGGCACGTTCTGCATGGAGCACTGGGTGTTATGCACAAACAATGAATCATGGAACACTACATCTAAAACTAATGATGTAATGTATGGGGATTAACATAACAATAAAAAAAATAAAAGTAAAATGAATGAAAAAAAAGAAATTTAAAAGCTTCTGCAGGTTCTGTAATTAAGGCTCTTGATGAGAGGTTGGTTGTTCTATATTTTGGGGAAAGTTATGATAGTGTGTATATATGTACGTGTGTGAATACATATGCATGTGTGTGACCGTGTATGCATATGCTGTGTGCACACATGTAATACATGTATGTGTGCCCATGAGTGTGTATATATGTGCATGTGTGTTTTCTACTAGATTCCCATTGAGGAGCTTGGAGGCATAGCTTTCCTCTAATATATCAAAGGTCTCATGAAAGGGTGTATGCTTTGAGTTAAGTCCCAAAATTTTGCTGAAGATCCTAAGTACTATTATTCTAGATATAGCAATGCAGACTTGGAGAAATGTTTAACCTCAGGTGAATAGCTCTAGGTGGAAGTGGGCACAAGGCACAGAGCCTAGGACTAGTATATCACTCCTGTGTTAAGGAGAATGTATTTATAAAGTAGTATTAGAATCTCACTGTGAAGGTAAAAGGAGAGGGTCTCTGGGGCAAAGTGACCTTTGGGGGAGGGTGAAGCAAGTCTAGGAACTATGCTGCTCCCCCAAAGGGAACCTTATTTCTGTTCTTTGGACCTATAGCATCCAGTTCTTTGTTTTTTCCTACATTGTTATTCCCTCTAGCTTTCTCCCAATTCTTCAGAAAAACATAGTATCTATTCTGCAGCCTATGTGGGTGGTGTTGGGATAGTCGGCAAGGGAATTAAGAGACAAGGCAGTAAATGGAAGAGCGGCCTTACCATCTCACCTCTCCCTGAGGCCAATGTAACTGGAACCAGAGGGTATAGAGAGGGAGGACAGTGATCCTAGAATTCACGAGGCCACCAGGAGTGAAATGAACCAAGCCCCACTATGTGACAACAGAGAAGCTTCTGCAACATGGACAAATGCAGGAGGGGATGGCAGACCAACCCCTTAAATAAGGCAGGGGTGGGAAAGGTGGGTAAGAATGAGCAGACACTTGGCTCACAGTATGGTTTAGGATCTTTGATAAAAAAGACTGGAATGACATGTGAATGAGAAGATTGAAAAGAGACCTATTGGGTTTTTTACCATGTGTTGAAATATCCATGTGTATAATTTTAAAACGCCAAAATAGGGGCACCTGGGAGGCTTAGTATATTAAGTGTCTGCCTTTGGCTCAGATCATGATCTCAGGGTCCTGGGATTGAGCCATGCATTGGGCTCCCTGCCCAGCGGGGAATCTGCTTCTCCCTCTGCCCCGCTCCCTCTGACCCTCCCCCCACTCATGTACTCTCTCTCAAATAAATAAATAAAATCTTTAAGAAAAAAAAGAGCCAAAATGCATTTGCAATTAGCTTCCTGATATCATGAAAGTATGGGAACAAATTGAAACAAGGTACAAATTTTAAAAAGTAGGGTAATACTTAAAATATATTTCTTGAGAATGTCAATTATTCTGAATTATTCAAAGATCAGTGGGGGGGGAAATCATGGATTAGAAATGAATGTGGTTGAAATTGTGTGTATCTTCAGAAACTTTATGCAAAGTCAGCAAAAAGGCTAACTACTTTTTAATTGTCAAAAATGTCAAAAGAAACTCAAGGAGAGTAAATGTAATTGAGGCAGGGGCAAGCCCTTGTCAGATTTTGTATTCAGTAACTTCAACAAAGCAACTCTTAAAATATTATGAGAAAAACTTTATATGTCCCATAGTCTTGTAGTCTTGGAAAGTAAGTAGAAATAGAATATATGCCCCTGAATGACTCCTTTGAATCAGAAAGTCATATCAGACAATACTAGAAGTAGTATGATTTCCCTGCATCTTTTCTGGACTCTGTCCCAATCCATATATAGTGATTAAGATGGTAACTCTGAATGTGGCCCAGTTTCGAAGCAGTCAATTCAACCATGGTGTAGTCAGTCATCAAAGCATCCAGACCCACATGGTCATTGTATTTGCTGTTGTGTATAGAACCAGTTTATTATTTTCTGTTAAATTATTTGCAAGATTACTGAAGTGTTTTTTTTTCTTCCTGTTCTCATTGATAGACATTTATTTGTGGCTTAAAAATACTTGGTGAGGGAGAGGAGCAGAGGAGAAGGAGACCTAAATTTCGTCTGGTCCCAGAAATTCAGCTAGATAGGGATCGAACCATTCTGATCACCTATGAACTCAACAGGAGATCGAAGAAAAGAATAGCAACAACTCTCTGAAGAGAAAAGTGACCACTTTCTGGAAGGTAGGACGTGCAGTGAAGTGAATCCAAGGTGATATACGGAAAGATAGACAGCGGGGCAGGGGCCCTCCATCGACCGCTTCTGGCAAGTGATAGAGCCGCGGAGCACAAAATCGGAAATTTTGGACGTTCGCTCCGATGAGGGACGTCGCTCCAGTGGCTAAGCAGGGGGTGGAACCCTCTCTGGGACAGTGTGGTCTCAGGACCCTCAGGGTCACAGAAAGACCGGGGGTGCCTGAGTGTGGCAGAGCTCCCAGGTATCAGAGCAGGGAAGCCGGCTGCAGAGATGGAGCCGAGAAGTGAGCTCTCAGCTCGGGGTTGCCATAAACTGTGATCTGCGGCACAGTCGGGCCACTGCTCCTCCAGCAGGGACCCAACAACTGGCAGATCCAGGGAGACTCCCCTTCCTCCCCCGGGAGGAGCAGTGCGGGAGCGCACCACAGGGATCTGCTGGGTTTGGAGACTCCACACAGGGTCGGGTGCCAGAGATAGAAACGCTCGGTCACTGGCCAGGTGAGCACGGAGTGCGGCTGGAGACCGGGGAGACAGGAGTGATTGATTGCTTTACTCTGGGGGCACACTGAGGAGCCGGGCCCCGAGTTCTCGGCTCCTCCGGGGTGGAGATTGGGAGGCCGCCATTTTCACTCTCGTCTTCCAAAGCTATATGGAAAGCTTGCAGGGAACAAAAGTTCCGGAGAGCAAACCCGAGCAGATTACTTAGCCTGGGCCCAGCAAGGGCGGGGCAATTCCGCCTCTGGCAAAGACATTTGGGAACCAGAGCAATAGGCCCCTCCCCGAGAAGATCAGCAAGAACAGCCAGCCAAGACCAAGTTTACCAATCAATGAGAACGGCAGAACTCCAGTGCTAGGGGAATACTGCACATAGAATTCATGGCTTTTTTCCCATGATTCTGTAGTCTTTCAAAGTTAATTTTTTTTAACTTTCTTTTTTTTGTTTTTTTTTTTGAATTTTTCTTTTTCCCTTTTTCAACCAACATCTTATCAATCCCTTTTTTTAAAAAATCTTTTTTATTTTTCATTTTTAGAGTCATATTTTATCCATTCAGAGTAGTTAACCTTATTTTTGATATATATATATATAAGTTGTTCTCTCTTTAAAACTTTGGGATACAGTTTCTTCTAACAAACCAAAATATACCCTAAATCTCTAGTGTATGGCTTTGTTCTAGTTTCCTGCCTCATCACATTCTCTCCCCCCCTTTTTTTTAAATCCTCTGCTTACTTTTTTCAACCAACTTTTTATCAATTCCTTTTATAAAATCTTTTATAATTTTCATCTTTACAGTCATATTCCATCCCTTCATCGTATTTACCCTTATTTTTGCACTTATATAAGTTTTTCTTTCTTTAAAGTTTGGGAGGCACTTTCTTCTAACAGACCAAAATATGCCCAAAATCTAGTGTATGGCACTGATCTATGCACCAGCCTGATCATATTTGATCATATTCTGTTTTTTGTTTGTTTTTATCTTTTTCTTTTTTTATTCTTTTTTCTTTCTTTCCCATTCTTTTCCACCAGTTTCAGGTCTCCTCTGATTTGTTTAGTGTATATTTTTCTGCGTTCATTGTTACCCTGTTAGCATTTTGTTCTCTCATTCATCTATTGTCCTCTGGACAAAATGACAAGATGGAAAATATCACCTCAACAAAAAGAACAAGAGGCAGTACCGACTGCCAGGGACCTACTCAATACGCACATTAGTATGATGTCGGAACTAGAGTTCAGAATGATGATTTTAAAGATACTAGCTGGGCTTGAAAAAAGCATGGAAGGTATCAGAGAAACCCTTTCTGGAGAAATAAAAGAGCTAAAATCAAACCAAGTCAAAATCAAAAAGGCTATTAATGAGGTGGAATCAAAAACGGAGGCTCTAACTGCTAGGATAAATGAGGCGGAAGAGGGAATTAGTGATATAGAAGACCAAATCATGGAAAATAAAGAAGCTGAGAAAAACAGAGAGAAACAACTACTGGATCACGGGGGCAGAATTCAACAGATAAGTGATACCATAAGATGAAACAATATTAGAATAATTGGGATCCCAGAAGAAGAAGAAGAAAGAGAGAGAAGGTGCAGAAGGTATATTGGAGGAAATTATAGCAGAGAACTTCCCTAAAGTGGGGAAGGAAACAGGCATCAAAATCC